>NW_006441061.1:1452111-1510002 GCF_000325575.1 Pteropus alecto
CACTTCACTGACCACGTGAAAGCAAAAGACAAACTCTAAATCTTAACTGGGGCTCCCAGAAAGATTGATAAAAACAACTGCAGATGAAAAAAACCATTTAAAAAGATTAAAAGCATTCCTGAAATTTATGAGTAGGAAGAGGAGAAAAGAAAATGAGAAATCAACAACATTTTCTACTTGCTAGTATTAGCTTTGTAATGTAGAATAGAGTAGATGAACAAAATTCTACATCCAACCAACATCTGCAGCATTTGCATACTGCACATTTTAGAATTCAAAATTTGAGTCCAAATTATGAATGGCAGAACCTTAGTTAATCTTGTGAGAGACTGGTTCAATTTTTACTTTAAAGATGGGGAAAGAAACTGAGTCCCAAAGAAAGGAAGAGGCAGGAGTCATCAGACCAACTGAGAAGAAAACCGAATATCCTAGTCCTTCATTTCTTCCATTATCTTAAACAGGAAAAAAAAAAAAAAAAAAGCGCCTCATTTTAGATGTTGCTATTCAACATCACTTCCCATCTGTTCATTTATTCAAATGGTAGCTTTCAAAGAAGACTGCAGATTTTGAAGCTAACGGGGGTATTCAAGATGTAGTACGCTTAGTCCTTCAGTATAAAACGAAAGGTAGCAATTCTAATAGCCACACAATAACTGGTCTCATTTCAACCTTTTTTTGTTTTTAAGAAGTTTCAATAAAAAGTCTGATGCAAAGTGAAAGCTATGTGACCACTCTGATGGGGATACTGGAGAACCTCTATCCATTTCAGAAAACTAGAAATATGCAGAAAATGTTTTAAATTCCTTTTTTAACCACAAAAAATAAGAGTCAAAGATCTCTAGTTCTTATCTGTCAGGTCCTATGACAGTCCCTATGGCAAGAGAAAGAGAGTTTAATTCGACTAAACAGGAATAATGAAACGCAGCTAAGTGAAATCCATACTATGTGACCAACAAGCAAACCTCCTAAGTGAAGAAAAAGAACAGGAGCAACAAATAACATGCTTAGATATGATTTCCAGGTTTGCCTTCTATTCCTGGAATTGGAAAGGAGGGTTCATTACTAATGCAGAGTTTTAAACTAAAAATATTCCACAAACTAAGGGTTTTTATCCAATTCTATAAACATTCACTGAGTGTCTCCTATGGGCTAGGCATATGCTGGCTGAGGTGGCAGAAATGACTATCATGTGACCCTGTCCTAGAGGTACTCACTATCTGCTACCTCCCCAGCCTCATGTTCCACCATTCTATACTAACCCGCTTGTAGTACAAACATACTAAACAGATAAATGACAATATGATATTATGAGCACTGTAACAGAGGTGAGTACTAAGTATCAGGGAAACAGAGGAAGGAACAATTCATTAGACTGGAGTGGGATGCCACAGAGAGGGCAACACATTTGAGCGGATCCTTGGAGTTACACAAGTAGACAGGAAAGATATTTCAGGACTTGAAGGAATGGGCAGCACTGGGAAAGATTAAAAGACTTTTTAATGCCTATGCTATAAAGTCAGGAATTAAATCTGTATGTGAAAGAGTAGCAAGATTGGCTAGGGAAGAAAAGTGGATAGCTTTACATATAACAACCAAAGGGAATGTATGTACCTTATCTGAACCTGATTTGAGCAGATCATCTGAAAAAAGACATTTTTGAGACAATCAAGGAAATGTAAACATGGGTAGGGTACTTAAATAGGTCAGTTTCCCACTCACAAATGGAAGAACCTGGAAAGAGTAAGCCCTCCTCCAAAACTCCATAAATTCCCCATTTGAGATTCTGTGCATGAGTTTTTAAAGTATCGCATCAATAACAGATTATAGTATAAATAAGTCAGTCCCTTTTGAATGGAAAGAAAAAGAAAAGAACCAGATCTATAGTATACAAACATAAATGCAGCCAACTACTGTATCTCCTGAGAGGTCTGAACAAGTTGGGACTTACTCATTCCATATGGCACCCCTGCCTGTTCATCTTCACAATTAAGATCCAGATCAGCCCGTAGATTAATGAAAGTAAATACTGTTGGTCTGAATATAGCGACATCTCAAACTGCTGTTAAGTAACATGTGTAAATGAAGTAAAAAAAGATCAAAGTAGTAAAAAGCAAGACTTTAGGGCAGAGCACATGGATAGAGAGCCTTTCTCCTTTGGTGCCTCTAAAAGGGAAGACCACTTGAAGCCCAGTAATTTCCAGATAAACTCTGGCCTTAGTTTTGACTTTTCAAGTTGTTTTATTTTTGCCTATCTACCCATCTGCCTGACCTAGAGGGGGGAAAAAAGAGTCATGTGACAGTCTCAGCAAGAGGCTTCTGCCTAAGAGTAACTCAGTTCTGTGTAAGGACACTGGGCAAAGGCCTGCAAGATAAACCCCCAATAACTGTGGCAAGATCTCATGGTGCCCAAACAATGGCTCCCAGGCACCTACGATCTAAAGGCCCATACCCCAAGGACCTTTATATACAGCCCCTGTTGATCCAATTTAATTTACCACCACTCCTAAAAGCACCCATCACTTGAGCCATACTGACCCACTTGATAGTGCCAAATACCAAATGCCTAGAATAACTCTTCCCACTATTTCCTTACAGCTTCTACTATCACTTACTTATCTTTCTGGATTCAATTTGAATATTCTATGACTACATTCTGCCAGATCTCAAATCAGACAGTCAATTTCTTCCACGCTTCCTGGATCCCTAAAATATACCATGACAATACATATCTCCTAGTATTTTTATTTTACAGTTTTATCTTTATTAATCTGAATGTACCCCAAAGAGTCAAACCTTGGTGTTTCCACGGTTCAGCCTTAGGTTTAGGATATAGTAGGCATTCATCATATCTTAAAGTAGTTAGACGGCTCTTGGGGTGAGTGCGCGCGCGCGCGCGTATGTGTGTGTGTGTGTGTGTGCGCGTGTGTGCGCATGTGTGTGGTGGGGGTGGTATGCAGTTCTTTTATTAAACTTCAAGGCGCATTCATATTCTACTTCATTTTCATATTTCCTAACTCTTTCATGTTACTTCAGAGGAGAATTTTTCCCCTAAACAAACTCCTCTTTAGAGCCCTTTACATATCAGGCCCTTTGCTTTACATATAGTTTCTGATCTGTAAGCCTACCTGACACTCAATCTACCAACAGTAAAGGCCCAACACTTGTAGTAAAAGATTTCTGACCAATATGTCCTATTTGCTGAGTTCTTGTATTAGTGTGGAATCATATGTTGCTGGTAATCTTTTGATTAACATAAAAGTCTCCCACTAGATTCCAAGCTATATGAAGGCAGAGACTTTGACCCTTATTCTTGTTCATCATTGTAGCCCCAGGTGCTCAATAAATACTTGTTGACTAGAGAAAGGAAGAAAGGGAGTTGCTTCAGAAAGCAGGAATACGGGAGAGGAAAGAAAATCTTTAAGGAGTACAAATATTAAGAAAAAGACTGCTCCGGGCCATTCCTGCAAAGCCAAAACCAGTTCAAGCAGCCTCAATTCCAACTCTAGTAAATCCACCCATACACAGAGCTCTCCTCTAATTGGGGGACTGGGTGTAATAAACCTGAAAACCAACAGGGCCGGTTGTAAACCAGCCAAGTGGCAATCCTACCTGCAACCAACCCCACCCTTCCTACCCTACTAGTGATTGAACCTGACTCTCTAAAGATAGGTACAAGAAAAGAGAAGTCAACAGGGGCTTAATAATCTTAGTCTGCGGTATAAACTGACTTCAGTTGGCAAAGGGATTTATTTTTATCAAACAACACAGACATACACCCAATCTGGGTCAACTATACACAGCGACTGAGCCCTAACCTGGATCATGTCATGAATTCCTCCTCTGAACCTTGCATCTTGATATCCAGCTGCCTCCTGGACATCTCCATCTAGATGGATCTATCCTAAGCACCTAAGACATATCCAGACACATCCTCCCTTTAAATCTGCTCCTGTTTCTGGGCTCCCTGTTTTAGTGCATGGCCCCAACCATCCAAGCCAAAAACCTAGGACTTTTTCCTTGACTCATTTCCCACCCACATTCAACCTGTCATTATTCTTATCTTTTCTAGCTCCTCAAAAGTTGCTGAATCAGCCACTTTCTAACCAAAGATGGGACAATTTGAGTATCTTTAAAAAAAATTACAATAACTGAAATACAAATGTTTAAATCCATGAGTTAACAATAACTCTAAAAAAATAATCTGTCACCACTGAAGGATGCTAGGGATCCAACAAAGCATTTTTTAAAATATTAAATAAAGGGAAAGAACCAAGTATTTATCCTGCCTTTCCTAGATGAAATATACCACATAATAATAAACAGCAACGGAAAAACTTCTCTTTATAGAAACATTCCAGCTAAGAAGTGAAGAAATACTAAAATTAAAGTATTACTATGAAATAATGGACCTTAGATATTGATCAACAACTAATATAAAAAGAGAGAATTAGTACATATCTTCTGATGGAAGAATTCAACATCCCCATGAAGCAGTCTTGCCAAAAAGTTGAATCCGAAGGTGATCAAGCCTCTAGAGCCAATTAATAAAATGAAAGAACTACAGAGTTCAGAGGAACATATTCATCCACACTACAAGGATGCAATCAGCAAAATCTGGGCTATGGTAAATTCAACAAGACAAATTACTTAATCTCTTAAATGAAATTGGAAGGAAACAAAGATGGAGGAGAAATCTATAGATAAAAACAATCTTTTAGAGGTACATGCCGGAATATTAATGGATGAAATTACATGATATCTGAGGTCTGCTTCAAAATAACATGGAAGGGGAGGAAGTGGGTAGAGGTATAGATGGGACAGGATTAGCCTACATGATGGTTACTGAGACTGGGTATATCAGTTTGTTATACTATTTTATGTGTTTCTAGGTATGTATAAAATGTAATAATATGAAGTAAAACAAATCTTGAATTCGTATACTTGTTTTCATCTATACTGTCCTATTTTTGGCCACCATTCTCTTTCATTTTGCTTATTTCAAGAGCTTCCTTATAGGTCTGACTTGTTAGCTACTATTTTTTTCTAGGTCTACTCTCCACCCTGACAGTGTCACTTGCCCCTCCCCCCCACCCCCACAATCCATTCCCCACTCAGGCTGCTTTCTAAAACTCAAATAAAACCATGACACTTTAAATCTGTCATTGCTATCAGAATAAGGCACCTTCCCAAGCTTACGAGGGCCTTCCTCACTGAGCCTCTCCATTCTCCCTTCCCATAATCCCAAAGCTCTCAACAAATAGTGCTATTTGCAGTCCCAAGTGTGCTTTTACATGTACCGTTCCTTCTGCCTGGCTAGTTTCCATGAGCTATTTAATTCTCAGCTAATTCAGACATTACATTTTCAAAAAAAAATCTCCAATTCTTCCCTGCCTTAAAGGTTCCAATCCAGTCCTATGAACTTCTAGTTTCTTCTCTTTGGTATGTCTGCCTGCCCATGGGTTGTGATTATTCCAAAAGGGTCAAGACCTAATTCATCTCTGCATTCCTGGTATCTACCACAGAACCTAGAACAAGCTGGGTCCTTGATTCATGTTTGAATATTTTTTAAAAAAATAAATAAATAAAAATAAAAAAATAATTTAAGCAGCCTAGGCTTCCAAGGAATCCATAATTCCACAAAAACAGCTAACTAAAATAGAAGCAGCCTGAAATTACATGCTTTGGAATTAGACAGATTTAGAATCAAATACCAGCTATTCAACTTGCACTAGATTTTCTAAGTTTGAGCAAGGTACCGTCAGTTCTCTGTGCTCTCATATCTGTTAAATGGAAATAGTTTCTCCACATGGTTACTAAATATACTAATCGAAGTAACTAACATTATCTTTAACAACACAACATAGTGCTATGCACACGTCAGTGACAGAATTTAGCAAACTCCAGGACCATTAGGTCTGCACCTTTGCTCTTCCACTAGCTAACCCTATCTTCCAATATCTAACCCTAAAGGCCTTGGGCAGCTTCCTATCAATAAGGTCAACCTACTACTACTCGGCAGGTTAAGGACAGGAGGTATTGCTTTCCTGCTACTTTCCTCGTACCGGCTGCCTCTGTGTATATTCACTCATCTTCTCTCACCCTCCGGCGAATCCTGAAATATGATCTAATCCCAGGCTTTGGAACTCAGATTTTTACCAGCTTGACCTTTGACCATGTTGAGTAAAGGGAATAGAGATATCAGAGGCTGGGGTACATACTCCAGAATAAGGGACAATAGACCTTCTGTGCAGTTCCAGGACATCTTGGAGCTGGAACTGACCCCCATTCTCTCATGCGCAGGCCTATTTCTTTTTCTTTTATAGAAAAACAGAGTAAAGAGGGTAAGCAAACAAGTTCTAGGGTTAAACCTAGATTCAAATTTTAGATCCTGCTTATACTAGCTATGTGACTTTAGGTATTAAATAACTTTCGTCTTAATTTCTTCGTCTATAAAAACGGGTTAACAGTACCTACCCCACGGAATCTCTGAGAACTGAAAGATAATCTTATGAAAAGTGTTCAACACAATGTCATACATTAGCTTCTCAATAAACTTGTCATTGATATTATTTAGAACAACGTTTCTTTTCTTATTATAAAGTAATGTACGTTCAGTAGAGAGGAAAACCCAGAAAACAAAAAATATATATATAAAAAAGAAAAACACATTTTCATTCTACTACCTAACTAGAACCACAAATAATATCAGTTATATTTGGGTGTACTTCCTGACATCTTTTTTTCTTTGTGTGTATATACTTTTTATTTTATTTTTTTTAAAAAATTTGAACATATTATACATAGTTTTCTCTTTCACTGAGTATATTATATATTCTCCAATGTTATTAAATATTATTTAAATATTTAAGTTACATAATCTTTAATACACAATATGTATCTTACATATATGTATATAATGCATAATATATACTAAATGTTATATATTTAATAATTATTTTTTGTTGAGACAGCAGCAAAATATTTCATTAATAAATACTGACTAGTTGATTGATAGATTGATCTAATTTGCCATGTTCTTTCTGAACTCTTTTTTATGTGCTGTCCTCTCTGCTTGGAAAACGCCACCTCCCTATTCTTGACTGCTCCCCACGTCACGTCTTCCCATCCTCCAATGCCTGGATAACTCCTAACTCCCACCTATCCTTCCAGTTTTAGTTTAAAAATCACTTTCTCGAAATAGCTGTCCTTGATCTCCTACTACCCTACTTCTTATAGCACATGTACTCCACAATTTTGACTCATCAGCATGTATTGAGATTACTTGTAAAATCTTCCTCTCCTCCACCAGACATAATCTCCATGAAGGCCATTCTGTCTTGGGTTTGTTTCATTCATTAGTATATTCCAAGAGGTTAGCAAATCACTAGGCCCGTAAAAGGTTTCTATTAATATTTTTCAAATGGAAGAAGTGGGGAAAACACTTCGTACAGCCACCAAATTCAAAAGAGCTCCAAGTACTTAGTAAGAAATTCTTCCTGAGGTCTCATCATATAATTTCCACACATAGGAAAAGGGCAGTCGATTGATGAATGGCACCAGCTGTCTTAGGCATGTTGGTATTTGTTGTACTGAAGGTTATTTCTCTTAGCACAATATTCCCTGGGAGGAGCAGGTAAATATTGAGACAAGATACATATCCATTTTTCTTCTGTGAACCACTATACAGTAATGTTTCTCCTCAATATTCCCTAAGGACGGATGAGTGCCTGTGTGGGAGAAAACTACACAAGTCAGGGAAAGAACCACCCTAAAGGAGTAGAGGAAATGATTTTCAGGGTTCACACAGGGCCAGGGATAATTCTTGTTCCCACCAGCCAGAGTGGAAAACTTTCAAGATTAGAGAATTTACTTCCCAAAGATCCTGATTAGTATTCATATGTCCCTGACACCTGGCCCTCAAGTATTCCCCTAAAAGCAATGATTGTTTTCTCAGATTAGCTATTTGTCATATTCAATCCATAAAGGATAGAACCTAAGACAGGTGCTAATGATTGGTTTGTGGGATGAGAGATGGATAAAATCAGCAGGAGCTAGAGAGGCAAGTCCAACAGGTTGAGAAAGTAGATCCTAAAGTTAAACTTTGCCTCAGGCTCATCCTGACAAGACAAAATCCACCTCTGTGAGCAGAGGTCCCCTTTGCAAATCAGCTTAGCGCAAAAATGACTGTAAAAATAACATCATAACCCCTCTTCAACGAACTGGTCTCCACATTAGAAATTCTCCCTTTCTTTGTGAATGCTTTTAAAGCCTCTGCCGAGAACAGACCTTAACTGCATTAAGGCAATTCCTGGGAAACGGCTCTTCTTAATCTTACTTGCCCTTCTAGTCCTAATGATGTAATTATGAATTCAAAATCTGATGTTGCCCTTTTAATGGTGTTTTCTCAGTCCTGGTGAAGTTCACTTTTCACACAAATAAGATATTTGGATTCCACTGAACATCTCTGTTCAGATCAGGTTAATACAGAGTTGGCGAGCTTAGATCCTTCATCATGTAACATTGAGAATCCTCAATGAATGCAGCATAAAAAGAAATTGCTAAACTTTCAGGCTAAGACACTGCATGGAATGCAATGCCATCACTTTAATGACCTTATTTAAAAAGAGAAATTAAGAAGGAAATAGGTAGGGTGCTTTTTACAGTAAGCTTCACTACAAGAGCCACAAGGATTTGAAAATCAGCACTCAGCAAAATAGTAATGACATGACAGACCTCTGAGAGGTAGCTGTGACAGGCATATAGGTGGGGTTCAAGAGTGGGAGAAAGGTACTGGAGTTGAAATCCTGGTCTATTAAAGACCCATTCAGCTCCTTTAAAATTATAAATGTATGTATGATGAATTCTACAGAGGCCGAACACTGGAAACTGTAAAAGGCTATCAAACGAGCAGCAACACAATATTTATTTCAACTTCAGGAAAGCCCTATTTCATTAAATTCTAGTTATCCCAATCTTCAAACTCTCTCTGTACACCGCCTCCCCCCAAGGCACCCAACGAATACATGTGAAACACAATAAGTTTTATTCTTTTTCTTTTTTTCAGGAGGATGCAAAACCTTGTAAGCAAGTGCTGAACCACAAATCTTTTTTAAAGATATGAACAACAGAATGATTACAGGTAAATATTCAAATGTTTTTTGGAATTTAGATAACTAAAAAGAGTCGTAGCTAGAATAATTTAAGTCAGAAAACCTCTATCACTTGTTACTTAGATAATCTTCATTTCTTCGCCTGTAAAATGGAGATAATTATACCTAATGTTCTAACTCAGGAGTGTTCTGAGGAACAAATCAGAATGTGTGTGTAAACATTTTATAAACAGAAGTGCCATATGGTTATTATTTGAAGTAAAAATAACAGGTACTTGTTTTAAAAGGTAGTTAAGAAAGAGACAAATATAATTGGAGCAGAGGGGAGAGAAAGAGGGCACCCTGGTCCCAAGTATATAATCCAAAAGTAATCATCATCAAAAAAGCATACTGTTTTGGTTTTTATTCTTTCTGAATTAAATTTCATTCTTTTTTTCTTTGGCCGTAAAATGTGTTGACAGCTCATGAAACAGAAATTTCATAAGCTATGAAAGAACTAATCACATCCACAAAAAAACTGAACTGGAAAAGTACTGGAATAAAAAATAAAAGAATACATATATTTTTTTACCATTGCGGGAGAGAGAAAGCCTTTTTATGCATAAGGCATCATTAAGGAAAAGATGATCGTATTTGCATTTACATAAATGTCTAACTTCTGAAAGGTGAAGACAACCAAACACACAAAAAAATATTTATAAACATAAACAAATACTACAAATAAGTATGAAAAAGATAAGCAAACTCCCCAATGAGCAAACAGTATGACCAAGCAAGGATGCACTAACATGATTATAGTACGGATAATAATTAAAAGGTCACTAATAAAAACTCATATTAAAGCAACTATCATGTACCATTTCTTGTCCAACAAATCAGCAAAAAATTTAGAATGCTGAGAATATTTTAGCGTTGGATAAGTTTTGAGAAAATGGATATGCTTACACAATGTTGGTGGCTGATACATAGCTTGACTACAGCTTATAGTATCTATCAGCTTTCAAACTGTGTGTACTTTGACCCAAGGATCCCACTTTTACTACTCTATCTGACAGAAATATTCACATGTGTTCACAAAAATATATGGATAAGGATGATCACTAGAACATGTTACAATTTTTTCAGAGCTGGAAGAAATTCAAATATTCATCAATATAGGAAATGTCAAGAAGTGGGGAAGTGATTAAGGAGATAAGAAAATAGACTTATCTGGTCACTTTACAAGACTCATTCTGGATTTCCGTCAGCCTGTCAGTCAATCATTCAGCCAGTCCCTTCTCTCCACATTGCTATTTGCCTAAAGTGATGTCAGGCAGTGTGAGCAGACAGGCACTCCATTCCCGTCACATGCATGG
Organism: Pteropus alecto; assembly: GCF_000325575.1. NCBI lineage: Eukaryota > Metazoa > Chordata > Mammalia > Chiroptera > Pteropodidae > Pteropus > Pteropus alecto. Next base: position 1,462,577 of record NW_006441061.1, read on the forward strand.
GCTTTCCTCGCCCCCGCCCCAACAATTTAAACAGAATCTCCAACACAACAGTGCAGGCATTTCTCTTAGTGTTAAGATCCTTATGAAACTGGAATGACTGGGAGCAAAGCACACCCTTGGGGCAGGGAGTCAGAGGTAGGTAGGCAGCACACGCTGGCAGTGATTTTTAGAGAAATGCATAAACAATCTGTTGATTTCACAGGACCACTCAGAATATCTCAAGTGCAAAACACACTTTTAGGGATTAACTCATTAGTGGGCTACTTCCCCTTGTGCTATATCCACAGCTGAAAGTCAAGTGGTTGATCAAAACCTGCTCAACCAGACAGCCATGTCCAGAGCCCAGAGGCTCCAGGCTCTAGGTCCAGGCTTAGCTTGAGAAATGATAATGAACAATCCATCCCATCACACCAGGAATGATGTTTTCCCCAAGCTGAGCACAGGGCCTGACACAGTAGGTACTCAGGGGCTGTTTGAGAAACAGGGATGATCCTGTACTTACATGACCCCAAGAGTGACTGCTGTCTTAAATTCTGCACTGCAGGCATCTCATTTGCCTCACTAGACCTGGCCCTACTGAAAAAAGAATAATTTACTTATTAAATGAAAAGGATCGAGACATACGAGTCAATACTTTTTATTCCCATCCAAACGTTGTATGACAAGGTGCTTAGTTTTAGAAAATAGAAATTTTGGGTTTTTGTGAGGTTCCTTTCTCTCCTCAAGGCTCTTTACAAAAAGAAAATTCTCAGGAGTAATCGGATAATCTGGTAGGCTGTCACTATACCACTGAGTATCATTTGAGGTACAGACCCCACACCAGGAAGCAAGTCAGGCCCTCGTCAAATCACACAAAGTAATGTCTACATTCTATCCGGCCTCCTCTAATATAAAAGATTCCATAGATGAAAAGGCTGCCTAGGAAGTTCTTGTCACAGCTAGGGTGCCTGTTTTAGTCAGTTGCTACCCAAGGGACCATGCTTCTTTCCTAGGAAGCCAAGTCTGAAGGAGGACCATGCATTATAGAAAGGTTTGTAGCAGGTCACTCAAACGTCAAGTATTTGTTTCAGGAGAAAACACAAAATATATCAAAAAATATACTACAGAAATGTATGGGTATACTGTTTTGTCAACAATATTAATGAAATGTCAAAGGAAATTATCCCAGCTTTGACAACTAGTTTCGAGGATTCCAGATTAGCCACTACCCTCCATAAGAGATATCGCTCATGGCTGCAACTGGTGTAGTCTGCTTGGTTTCTGTTTTGTGGTAAAAATTTTTCTTCTTCTATGCTGTCTTTTACATAGTCAATTTTAGCAACTATAAACATAAGTGTTGGACACCCAGGTTTTATTCTTTTGCCACTACAGATATTACAATGAAACTCTCTGTACTTGTATATTTTCTAACACCTACTCAATTATTTTCATAGCAAAAAGTCTTGTGAACACACAATGCAATATACATATGATGTACTATAGAATTATACATTTGAAACCTATGATTTTATTAACCAATGTCATCCCAATCAATTAAAATTTTAAATAGTTTAGAAAATAAAGATAGAAAGTTGTTAAACAGAAAAAAAAAAAAAAACGTCTCAGGACCAGTTCATGAAGGTGGAGACTATGGAAAGCTTTGACTCTGGCTCCATACACCCCTGTCACAGTTTCCCTCATGATCAGACCCATTCAAACTGCTATGGGTGTCCTAAAGGCCACCAGCAGAGGGCAGCATCCTCCAGAATAACAGGGCCTCAGGATGAGGACACCAAGCATGGGTGGTGTGGATGGTCAGGAGACAATGGCAAAACCCACAGGGCAGTACTAACCAGGGCTCCCAAGATCTGGGAGGTGTGGTAGGCCCCGACTCCTGCAGTACAACTGGGGATCATCCACAACTAACATCTAGCAACAAGAACACTCTTGTATCCTTGATTCCTCTGCCGGACCATGATGAAAAACTTATCTCTCCTTACACAGGAGTATATAGTGCTATACTGGCTATAGAAACCATGCAAACTTGGATCCTGCCAGCAACAGAGATGACTGAAGCCTCACCCCTCGGGAGGCTAAAATAAGACAGCCTTAAGGCTGTTGGCCTCACTTTGGCCATTTCTGTTGAAGGAAAGAATGGAAAGGACAAGCACACTTATCTATCGTAGATGTCTAAGTTCCAGAAACAACTATGGCTAAAATATCTCAGTGTTCATTTTAGATAGTCAACCAAGTGAGTCATCCTAAATTAATCTCAATATTAATCTGGAATATTCAAGTGTTGCAGTTCTTGAGAGCCTAGATAAATACCAAATCCTTAGCTGTCAAAAGGCTGAAAACTACTGTTAATCTACTAGCTACTCACCACTCCCCCTCTCTGATATGTTAACTTCTCCCTGGAACATTTATATGATTGATATCATAGCTCGCATTACAGAAATAATGCAGCACTGATGATGCAGAGCGCGCGCGCGCACACACACACACACACACACACACACACACAGGGGAGGGAAGATTTAAAAGCACCCAAATCTCAATATACAAACCTCTCACTTAGAAATTCTATTTCTAAGATTTTGTGCTGCAAAGTAACACCACAGGTTTGCAAAGTATTATACAAATATATTTGCTGCAGCCCTGTTCATAATAGAGAAGAAATAAAAACCTAATATCCACTAACAAATGATGAATTAAATAAATCCTGGCATCTCCATTCATTTAACCATCAAAATAATGAGACTGATGTATAAATCTTACCATGAAACAATCTCTAAGACAGATGGTTTCTGTTTTTGGGAAAAAAAAAAAAAAACGTATATTTTGGAAAGTCTGAAAGAACATACACTAGACTGCAGAAGTTCAAATTTTGACTGCCACTTATTAGAAGTGTGACTTTACGTTTAATCCTCAAACTTGTTTCTTCATCCATAAAATGGGAAAAACAGTATCAACTTCAAAGGATTATTTCATTCATATATATAAATAACTGAACTGAATTGCTGCCATACATACATACATACACACACACACATATACACCTATACATATGTATATATATGACAGCACAGTACCTGGCATACAGCCAATGCTCAGAACACTCAGAAGATAACTATTGTTACTACTATAGCCACCTGTAGGAAGCATAATTAGGGAGGAGACTGATTTACTAAGTTTTATGCTCCCTATATAAAAATTTCTCAGAATAAGCATATATTACTTTTATAACTTAAATATATATCTTTATACTCAAGAGAAATAAAAGCATATGTCCACACAGACTTGTATATGTATACTGATAGCAGCATTCATTACTCCTAAACATCAAAAACTGGAAACAACCTAAATGTCCATCAACTGGTGAACGGACAGACAAAATGTATATCTAGAGTAGTGCTACATAGCACAAACTACTCATCTATGCTATGACATGGACTAACCTCGAAATCATGCCAAAGGAAAGAAGACACAAAGAACACATGTTGGATGATTCTATTTATATAAAATGTCCAGAAAAGGCAAGTCCATAGAGAGAGACAAAGGATTAACAGTATAAGGACACAAGGGATCTTATGGCAATGATGAAAATGTTCTAAAACTGATTTATGGTGGTTATACGAGTAGGGTAAATTTACTAAACATCACTGAATTGTACAATCAGAGAGAATTATATGATAAATAAAATATCCCTCAATGAAGTTGCATTATTTTATGCTCATGTAATGCTTTACCCCTTGCAAAGTGACTTTCACTTGCCTTATTCTATTTGAGCCTCACAAGCATCATGTGAAGCAGACAAAGTAAGGATCGTGCCCTTCAAAGAGAAAAGGAAAATAATGTTCAAAGAAACTGTATAACTAGTCCACAGCCATTGCTAACAAGTAAAGCAACTGGAGCCCAGCTCTAAAACAAAACTAAACCAATAAATGTGGCAATTAAAAATGTGCCGAGACTATAATCACCAAATGTGCCAAGGATATAATCACCAAACAGTGAACATTTTAGCTGAATACTAAAGGACAGGGGCTTTTTAAATTCTTAAACTTTTTTAATAATTATGCATCTATGGAATCTTACATAAAAGGTGCTTTTCCCCCCTAATACTGTCTGGCTAAAAGTGGGATCATTATGGATACACACCAACTCTCAGAAGCAACAATAAATTTCCTGTTCAGGAGCTCATGAAATGCTCAGCACACAGTGGAGGGTCAATATATGCTTCTAATTTCTATGAAAAATAACTGTAAATTTTTAAAAAACTGAATTTGAACATTATTCCAAATGCATCCTGCATTTCATTTTATACAGAAAAACTGGAGAGAAATGACAAGAGATAAAATTCAAACCATAAACCATATGGAACACTCTCTCTTTTTGCCAGATCATTAATTTTTGGCAACCGTTTTGCTAAAAAAATACAAAAGGCTGCCTGCATCTGCAGTCTCCATAGGCCTCCTCAGCACCAGGAAAGTAATCAAGAAAACAACAAAAGCCTAGTAGGACCAACCAATAGCTTCCCACAGCTTTCTCTTCATATGACTAGGTGCAGACAACTACAGTAGAAAAAAATGGTTCTATGTAAAAAATACTGTCGGTCACACTATACTGGGGGGATAATGTGGGTGAGCTCTCTGACTCCCATTTTAAAGATGGAAAAATAAGTTCTTACAGGCAAAATAGCAAAAGATTCCTCAGCATTTTCTGTTGATCACTGCTAAAAAGATAAGGGCTCTTGAATAGTTAACTAAAACACTTTGCGCTAAATCTTGACAATTGAGATAATTTTACCTAATCATCCTCTCTGAAAAGAAAGATCTTATAAACAGTTGGTAAACTAGAAAAGATATAAAATCAGTAAATTACAAATCCTGGACCACTATAACCTATTTGGAATTTATTTTTGTCTTCATATCTGATATTTTATTTAGGATTTAGGCACCTAGAGAAGGTAAAGGCTATTAGGAAAAAGTCACAAGCCACAAACAAATGGTTTTGAAATTCTGGGCAGACCAAGAAAAGTACTGGAAAACCTAACAAAAAAGCAGAAAACAGCTCCACCTTGGCTTCTGGAGCCTTCTCATACAGATGCAGATTCTGAACAAGCTAGGCACAATGTACGAGTGGGTTCAATTTTTACATGATTTTATGCATAGAGAAATAGACTTTGGAAAATAGTCTATGAACTATTTTCAGAAGACTCACACTATAATAAAGATCATAATAAGGGGGCTATGAACCCAGCACCAGGCAGAGTACTTCTAAAGGTCCAGAAATACCCATAGTGTGCCCATAAGAGGTCTGTCTCTACAGGGGGTGGCAGGGTTCTTTTGGCCTCTCTTACCAGTCAGCCCTCTACAAAGATGGTGGCATGATGAGAAAGGGAAAAGAATTGCCAAAATGAAGTGAGCTGAATAAAGGTAAAGATATGATGACAAGGTATCAAGGTGTGATCTTCCGGTGAGTTCTGAATTGTCGGAGGGTTTAGGGGTAGGGTAGGGGTGAGCAGCAGTTTAGGCAAGCCACGTGCTAGGAAAGAAAAGTGATTCCTTTCAGATAACAAAGAGTGATAATCTATATCTTGTGAGTCCAATTTTTTAGAATATTTGTCTTAATTTCCTGTTCCTATCCCTCAATATTAAGTAAAGAAAGCCTGGTTTAATAATTCTAGCCCTACTTCAGCTGTACTATGGGGTCTTGAGGGATAAACTATTCATCTCTGCTTAGTTCAGAGAGTTGAGGAGATGTCTGCTCCCCACTGAGGTCTGTTCAGTGGACAACTTAATCTATCCCACATACATATACCCCTCCTACTCCACACTTTTCTTCTACTCTTATTGGGCCCTTACTTTGGGACTGGTAACCAGGGCTAACTGTTTTATGTGTATCTTTTTACCAAAATCTTCAAGAAGTCTAGTAGAAAGATTACTGTCCTCATTTTAGTGATAAAGAAATTGAAGCTCAGAGAAGTTAGGCAAGTTGCCCATTGTCAAACAGCTCATAAAGGGCAGAGCAAGAATATGAACCTAGGAATGTCTGAGTACTAAAGCAGCAGCTCTTAACTACCATGCCACAGTGTGGTCGCAATTAGTAAGAGACCTCAAAGGCATGGTGACTTACAAGGGACAGAGTCAATCTCCTTGTAAAGATTTCCTTCCAGGCAAATGATGGACATTGTTTTATTCGAGGGCTGTGACAGTTTCCTTGTACAGGGTGGCAGCAGTGGGATCACGGTTACAGGTCCGCTAGGCTAGCAAATCAAAGCATACCATCTGTCCTCAGACAGATGAGAATATTATCTTCTGCCTTTTTCTAATACCAAGTTGAACACTGATAAGGCTCCTTTTTTATCCCATTCTCTCTCTAAATAGGTAATACTCCAATTAGTTTTATGTTAGGTATCTTCTCTTCTGAATCCTTGTTGGCAACATGTCCCTGCCCAGCCTGGGCATGTGCAGGGACAGAATGCTGGGATGGGAGTTATCCCAGGACACACGGACTACCTACAGAGAGCATTATGAGGCCATTTCCCAAAAGCTAAAATCAAGAAAGAAGGTCCCCTGACACAACAGTTTCTCCAAACAACATGAAACAACTCTGAGATATCAAATATTGTTCAGTCAAACCTTGCGGTTTGAGCCTTGCCATTGGTTGCGTCTCTGCAGTTTGTGCAGTGCCCTGGGTTTTGCTCCAGATCCGTCACATTGCATTAGTGCCCTTCCTCCTCACTGCCTACAGAAATAACAGCCCTGAACATGGCAGCACAATCCATTTGTCCTGCTCTAATTACTTTCCGACATTACTCTTTTTGCTGCTAATGTCCTCCCTCCCTCCCTCTTCCCCGCTTTCTCTCTTTCTTCCTTCTCTCTCTTTCTTTTCTTTCTCTCTTTCCTTTCTTTCTCTCTCCTTTTTTCCTTCTTTCCTTCCTTCTTTCTTTCCTTCCTTCCTTCCTTCTGCCTCAGAGCATCATTAGAGTCACCTGAAAAGATGTTTAGATTCTGTTAATATATATTTTGTTAACTTTCTATCACAAAATTATTGCAAAAAAGAGTATGATACTTATTACAAGAAAAGTCCCCAAGGCTCTCAAAACCATATCCCAAATTCCCCAGCTATCACACAGAGAATGACTAAGGGGGAAACACTTGGGCTTGAAGTTATAGAACTTATGTAAATTGTAGATCTGCCACTCATGAGCTTTGAGACCATGAGCAAGTCTCCTAATCTGCTCAGTCTTAGCACTCTCTTCAAACAAACAGCATTATACCTCTACTCATAACCGCATAACAGCTGCTGTGATCAACTGAGATAATGTATGTGAAAATATTTTGAAAGAGCTACAGTCATGTTACTATTAAGAGGCACAAAAATGATGACCAACACTGACAAGAATCTCTAAGTCTGTGTTCTTCATTGAACCTAATGTGATAGTTAATTATATGTGCCAACCTGGCTAGGTCATTAAGTGTCCAGATATTTGGTCACATATTACTCTGGGTGTTTCTGTGACAATGTTTTTGGAGGAAATTAACATTTAAATTGGTAGATTCTGAGTAAAGCAGATTGCCCTTCATAACGTGGGCATGCCTCATCCATTCAATGAAAGGCCTGACTAGAACACAAAGACCAGCTTCCCCGGAGTAAGTGAAAATTCTTAAGACTGCTTTTGGACCTGACCTGGAATATCAGCTCTCCTGGGTCTCTAGCCTGCTAGTTTACCCTGCAGATTTTGGACTTGCCAGCTTCCATAATCATGTGAGCCCATTCCTTTACGATAAATTTCTTATTTATCTACGCGCACACACACACCATATTGGTTCTGTTTTTCTGGATAATTCTGACTGATACACCTAAGATTTAGTTTTGTTTAGAAATCACGATGACCATCCTATGTTCTAATAAAGAGATACAAAAATGTCATAGATAAATTAAATATCCAGGTTTACTCCAGAGCTTATTTTGCATGGCAGATCTTGATTTATAAATTATCTATGTTCCCAAAGTCACATTTAAGTTAGCTTCCTGGAACTTAAAAGGCTTTTATCAATAATAAAATGGAGCGTAAGGACAAAGGATTGAGAAGCTATCCTTACAGGAGTGATTAACACAGTGATTAACACATGTTTGTTGGATAAGTGCAGGAATCAATGTTGTTGTATTTAGAAAACACTTTTGGAAGAAAATAATACATTTATTGAGCTTCTTGTGTGCTAAACATTGTACTAGGTGTTTCATATATGTTGTTATACTCAACACTTAACATCTGTAAGACAAAGACGATGTTTCCTATTTCTGCAAATGACAAAATTGAGCTCTGAGAGATGAGATGTTTTAGTATAGGTCACACAACTGGAATGTGGTAGAGCTGGTATCAGACTGACTCCACTAACCTGTCTCAGACTATAGGATAAACATATTAAATAGTCTCCACACTTATTTTTTTTTAAGTGGGAAAGATGAACTACGATGTACTTAATTCCCTTCCTCCACTCACTCCTAGATGTAGGATGGCAAAATTGCTCAAAAAAAAGAAATCAAGAAGCAATGGTCTGCAGCAAGCTTTGAAAATCCACAGGCTAAGGGGCTTTTCGACAGGATGTCAAAATGAGCTGTTCCATTATAGCAAAAGATTGGGTGTAAAGAGCAACATCTTCGCAAACAAGATTAGATTTTAAGGAAAGCAACAGAAAGTGCAGTGGTCCTAATGAACTAAATGTAGACTGGGAGAGATGCGGGGCGGGAGGGAGGGGTGTTGGGCAGAGCTGTTTGGCCTTTGTTTTTCGTCTTAACAAGCCAGAACATCCTCTGTGCTGACCATAATGAGTGACAAGTCAAGCCAAAGCCAAGCCAAGAAGGCCTCTCTGTCTCCTGCAATGCTTCCCTTTCCCCATCTCAGATGGCCTTTCAGGATCCACCCTTAATTCACATTCTTCTTGCCACAAATGCATACACTTAAAAGAAGAAACCAATTTTCCATTTTGTACTGTTGTACAGTGCCCACCAACCAAAGAACAGAACCTGCAGAATGATGAGTAATGAAACAAGAATTGTTTGCTATTAGATCAAATAAACTAAATAAATTCAATTTAAGCTACATTAAAATAGGCCAAGTGGAAACCAGCTGCATGAGAAGGTATTTTTCTGCAACAGGGTATGACAGCAGTTACTTAAATGTAATTACTGTTGCAATTACATCACTAGTAAAAGTGAAATGTTGCAATTCAAGTAATTTCAAACACACTCCTTCACCTTAATCATTTTAAAAATCCACTTATAACTATGACTTCAGAATAACTCTGTAACAAGGTATTGTTAACCCTATTTTAGCTGTGAAGAAATGCCTAAGTGAGCAGAGCTAAGACCTGACTCCATGACGTTTTGAGTGTTTTTCCTTTCTGAAGGCCATTTCCCAAAGCTATCAAGGTCTTTGTTAGGCCTCTCTCTTTCTTGAGGTGTCCTGCTTCTAACTTCCCCCATATCCTGGGAGAATAGAATGGTTTCTTCCTGTTGTCTGAACATAGCGTTCTATGTGCAGTGATGAATAAACACTACTGTAGTTGTAGGTTCTTAGACATTCCAATCTAAAGAATAAAGTCATATCTGCCAAGTTCTAAATGATTGGCATGGTTTTTCCAGATAAAGAAGTAACTGGCATGGGTGAGATTAACCTCCAGTGATACTAATTTTCCTCCAAATTTTAGGGTAACTTTATCTCATAAATCATTTGTTAAATTGCAAACACTTTGTGAACTAAAAGCAAGAGCCTTTTCCAAATGAACATTTGAGGCGCTGAAATAATAAATCACGTTTTCTAAATATTTTCATTCATATAATAAAATAACAGAACCTGCAAAATGACAGTTCTAAATCAAAATAAACACACAGCTATATGCTGAATTCTACCTTGCAGTACAATATCTACATACCTCTCCAATTATATTTTGAATTATTACACCTTTCTGAACCATTCCAGTTCTACTAACCAGCTTCTTCTTAAAACTTAGTAGAGAATGTCTACTTCAGGAGAAAAAGCATGGATTTTGAGATCGAATAGACATGGGTTCCAATTCTTGCTCTACCATTTCATACCTCTGACTCTTGGGCAAGTTACTCAATTGCTTGGAGCCTCAGTTTTCTCATGTAAAATGGAGATACCATTCCTTATGTTTTATGGTTATTTTTACATATAAAGTCAATGAAAAAATATATCAGGCAAGTTCAGCTCCTAGGATGTAAATGGCAGTAGGTACTTAATGAATGCTAGTTATGAATTGTTTTTAAAGTCCTAAAGGAATATGTCTATTATTCCTCATGTGACCCAAAGAGAGGGAAATGAAAGTTACTGACATGAACCAAAGTAGTAAAAACTTATTTCCACTTCCAGTGTTTCTAATATTTTAGCATTTATTTCTCCTGAATTTAAATACAGTCACAAATGGAAGATGAGTTTAAGATGAAATCTTTGGATAAAGGGATCTATGTCAGCTGATTAAAAAATATTTTTTTAATCTATGTTTAAATAGTCTCCAAACTGCTACAAAGCAAAACCATTTCCACACAGCTTGCATTTCTGCGGCATAGCTTTAAAAGAAATGAAGCCACTCTGTAATCCCATAGATTATGTCTAAAAATAGAATGATGGGCCAGCTGTCAGATGCATATTCATTCCAACTCTTCTGGCACTTGCTTGCATAAAGATGAAAAACAAATCTATTCCATTCCAGCAGCTACTGCTTTCTTTTTGGACTAGGACAGGGTTTGGAATTCTGAAGATTTGTGAAATCTCCCCAGCAAAGTGCTGCTGCTAACAAGCTTATAACGAAGTATCATGCGTCATTTGGAATTACTGCTTTAACACAAGCCCATTTTAAAGAAATTTTGCCTTTTTGCGAACTCTTCCTTCCAGTTATTCAACCTATTTGTTAAAGAAGAAGAAGAAAACAAAAAAAAGAAAAAAAGAATTAAAAGATAAAATTTGATCAGGACTGGGTTCTAGTCCAGACTCTAGCATTAACTTACTGGATAACCTTAGGCAAAGTATGCCCCTCTGTGGGCCTTATTTTTCTTATCTGCACAATGAGAAAGTTGTGAGAGTTATCCACGTAAGGATATCTTACAGCTAGGATTTTCTGAGCCTCAAAACTTCCAAACAGGCTGAACTGTTGTAGCTAACTGAGATTTTGAGCTGCTTGGGTCCCAATTCCATAAGCAATCTTTCCACCTAACCAAGGACTCAGTACAGGTCAAGGAAATAAAGCCTGAGTGCTGTGTAGGGTACGAATGCATTCATTTAAATACTTGTTGAGCACCTAGTGTTATGCAAGGAACTTTTCTAGGTGCTAGGGATAGAATGGCCAGCTGGACAAGAATCTCTATCAAGAGTCAAGAGTCTCACCAGCATCTCCCCCAAAGCAGGCACAGATCCTGCCCAGATCCATTCCAAACCCTGACCTTCAACAGACAAATGGAAAGAATGTAAAAAGCTTCAGCCTTACATCTGATACACTCAATACATGCTTGCTGAACCTGGAGAAGAACCAGGCTTACTCCAATGCCTTTGCAAAGTTGGCAGTTTCAAAGAAAAACAATCACATATTGAGTTTGAATGAGGAGCTACTGGGTGAGATATTAGGGTTCGAAATACTATGCCAACCATTTTTAGCACTTGTTTGTTGTTGTTGTTTTTTCAGAGAATAATGGCATCATTAGTTAAAACCTGACACAGTGGAAAACACAAGAGAAAAAAAAGCCTAGTGTCAGAGCTGTTTACTCTGCACTATAGTTTATAATCTAAGGGATTGCCTTGTAAAGGACACAGGTGTGGCCATGTAACTGTCATCACAAGGGCAATCGATCTGGTGTGGGATGCTTCTCCCATAAGATTATAGGCTTATTCCTTCCTAAGCCTCAAACACACTATACACATAAATTGTTGAGACGATCTGAGGACTCTAGGAGTGTGAAGATTCAATCATTCATTCAGCAGGCATTTATTGGGTGCCTGCACAACTCTCATGATGGTGATTCAAAGCAGGAAGACTGGCACGGTCTCAACCTTACAGACCAGCAGAAGGGACAAACAATAAGCTATTATGTAAAGAAATATTGAATTATAATTGTGATAAGTGTGAGGCAGGAGGCATGTGTAACAATGAAGGGACCTAATTTGGCCTGGGAGGGGTGGGAAAACATTCAAGCAATGGATTATTAAGAGAATGGGTAACAGCCAAACTACCCACAGAAAAGAGTCAAACACATGATTTCTTTCTAAAAAGTGGCCTAGCCTTTTATGCTAAGTCTCAGACACATCTTTTCCTCAGTGCTCACAGCACCCTGTACACTTCTCGGCATTAATGAGCTGATGTTAATACAATGTGCCAACCAGTTTTATGAGTCTTGTCTCCCTTATAGGCTGCAAACTCCTTCAGAAAGGGGACCTCATCCAGCTTATTTCATGTGACTCTAGTACCTAGTATTGGGCTGGATACTAAGTAGGCCCTCAGAAAATGGTGGTTGCTATCATTATGATTACTACTCTTCGGGACGGTCATTACACAAACTGTGCAACTCTGCTCCTATTGAGATCTCTCTCCTGCGGTAGAGAAATACCAACAAGTCCCAGCAACAGATCACCTGTCATTGATCCCAACTTGTGCCACTGCTATCAGTTTCTTGGTAATGATGATTTTTGCTTGTTTACATGGATATTTCAGAACAGTCTTTTCCACTGTGCTGTAATGACTTCCAATGTAAGACTATTAGCTGAGAATAGCAACACTTTACAGAGGTCCCCCCCACGCCTCCCTACCCTGCCCCTACCCTCATCTGGTAACAGTCTGTGCCCAGTTAGGAACCGGGGGCACAGCAGGAGGTGAGCAGCTAGTGAGGGAAGTTTCATCTGTATTTGCAGCCACTACCCAGAGCTAGCATCACTGTCTCAGCTCCACCTCAGATCATCAGGCATTAGATTCTCATAGGAGCACCTGTACCTGGTGCCAAAATAGTTGGGGACCGCTGCCTTAAAAGGTAGTGATTTTAAAGATCACAAGGTAGGGAAGGGGTAGGGCGAAGAGAACTAGCACACAGCTACAGTATTCTGTAGGCTAAAACATAGACTCGATATGTCACAGAAAATTAAATCAGAGGCCGAATGTAATTCCTGGTCTCCTGAATAAACATAAGCAGAGCCTCTGGTATTGTGTCACTGGCTACACTGGGGACATGCTAGGTCCTCAATGACATCACGTCCTATACCCCAGGGTCATCCTAAATTGGTCAGGCAAGGTCACTGCTCCTCCAAGCCAAATTCTACAAAGCTCCAATTGCCCCAGACAGAAAAAAGAGGATGCCAACTGCTAAATCCATTTTGATAGCTAGAGAAGGATTAAAGAAACTGCACACATGGTGATGTCCAAATCTGAGCAATGAGATTAACCTCCATGTGGACTGCCTATACCTCACAGAGGTTTAAAACAAAGGGATCTGCCATAACATTTTTCACATCTAAAGCTCAAAGTGAAAGGAAAGCCCTAAGCCAGAGAGTGATGCACTCTGCTGCCTCAGAATTCTGAAGAAATACTAACACAGGGTCGCTGTCCTCTAGAAACTTAGGGGAGACAGACCAGGAAATTATCTACAGTGCCCCGAGAAAAGCACAAACAAGGTCACAAACAAGGTGCTAATGGGAACTCACAGGCAGGAGTGATAAATCGAATCTATGAGGGGTGGGGGAGGATCTGATGAAAACTTTACAATAAGAAGTGGCATTAGAGCTCAGTTTTGAAGGAGTAGGCTCCCAGAAGGCGGAGAAAAGGGGAGGGGATGAAAAGTGCATTCTAGGCAAAAGCAGTAGTATGGCAACATAAAACTCAAGTTGTTCTGAAATGACAAGTAATTGTGTAGAGCTAGAGTTTAAGGTACATGACAGTGAGTGGCAGGAGATGACTGAGGGACGTTGAGGAAGGCCAGATTGGCAAAGGTCTTATATACCAGGCTAACCAGCTGGACTTCTTTCTGTAGATGGGAATAACATACACTTATTATTATTAGTTTCTTTATTTTATTAAATACCTACAGTGTACTAGGCAAGGTGTTTTACACACCTCACTGCATTTAATGTTCTCTGTACACACAAGAAAAAAGCCTCAAGAGAGGTAAGGTAACTTTTCTCAAATCAGGTCTGTTTCACTACCCAAAGGCTACCCAAAATCTCACCAAAAAAGGATTCCTAGTATAGGAATTCCTAGACTCCTGATTTCAAACAACTTAGGGTTCTTTCCATCACATTATAGCTTATAACGTAAGTTTCAGAATACTCTCACCTGGGCCTACAGTAAATTGAGCAGTACCTTAAAAGCTTCACTAAGACCTTGAAATCATCAACATTGGATTGAGTAGGTTCATCTACTCTTTCTTAGCAGTCTCTAAAACACAGGAATCCTAAGAAAGCTAAGATCAGTTTTTCCAACGGTCCTTGTCTGAAGGTTTTCTCTCCCCTGACATTACTACAGAATCGGACCTCAATAGCTTTGTAGCTCACAAGGTAGCCAGATACCCTGAAGCAGAGACAGGAGTGAAATGAGATTGTGGCTCGGATACGACCAAATCTGACACCTAGCCAAGAAAATTTAATAATGAGGAAATAAGGATTTGTGGTAACATGTCCAGGCTCTGAAACTCATTAGCTGGTTGGATTTTTTTCATGTTACTTAACCTTTCTCAGCTGCAGATCCCTTACAATTTAAAATGCAGTAATAAACACTACCTTGCCGGATAGCTATGAATGCCAAACAGAATAAATAATGGGAAAGAAGGACTCAATGTCTAAAGCACAGAAGGCACCCAAACCTACCTTTCCTACTTATGTAAACACTCAGCACTATGCCTGCTTATCTCACAGGATTTTTGTTAGGCTCAAGTAAGCTGAAGTATGGGAAAGTATCAAGTGAAATATAACTATGTCATTATAACTAAATTCCAAACACTGCTCAGGGTATAAGAAGAACTATTTTATAATCTCTGTCTTCAAGGGGCTAACCTTCAGATAAGGGAGCTTGCAAGTACCCAAATAAGTATAATATGGGTAAGATGTAGTGAGTGCTAGAAGAGTGGAAATAACATAAAATTGAGCACTTACCATGGGCCAGACCTAGACTAGGTGCTTTACCTTTATTATGTCATTTTAATCCTGAAATGAACCTTATGTAGCAAGTATTATTATATTCACAGATGTGGAAACTGAAGCACATGATGGCTAGGTAATTTGATTAAGTTTGCACGACTAGTAGTGGTGGTCCAGGATTTAAATGTAAGAATTCTGACTCCAGAGCTCATACTATTAGAGATACAGAGAAGAGAATTAAAGAGGCGGAGAAACAATATGATAATAATAATGGGGTCTAACAATGGACTAATATTCATTGAGAAGGCACATCGTGCCAGGCATGGTGCTAAGCACTTTACATGCAAGCTGTCAGTGAATCCCAAAAATCCTCTGTGAGCTAAATACCATCCCGATTTTACAAACGAGGCAACAGACTTAATGAGGTCGGGTTATTTGCTCAAGGTCTCCCAGCTAGTCAGTGTGTAAAGCACATGCTCTTAACCTCTTTGCTCTCTGGCTCAGTGGTGGGCAGTAGTGCTCAGGCTGGGTGCTGAAGGCCAAGCAGAATCTGGATAGTCGATAATGAGTTTGTGTGGGATTCCAGACAAAGGGTGTAGCATGAACAAAGAATTATACAAAGGAAGTCTGGGGACTTAAATCTTAACATTTATTGGTGCATAAGTATCCAATCTTTTAAATATACACATATATTTTACACACACACACACACACACACACAGAGTATCTTAAATAAAAATAGAATCGCTGTAGTTTGTGATCCCTAAATTATCAGATGAGCTGGATTACCTTTTTCTGCCATTTAAAAAACAACAACAACAAAACGCTTTTAAATTATAACAGCAGTATAGGTGTTATAGAATATTGGAAAATATAAAGAAGCAAAAATAAGAAAATAAAACATGTTTTAGAAACTTTGAAAAGAGAGTTGTAGAATGTTAGTTGGGAAAGCAGTTTGGGGACTGACTGCAGCAGCCTTGGCCTTGGGTACCAGGTTAAGGAACCAAACCTATATTCTACATGCACTGGAAGACTGTGAGCAGCGAAGCAGTATAATTAGAGCCTTATGCTATACTTAAGACAGACGTAAATGGAGAGACAAGAAGCAAGAAGATGAGGTAGGTGCCCATTATAGAAGTCCAGGCAAAAGTTAAGGGCTTGAGTTATGAGTAGGCTGCCTATCATGAGCACTACAAGCCCAGGCTGAGTCAGACAGGCTTGAGTTTGAATCTGGCTCCACCACTACCTGTGTGACTCTAATTAAGTTATTTAAACCTTGTGAGCCACAGTTTTTATCACTTATAAAGTAGAGGTAATAAAACCAATATAAAGAGTTGTTGTGAGAACTAAATAAGATGTGAAACAATTAACATAATCCAAGTTTCTCAATTTCTAAACTATTGACATTTGGGGCCAAATAATTCTTTTTTATGGGGGAGCTGTTCTGCATTATAGGATATTCAGCAGCATCCCTGGCCTATACCTTCTAACCCTCCCCAGGTTATGACAACCAAAAATGTCTCCAGACACTGACAACTCAACCCTGGTTGAGAACCACTGGGCAGAGTTTCTGACATATAAAGTAAGCTTTAAAAATGATCGTTGGGGAGGAAGGAAGAAAATGGTGAAAGCAGAAATATAAAACTAAGACAATGTGTAGGTTGAGATGACCAAATTGGCAGGCTGACCAGATATGGAGGCCATGAAAGAAGGAAGTAGCAGAGGTGACCACAGCTTTAATTCCACATGAATCATCCCACCAAGAGAAACAAGGAAGACAGGAGAGTGCGCAGGTTTGAGGATCCAGAGGAGAATGAGGATGGAGATATCTGAAAGGTATTAAGAATTCTGGCCTGCAGCTAGGAAGAAGGGTCAGTACAGATCTCTATATCAAATATCAAAATCAGTCTTTGTGTCTCCTGAGCTTTTAGTGGTTTCGGTTTTATCTAACAGCTCTAAAATGAGTACTTGACACTTGACACATGCCTTAACTGTAAAGCTCTCAGAAGAAATAAACTTAAAAGACATGTTTAACAATTAATATGTATTGCCTTTAAGGTAAAAAAAAAAAAAAAAAAGGTATTCTATTTTCAGAAAGAAATATAATTAGAAAAAATAAAGCAAATAAGATTTAAAAAATCATTACAAATTTGTACAGTGACAGACTTAGTTTTCCATCCTTTAACCTAAAAAATGAAAAACAGGTATGTACAGATCCTCCCAAAGATCAAACCAATTTCTGAGCTTTTTATATGCCACATATTTTAAAGATACTGGTTAAAAAAAAAAAAAAAAGTTGGATCCAAATCAATGTGTGTTCAAATTCTAGCTGCATGATACCTTTAGAAGCCAGATCTATCTGACTCTATAATCTATATGATATAGTCTGTATCAGATAATCTACATCTATAATCTGACTCTATAACTCCCAGATCCCCAACAGCCCCATGGCAGCTCCTATAGCGCCTGCCAAGCCACCTGAGCAAACAAGTCTGCATCCCTGTGTCCCTTACCTGTTCCATAGTCAATTCCAAGTCCCCTTCAAGCACTAGCCAAAGCAGGTAAGAACTGAAACTGATCTGAGGCATCTACATACAAACAGTGGCTATACTTTGGATTTTCTAAGAATATTCTGTGGTCTCCAGGAACCAATTTCTCTAAATTCCAATACTCAGGAAGTCAAACTAAATTTCCATATAAAAAGCCCATGTGATATCATGATATATTTGCCAAAACCCATATAATGTAAAACACCAAGAGTGAACCCTAATGTAAACTGAATTTTGGGTGATAATGTGTCAGTGTAGGTTCACTGATTGTAACAAATGTACCATATTCTGATGCAGGATATTGATGGAGTGGGCAGGGGGAGGGCAGGGTGCAGTATGTGTGAAAAGGGGTACATGGCAACTCTGGCAGGGCTGGACTCAGACCCTAGATACTCTTTCTCATATCTGAGTGCTGACTCCAATTCACACTGCCAACAGTTCGCTCTTGAGAAGCCACACTCTCATGCTCAGAAGCTAGGTCTGACACAGCTACCTCTTTAAGAAGCCAAGATTAGCTCAGGGCTAGGCTGAGTAATGAGATACAAAGTGCTCTGGGAATCTGTGGGTTCCCAGCATAACTAATGAGTACTATCAACTGCATTCTGTCCAAGATACGGCCAGACAACTCCAAGTGGCCAGCAGCTCTTTTCAAAATGCAGAGGCAACAACTAGAGGAAGAATATTTCTGCCCCTCCCTATACTACTGCTTTGGGAAATTTACATTTTATATAATCGTTATTTAAGGTCATTGGTGGTGGTTTTTTGTTTGTTCAGTTTCATTAAAGGTTAATGTCACTTGGGAAGCTCTATAATGTGGTGGAAAAAATAAGGGCTTTGGAATCAAGTTTTGGTTCAAGTCCCAGCTCTGCTACTTCCTTGCTATGGCCAACAGACAAGTCATATACCCTCTCAAAGCCTAAGTTTTCTCATCTATAGTGTTTCTTAAGAGTTCAGGATGTCCCTTCAGTGGGTTGTAAAATCAATTTAGTGGCTCATAAGTAACTTTTTTTTAAAAAATAAAAAAATAAAAGAGAAAATATCAGATGACACTACCTATAATAAGCATAAGTACTATTTTATGAAAGTGAGGTTTCAGGTACATGTAGATATTGATATATAGATACATAGATATAAATATGTGTATAACAAACTATAATATAAACTACCTTTCTTACATTGGATAATGGTCAAAAAATTTGAAAGTCAAAAAATTTGACCTATAAAATGAAACTATCGGGTATGTGTAATGTTATTTCTGTGTTTTTCAGAACATGAGAATTTGAAAAAATAAAATAATGTGGGCCAAATGTTAGCAATTAACCCAAAGAGAGTCAGAATATCTGAATACTTTATTTGAGAATACTGGAAAAGTTCCTCTTTATCTGTCAGTTTAAAATTCCTATCAGAATGCCTTTAAGTATATCATATAAATGAAACAGCCATCATCATTGCCAAGATGACGTCCTTCTAAATTACTGATAAAGGAAGATCAGGTCTAATTAAAAACTGGATTTTATCTTAAATTAATACAGAGACCCAGCCTGCACGAGCCTACCCAGACAACAGTCACGTGTGAAATCACCCAGAAGCAACTTCTGTCAGACAAGCCCTCACTGGGGGTAAGAGCAATAAAACCAATATCAGTCCCAGAACTGTTCTAAAAGAAATATTCTGCTAGGTCACCCAGAACTGGACAGTAACATGGGAAAGCCTTGGCAAAGTCCCCACCTGGGGAAGGACCCCAGTTAAAGGTGGTGTCAGGAAGCCACAGGAACCAAACACAGACAAAACTGCACAGAGGGACTTCTTTGGCCTGTGGAACAAATTACTCTTCTGCTGAAAATCTTCCAATTTCCTACCATTTGGAAAAAAACAAAGTTGGGAAAGAAATACAATTGAGAAAAAATCCAAATTTCTCATCACAGCTTGCAAGGCCCCCATCCCACCTTTCCAACATTACCACCTCCCTGCATTCACTCCACTTTAGACATATTACCCTTTCTGCTCCTCAGACACACCAAACTCAATCCTTTCTTTCAGCTCTTGCTCTCACTGCCCAGATCACACTTTCTCTAGCTCTTTGTATGCCTGTGTTCTTCTCATCATTTGGCACGCAGAAGTGTTCCCTGACTATTTCCTCATTAAAGGAGTTCCCCACCCCACCCCCACGGTGTTCTCCATCATCACATTATCCTATTTTATTTTCTTCACAGCATGAGTTCCTAGTTTCCTTTTTTTCCTGCCTCCTCACCAGAATGCAAGCTCCATAAGAATCTTTTCTGTTTTGGTCTCGACTCTCTCCTTAGTACCTAGAACAGTGTCAGTTATTCACATGTACATGTGTACATACCTATACAG
This sequence comes from Pteropus alecto, assembly GCF_000325575.1. Classification (NCBI taxonomy): domain Eukaryota; kingdom Metazoa; phylum Chordata; class Mammalia; order Chiroptera; family Pteropodidae; genus Pteropus; species Pteropus alecto. Next base: position 1,482,599 of record NW_006441061.1, read on the forward strand.
ATATATGTGTATGTCTGTGTATGTAAATGCCAAATGAATGAAGAACATCAGTGCATTCATTCTAGTGCATTCCATTTAACTGCACTTTCAAAATAACATAGGAAAGAAAACGTACATATATCAGAATACCTGCAAACTGAGTTCAACAAGGAGTTGTTCAGCTTTCCTCTGAACATCCACTCATGAACCATCTCTATCATAGGGCTATAGCTCCTGATGCCCAGGTGAAAGAATATTTGATTTGGAATCAATGCTTAGGCTAAATCTCCTGTTTCCAAGCCCAGTGATCGTCACCCGACTAGGAAGTTTGCCTCTACCATAATGGCTCAGGAGCCAAGAGAGACAAGGATTCAAATCTCAATTATATCTTTACTTGCTATGAGGCCTTATACAAATTTCCTCATCTAGTAAATGAAGATAACAGTACTTATAGGGCCATTTTTAAGATTAAATAAGCGAATGTATACAATACATCTGGCATAGTGTCTGGTATATAATAAAAACCAATTAAAATTAACTATTATTTTATTGTTATTCATTCATTCGTATTTTTCCCAGCTAATATTTATTGAGATCTATTTTGCTATACAGGTCCTATGCCTATACAACAGGCAAAGGCACAAGTCAAGAGAGGTTGGCTATAGTCCCTGCCCAGGAAAAGCTCACAGTGTAATAGGAAAGAGAACCAATAAGAATAAAAGAATCACCAGGAGTATACTATGTATTAAGTCTCATCCAGGAAGGCTCTAGAATAAAAAGGCACACCAAAACCCTTCCAACTTATAAAACAGAACAGCTTCTGAGATGGATCAGAGTAGCTCTGTAAAGAAGCCCTCACAAGATTGTGAAAAGAATGGTCAAGAGTGATTGTCTTAACAGCCAAAAGATGGAAACAACTCAAGTATCCATCACAAATGAAAAGAAAACTAAAACCTGGCACATACATATAACAGAATATTATTCAGCCTTAAAAGGAGGAAACTACGACACATGTCATAACATGGATGAACCTAGTGGATATTATGCTAAGTGAAGTAAGCCAGTAACAAGAAGACAAATTCTGCATGATTCCACTTACATAAAGTATTCTGCGTAGTCAAATTCACAGAGACAGAATGTGGCTGATGGTTGCCAGGGGCTAGAGGAAGGGAGGAATAGGAAGTCAGAGTGTTAGGTACAGAGTTGTGGGAAAAAGATGAAAAAGTTCTGGAGATGTGTGGTGGTGATGCTTGCACAGCAATGTAAACATACTTAATGCTATAAAACTGTACACCAAAAAAATGGTTAAAATGGTAAATTGTTATTTTATGTATATTGTACCACAATTTAAAAAAAAAAAAAAAACAATGATTGTCCTGTGGCTTACAGTAAGAGAACACATGCATCCCCTCTTCTCTAACCCGGATCATTCTTATATCTGGTAGCAAGCTTATCGACCCAGCTTTCCTGAGGTTGAGACGTGAGCAGAATTCCGGGCCAGTCCTCGTATAGAGGACACTGTAATGTAATCAACAACTAAGGAATTATAAGTACACAAACACCCAAACCCAGATTTACAGCAAAATAGACAAATGCAATACACTGACCATGGGTTTATTTTCACAGGGGTAAGAGAGGCAAAAAAATAGACCAAAGTATCTGTATGTCTAAATATCAGACTATAGGATTATACAAGCTAATTCCTAAAGAGGTAAGAAAGTCCCCAGAAAAAAAAAATAATTAGTCCATGTAGATTTCATATATCAGTGCCAAGGTCTCATAATACAACTTTATTGCTTCATTTTTTAAAAGTGTTCATTTGCATTGAGCAAAGCAACTTTCACAGACTAAGCAAAAATATCAAAACTGACAGTCCTATATAATGACCGGTTTCCCAGAGGCCCAGAAAGATGGGAAATAAAATCCAAGGACCCAAGTTCAGACAGTCTGGAGAGAGTAGACTGTGGCTGTCTCACATGATTAAAGGCCATGTCACCACTTGATGGGGTCTATGCTTTGGTAGCTTTCCCCCGAACGACTGAGGACTAGGATAAGAGTGACAGCTTCGTTCCAGTATGTTCAAAGACTGCAGAATCCAAAACTTAACTTCTCAGCCGTTCACTCATCCGATTTTCATTAAGATCAATTTATATCGTCTAGAAAGCCTCAAAGTCAAATGCCACTTTTATTTTTACCTTATCAAAGAAAACACCTTACCATAAAATCAAGGCCAGGGTGTTGTCTGGACATGAGCCTTGGTTAGGATCACAAAATTCTCAAATCGAATAATTGGTTTAAGTTAGAGCCAAGTTCATTAACAATAAGATGACAGATTTGGGCGAAGTAGGCTGTCTTCTTGCAGTTCAGAAAGACTAGCACAGCTCCTGACACAAGTACATAGGTGTAAGCAACCTCCACCAAACAAAAGCAACACCTTCAAAGTCTCTCTCAGTGACTAGAGGCAGCCAGACACTCAAACTGCCAGTCCTGAATTACGGCCTCTGAATGGTGAGGGCTTCACATTTCACTGATCAGGGCACAGCCCAATCAGAAGACAAACCCCTGCACTGCCAGGGACCAGCAAATCCGCTTTCTTCCAGTGTGCACATGACTGAATGTGCTTCTGTCCATCATCTGGGTCATATATAGTTCAATGCGAGCTGAGCAGACAGGGCTGCAAGGAAATCTGGCGCGGTTCAATACCTCGTCTAGCCTGGGTTCCAGTATCTAATTTTTTTTACTGACAAACTCATTTCTCTACTGGGACAGGATGCTGTGCTGGCTGGAAGTTCCATTTCGACAGCAAGAATCCTATCTGGAAACACAGAAGTTGTCCTCTAGCCACAGCAACTCGAACTTTTCTGATTGTTGTTGCTGCTTTCTCCCATCACCCCCACCCCCTTTTGACAAAGATCCAACTGTAAAAAGTCTTACGTAACAGTTCAGGACTACTTCGGTTCTTTTACTGGGTAAGCACTTTCAATTTTTTTTTTTTAACTAAAAACCATTATAACATTGAATCTGTTGAGAGGCTTGACTAAAATCTTTTAAGTAATTTGTGTAGTGAAATACTGTCAGTGGATTTTTTAGTCTCATTTCTGCACGTGCTCCTTTGTTCTCAGAACAGAAGCTTTTTATACACACCCCATAACGCAGCTGGAGAGAGTTATGAAGTCAGTTATTATAAGGAACACAAAGGTTGCTTTGCATTCTTTGCCTTTAGATAATTAATTTTGCATTTGTTTTCTTAAAACAGAGTATTTAATGAAGGGAGAAATTCACAAAAGAATAAACTGTGGGAGAATCTAGCAAAGTTTGAAGTTTTTACCACCTTTTCTATCTGTAGTTTTGTGTGGCCAAACACTTGTGCCGCCTGGGGCGTTGGGGGTAGAGGCAAGCATAGACAGAGAGGAACTAAGCCAGACATGGACAAAGGCATGAGCCAAAACCAGACAGTCCTGGCTGTTCGATAGGCCAGCAGTGGGTGAGACAGGTCAGCCAGCTGCAGGGGCGGGAGAAGGGGGGGAAAAGGGGCATGGATGTGTGAGGTGCTCATGCGTGCGATCGTGACTAGATTCTGAAACTGCCAGCCATTTTCCCATCTATGCTTTGTGCAATCTAAAGGAATGCATCTTCTCTGAAATAGTCTTGCTAGAGCCCAGTGATCGACAGGAGTGTGATAAATACCACAACATATGGAATCAGAAAATACTGGGATCTGGGGTGGGCAAGAGGGAATGCAGAGGGTGTGGAAATTTTTTAGTGATCTGGAATGTGTTGAGTGACAGGAAGTGCCCCAAGCTCCCCCCCAACCCAACTCTTCTCAGTCGCGCCTGCTTTTGTCTAACTCTTGTAATCTACATACTACTGCTTACAAAGCTGTCTGAGTTTAAGACAAAAAGAAACATAAAAGGCTCTCCATTCCATAGTACCTGTGATATGGAAGGAATGTAAAAAGCATGATCCTTCAAGCCTGTGGACATTTTTTCAGGTAGACAGGAGAAAGATAAAATAATTTTCCAAGAATGAGAATTATGAACTAGAGCCTAGCTTCCAAATGCGATTTTTAAAATCCTGATTCTGCTATACTTACAAATGCTTAAGTTGGTTCCTAATTTGAAGGAGGCTTGTTTTGTTTGGTAAATACACTGCATTTGAAGTTGTTTACATTTTCTTTGTATAAATTTGGACTTTGGGAGAAAAAACACAAATAAGCAGAATGCACTAAAAAAAAAGGAGGATTTTTCCCTTCATTGGTTGGAAAGCATTTTAAAGGGTTGGTTTCTGGGAAAAGGCAGCTAGCTCTCATTTTTGCATGTATGCTGTAAAGATAACTTATGCCATAACGAATGTAAGGTAGAAAACTTACGATAGAAAATAATAGTGTTCTAAGTGAAAAACAACTTAGCATTTTCCCAAACTTCCATATTATCAACCGAAACACTGAAACTTGGAGAAAAGTGGCCAAGTAACTGAATGGCTAATCCTCCTTTGGGGGGATGAAATGGAAAATTAAGTGTGAATAAAAATGATACTCAGGAATGTTTCCACCTCCCACCACAAAGGATGTTAGTGGTCAGCCTAGGAGTTAATCTTTCCTAGCGTGGCTCTGAGCCTTCACGCCGAGCAGACGTTATTCACATGACGATTCGAAAAGTCCATTCATATATCTCACTACCTGGATTTGAATAGAAACCAGACAGCAATTCTTTAGTTCCAGCCACCATTCGCCCCACTGGACAATAGCGATTTGTTAGCACAGAGTCACAGGCTGTGGGACACAAAGCTTGGAGCCGCAGAAAGATGGGGGATTCAGAGAACAGGAAATTACAGGCCCGATGCACTCCTGGCAGCTCTGAGAATACAAAAAAAAAAAAGGCAACACAGTGATGCCATGTTTGAGAGCTACTTCTAGCTTTTTTAACCACCTCCAATGTCATAAAAGCTCTATTGTTGGAGTACATAAAGTCACGAGTCCCATGTGCTCTCTTTTCTCATACAGGGAACTTCATTCAATGCCCTGGCACAGTCAGAGAAAAATCAAAAGCATCCCGAGTTGATTAGTTGTGAGTTCTGATAGAAAGGAGAGCCGTGTTTTACAAATAAAATGTCAGAGAAAAATATGCTTAATAACACAAGTGACACATAACAAAATTAAAATCTTTTACATATTATTTCACAAGACCAGACAATCAAAATGAAACCAAAATATATCTAAATACCAGGGAAATAATTTTTTCTTCAAAATACCACATAAAACCTATTACTTAATTACATCAAAAGTTTCCTTGGAAGATACTTATCAATTTAAAATCGAATCTTTCATAGAAAGTACATTTCTGAGTTCTGGGTTATATTTTCCAAAACAAAGAACTAAAATCAAAGCCCTAAGGACTTATTTTGGAATACCAGAAAACTATATTTTCTTTTGTTGATTATTAAGTTATTGTAGCTCCCTGGCTAAATTTAGAAATTGCCTCTACTTTCCTCATTTTAGACTTAAAAAATAAAATTAATGGACATGTTAGGTGAGGAGAGAGAGTTAATTCCCCAATCTCAATCAATGAGAAGAAAACAGTACATGGGTTTCCTGTCTAGGCCCTCATGTTGCAAACTAAGCACCAACAGGCCAGACTGCTGTCCTATTTCAACAGTAGGGGACCCTATATATGAAGCTGTAAATGATTTTATTTTTCTGCTTTCTTCTGTGATCCATTAGCAAACACAAATCCTAAATGATATCAAGTCCTAAATGATATCACACCTAGGATATTTATCAAAAGAGATCATGATGATCAAAAAGTTAGAAATCTTAACTGTTCTACTCTATTTGGTCCCATGGCTTTAAGTTGAATACATGCCAAAATTAATGTTCCTGAAAAACAAATCAGCAACTTCTAAACTACCAATTACTGGATTTTCTCTAATTCTATCATCACTTATCAAACACAAGCTTCAGTGATGACCTCAAACTGCGCAGCTGTCCAATACAATAGCCACCAGCCACATGTGGCTATTTTTATGAATTTAAATTAATCAAAATTAAATAAAATTAAAAATTCAGTTCCTCAGTCACAATAGCCACATTTCAAACACTCACTAGCCCCACATAACTAGTGGCTATCATACTGGACAGCACACATACACGACATTTCCATCACTCTAGAAAGTTCTATTGGACAGCACTAATCTAGAAGACAACGCTCATATCCACAAAACCTGTCTTCAACTACACATCTAGCTGGACATGAAAGAAATTAATCTCTAAGTGAAAAATTACAATGACAAGTATGACACAGTAGCTAGCACCATACTTGAGAAACGGCTGGAAAAAAAAAATTAGAAATCAAAGTTTTCTTTTTTTTCTTAGTCTACAATAGTTTACGAAGACTATTAAGACAATAGTGACAGATATAGGTGGTAGCAGCCAATATAATTAAAATGCTCCAGAATAGCACTAATTTAGTGTCAAAAAGTTCTTCCTAAACACATGAAGCAACTAATTCTACAATCTTCCTCACAGAATCATTGTCATGGACAATAACAGAATAGCAAAGAGCCAGGGCCTTTGCAGTCCCTCAGACCTGGGTTTGATGACCAGTATGCACTTTACTACCTAGATGATATCAGGCAAATTAATTCACCTCTTTGAGGTTTAGTGTCCTTATCTGCAAAGTGGGGAAACAGCTACCTTGAAGGACTCCCAATAAAGTATATGAAGCATCTAGTAAGATACCAGGCACAGAGTAGAGAGCTGAAAAAGGAGTAGCTATTACATATAATATTTTCCCCTTAAAGCTTCATGATGTGATTCCATATAGACAGATAGACACTATTCAACACAGAAGGCCAGCCTTCATAAACAAGTATCCTTAAATACTAATGCTGGTCATGTCACTCAACTGGAATAAAATGGAAATATTTGTATGCCCAGCCAATGTGTGACCACGCTGCCCCATGCAGCCTCACTTTGCCAGAACACTTTCATGCCATACTTGGCTCAAACAGCCAGTGTGGTCCCATTATGTCAGTCTTATATTTACTAGATCCTGGCTTAGGTTTTAGATAGAAGGACAATGTTCTATAGGCAAATAGTAAACTCTATCAAGGGATGCATGCATATTGCCAAGCGAATATAAAGCAATGGTTTCCAAATACTGGGACCCTGATGCCTGTTCAAGAAAATGGAAAAGGCTACTTCAGAAACACAAGGATAAGAAGCCTCATTCTCCCTTGTTGAGATGACTGAAGCACACAGGAAAACTGTAGATAGAAATCTTTAAAAGAAATATCGAACTGAAGCTTTTTTTCAAAGAAGATTTAAATAACCTAGATTATAATAACAGTAGTAATGAACTGGCAAAACATCCAATGCCTTATGACCTTTAATTACTGTGAAGTTGGTTTATGGTCAAGATCAGATGCAATGAGTGGTGCCCCTCAAGGCTTTAGTGGTTTTCAAAAAGTGTAAGTGACTTCTATTATTATTACATGTCTTAACCTCCAAATCTACCATCAAATGAACTGGGCGTGATAAACATGGATATGAGGTTCTTAAATTTTAATGCCCCTCTCAATCCATCCTATGCGTGCTAGGTCCAAGAAACATGGGTCTTTAGAGTCACGTGGATATGGGTTGGAATCCTGGCTTTGCCACTTATTTACTATGTGATCCTGAAGAAGCCGCTTCCTATCTTTGTCTCAGATTCTTCATACATAAAATACAAATATTAATGTGGCCCTGACAGATTGTTTTAAGACTCAAGGAATATCTATATATTCTTGAACTGTTCCTGGCACATGGAAAACACTCTGGAAATGTCAATTCTGTGAAAACATAGTAAGGGCTTGAGGTCCCAGTTTACTGTCTGAGACTCGTCCCAAACAGAGAATGGAAATAGAAAGGGTTCCAGGTTGATTGACAGCACAGGCCATTCTCTGTTTAAACTATAATTAAACGTACAAAGAGAAAAGCTGTCAATATTGAACAAAATATTTCAAGTCTTAGAAACATAAATATTAAATGAACTGATTGACTAAATACAGGAAAATCGGTATGAGGTGGAACAACAGGTTTTAATATTACAATTTAATACTGACACCAATTTAATACTATTGAGTATAAAAAACAGAATTATTTTCTTAAATTAAGAAGTAATATTTCCTGGAGACTCTTTTAGGATAAGAATTCTGCTAATTCTTGGTCATTAAAATGAAAACATGAAAGTTCTAAAATATTGCCTATGACTTGAGAAATTAGTCTCCCGCAGGTATGGGAATGAAAATTCTAAAATCAAAGCCATAGAAAGGATTCCTCGGTAAAATGTTTTCCTGCTACATCTGTAGACTCATTTTAAAATTGAAAATAATCCAGCAGGAACTAGAAATATGTGTTTCTTAATGATGCCAAATAACCCCCCCCCCAAAAAAAAAATGTTGGACATGCTACATAACCTTGCAGAGTACAAAAAACAGTAGATTTTCCAAAGCAAACAGAAAAAATGATAAGGGAGATAATGTGGTATCCTGGGAAATCTGAAAAGGTAGGTTTATCTCCCAGAAACTGGCTGGATTAGATATGACATCAAATCTTAGCTCTGCCACTATCTAGCTAGGTGACTTTTAACAAGTCACTTCTCTGAGTCTCTGTTACCAGAAGTTCAAAAAACACATTCATACTAGTGGCTAAAGGACGAATAGCACTTAGAGGTGAGAAATTTGGTTTTGTCAGAGGGTTTTCAAATTTCAGTCTCTGCAAAGATTAGCTACTGTAAGATGTTTTTACAAGACTGCTTAAGCAGACAGATTAGATAGGTAGACAAGACAGACAAATCTGATTGCAAGGATTTCCATGGATGCCATTAGCATTAATAAATAAGTCACAAAAGGTCTCCAGAGGAAAGGTTCTTCAGCAGGTGTTTCCGGGTTCTTACCGAATGCTGATCAAGCACAGCCCTCTTTCTCTAGTCATTCATCCAACAACTATTAAGTTCCTAATATGTATCACACGCAGTGCTAAACCCAGGTTGACTGATGAACGAAACAGATACATTAGCTGCTTCCATGGAGCTGACAAGCTATAAAGTGGAATAACCATGGCTAGAAGCCATATCATTTAAAAAATGATAGGTTCAGAAACTTTGAGAATGGGTCCAATATTTGGAGAAACTGCCTTGCCATATGTTAAAGCTGAACTAACACAGGTCATAGATAATGGAAGAAGGTACACCTCAGCTCCATTTGATTCAAACAAAGAGATTTGGTAAACTACAAGATCTTACAGATTTTAAGCCATTAAGGAAATGAAATGCCTTCCAATACATAGGCTGGTTTCACCATTACTCAGATCTGTGGTAAATCATTATCTCATGCAAGAATTCAGTCTCCTTTTGATAGATGTTTGAAAACAAGGTAATTTCTGTAGGGGAGGAAGTAAAGGGGGACAAGACATAAAATGACATTCCAGGAGATCATGATACACTAGAGCATTAAATGTGACATTTCCTTCATTCCATTCCCAAAGACTATGTTCTTAGCATTTATCATTTCTTCAATAGTGCATGTTATCTATGATCATCATGATTAAACAGCTAGTTAGTGATACTCAACCCATGACTCAGCTGGCTTCTTAGCAGTCAAGAATATCCGAGACATGGATGATAAATATAAAGAGAAGGAGAATATAATATAAAGTCACAACTGGGCTTCTGTGGCAATTTATCTCACCAACTAGAACCACTTAAGTATATGAGTCTCTTCCAACTGAAATATAATCTTTGCTCTCAAAGTACTGTATATTAAAAAGTTACTGTTACCAATGAAGCAAAGTATATCCACAATAACACAATGTTATCTCCATAGAACTTGAGGCTCTCAACATCCAAAGTCCCACTCAAGAAATTCCCACTTTAGTTCTCAGACATTTACAGAACTTGAGTTTCCACCTAGGTTTTTTCCACAGGTAGACTCAATATCAAATTGTCTTTTGTTTTTTCTTTGCTCGTTGAATATCAAAATCAAGTGGAAAAGAAATCTGGCAAATGTACTCAGGAAAAATTAGACTATTACACCAAAAAAGAGGATCTCAATCTGGACACCTGTTACTATGACCTAAATTTTGGTAGAAGTATCATTTGGCTTGCTAATAGTGTTATATTTTATCAGGTTCACTTCTCTGTATAATCCTATATTACTAGAACAGAACAATTTCTTCTGTTTGGCCACTTAGAAGCTTCTAGGCATACAGTTCATTTATTCATGGGATATCTGTCGAGTTTGTAGTATATGCTACACTCTGTTCTAGGCACTGAATACAAAATAGCAAACGAGAAAAAGGTCCTGTCCTTGGGCGCTGCAGTCACAAAGACTTGAATCCAGTCACAGCTTGAGCACTCACTGACCGTGTGATGCTAGACAAATTTGCCTCTCTGAACCCCGGGTACCTCCTCTAGGGAAATAAAAGGGAAAATAATACCACTTCACAGAGCTGTTGTGAAAATTATATACTGTTTGTCAGTGTCTAGCATAGTGCCTGAACACCACAGATGGCTTGAAAATAATAGCTACAGTTTTACAAATAGCAGATATGTATTACTATTATCCATCCTGTTTTCACATGCAGGTATATGAGAATCACTCTAGTCTTTTTTAAATAACATGTTTCAAAGGCTTAAATGTATCTAAAATTTGTTTCAGGTGTTAAGAGCTAAGTAGGATAAGAGCCATTAGTGAATGAAATGCTACTTCTGGTCATTAAAAAGCTGTGGCTGTAGATGCTAAACACAAGACAGCAACAATATATGAGAAAAATACATTGAAGTTGGGATGTTAATGGTGAAATGGATCACTGCACTCACAGATTTCAGAAGACAGAGCACTGTATCTCTAATAGTATTACCAGTTTGATCAGAAATTGTATAGAAGAAATATATCTAAAAGATTTGGAATCTCAAGTCTACCATAGTCACCAAGAAGGGAAAAAAAACCCATGTCTTTCCTCTAAATATTATTACAGTCTCATATACAAACTAATCTGAAAGCAAATTCTTGCACTGATACACCTTATAAAACAACTTATATTTTCATCTTATAAAAATAGTTAAACTATTAAAAATGCTTACTGAAGATAGGCTGGGAAGCACAAAAAATATGAAGACAAAAGCTATTCCTGATCCCACTAATCTAAAGATAACCACTGTCAACATTAAGTAAATTTCCCACTGGTCTTACTTTTTAGTTATTTAATGTATTAGTGATTTTTTTAAAATATTGGGAGTTTTTCTGTCATTTTACAAGTAACAGCTGATCTAAATAGAAAATTTAAATTATAAAGAAAAAGAAACTTGTCACCTACAATCCCATTCACAGAGAAAATCCTTATTAATATCTTGGCGTAGTTCATATACAATGGAATCAATTCTCTATATAGTTTTATATTCTAATTTAGTCACTTATAAGCATTTTTAAAGTCATTAAAATGGCTTTTTTAGATATCCAGATGGCTTCCAATTATTCTCTATTATAAATAATACTATAGTGAACATTATTTATAACACTATCCACATTTCTGATAATTTTTTTGGTCTAATTTATACTCCCAACAAAAACTGATAGCACCTGTCTCATTAAAGCTCACAAACTCTGAAAATGTGCTATACATAATTAGCTGGTACCCAAATATAATAAAGTTCCTGTTTGTTCAATAATGAAAAAAGAAGAGACTTTTAAAGGAAAACTCAAAGTGAAATAAAGACAAGAAAGTAGAAGAATCTCCCTAGGACGATAAATTACACATTCCTAAAAATGCTGGGTGGTTGATAGAAATCTTGAAAACCTTCTAACAGGACACAGGGAAGTTTAACATTAGGTTCCAAAAGTCTCAAAAGTCAAAACGAATCAAATCAAAACAAAACAAAAACATTCTATCTCGTGGATGAGTTTCATTACTTGGAAACAATGACATGAATCAAGAGTCACTCTCACCTTTGGGAGATAAATGCCATGAAAACTGTGTTGATAAATTAAGATGCACAATAATCAATATTGTCACATCTGAATTATTTTCAAATTTTAGTAGCGAGCAAAGAGTATTAAATATGGATATATATTTTTGGTTTTCCAGATGTAATAGAAAATTCTATAAATTCTTATCGAGGTGAGAAGATAACGAACATCATTTATTCAACAAATCTTTATTGAGTGACAGCTTTGTTTCAGTTACTTTCATGTACAAGGATCCGAAGTCACTAAGAGGAAATCTTTCCTCAAAAAGCTTGCCTTTAGTATCCTTCACAATCTGGCATTCTTACATCATGTAACATTTGCCAACCTAACTGCTGAAATATCACATATCTCAGGCCACAGCTAGTAAAAGAAAATCCTTTAAGGGCACTGTACTGAACAACCAACTTAAAAATTATGATTTCCTAAAAGAAAAAAAGCCCAAAGTCAATACAATTCAATTGAACAGATTGTGCTCACATGGCCTCATACTAGCACACAATGTTTACCAAGTACCTATAGTCAAGAGGAATTCAAATATTGACAGGAAGAAAAAAAACCTCTTCCACAGAATAATAAAACTATCGTTTTTCATTTCTTTGTAATTTTCCTGTAATCCTGCTTAATTTGAGTCTTACAAGAGAGAGATTTCTCCTTAACAGAAAATAACGCCCCAGGTTTCCTGCAGATGTTTGAGAATATGTGTACCACACAGAAGATAATTTGTCACAGTAACTAACTGCAAGCTCCAGAAATGAAAGCTGATCAGCTCAGTGTGAAAGGTCAGATTTCTGGGAAAGTCTTGCATCTGCTAAAAGACTTTGATACCTGTGTATACCCAATGTGTTTCAGAATCTAGTACTATTACTAGCTTTTATTTTATTGGTGATGACACTGAAGCTTGGAAAGAAACGACTTGTCCATTGTCAAAACTGCTAAGAAACAAGAGATCCAAATTAAAATGCAGATGACTTGTTCTTGGGGACCAACTCATTTCACTATAAATAGTTTGAATTTCAATGGTTTGGTGGGACTTTTTCCTCATTTAAAAATTCTTCCTGTCAGTGACTAGATAATTTTTTTTCTTCTCCTAACTTTGAAAGGAACTAGTATCCAAGATCACAAGAATATGAAACAAGTACAATGTAATTACATGTATAATGAAAATAGATTTCTGGGTGTCGGCAAGTATACAGTCTAAATTATGCATGGAACTTTTTAAAATAGCTAGATATCATTAATTTTTGTAGCTTCAAGTCTCCAGAAAAAAATAGAAATAAATAATATAATCTTTTTCAAAATGTACCTAAGTATAAACAATATACTCTAATTCAGAGAAATATTTTCAGTGTTTGCTAAAACACACTAGTTTTCATTACACCAATGCTCTGTGTTACTATTTTAGAATTTTTTAAAAGAATATATAATATCTTAAAAGAATGATATCTCTGGGTTATAATACGTGAATGTAAAAGCCTTTTGTAAATGGTAAAGCAAACTTATCATTAACATTATTATTTTAAGGCACTTGATCTGCTTTAAAGTAGTTCCTAGAAATCTGTGGTTACCTTTTGGTAACAGATGACCAGATACGATCCTTCATTTTTAGAAAAAAAGCAAAATGTGGAGAGCACACAAGACTACATGGGCTTAATCAAAGCTTCATAACTAAATTTCTAACTAAAATTATCTGAGCTTCAGTTGCTTCAACTGTAAAATGAAAAAATACTAAGTTCCCCATACAGCTAAATGAGTCTTAAATGACAAAGTGCCCAGTGCCCAACAAAGAGTAATGTCCAATTATTGTTAGTTCTCCTCCCTTTAAGGAGTATTTTTCTTTACAGGAGTCAGACAGAGTTCCAAGATTACTGGTAGATGTGCAATATAGGAACAGAAATTGCATTGCCCAAAATGTATGGCTGGAAATCAACTGGCTTTTTAGTAGGTTTGGGATTGGTCTTTCTGTTATTCACTCAGTCAGACACTTTTTTTATTAAATATTCATTAACAGTATAATTTATTCATTCAGAGAGTCACTGAGCACCTACTCTGCACCAAGCTAAGCACAAAAATGCCTTTAAACCTGCCCAAAAGGAGCTCACAGTCTAGTAAGAGAGACAAAACTTAAACAGATAACATAGTGCTCCAAGTGCTATGATAAAGGAAAGCCTGGGATTATGGAAGAGTGAAGTAAAAGCACTTAACCTGGTAAGGAGAAGATGAGTAGGAGGAGGAATCCAGATGAGTCCTGAAAGATAAATAGAACTTGTAGAAAAGTAAAAAAAAAGATAAGGAGCTTTTCAGGCATGAGGAATAGTGTGAGCAAAGGTATTAACATGAGAGACCAAATCATATATTCAAGAAACCACATGTGCAATGTGGCTGTAGCTCAGGGGGAATAGAAAGTTGATAAGGTAGGTAGGGCTTCTTTTGTCAGGCCCAAGCTATGAAATTCATTCCAGTCCTATATAGTAATGTGCTAAACTTGTGTAAAGAGGGTGACTTCAGTCCCATTTGAGCCTAATGAGCTAGTTATCCCTCAATAACCAGCTTTTAAAAACACATCAACATACTTGGTTTTGTGATAGGTATATGAACTCTATCTAAACACTAGTCACTTTCCATCTAGCAGTCAGAAACACTGTTTGAGAAACCAAAGAAGTTATTTGAACTGGGTAATTATTGAGGCCTGACTTGCTCAAATGTGTAAACCTCTGGTTGACTTTTACTTTGTTGACTCATAGGACTGAATATATAGCAGGCCCTCGATAAATACTTACTGAATTAAATTATAGTTGCCAAAAGAAACCTTTAATGCATTCTCTGTTCAATGGCCAAGTAAAATGAAGACTTTAAAATGAAAAAACTTCCTTTTCTTTTTTCCCCCCAGCCCTTCCTTCACATGAATTTGGTTAACATCTTTCTTAAGAAGATTCTTTTGTTTGTTTTCAGATCAGATTATTTTTAGTTGTTAAGAAATGGTCTAAAAAGCTAGGAAATGGGAAGTCTGTATTTTATTACTAAATTAATTCTGACATTAAGTCTCCAAGTAAGCTCCATGCAGAGGCAGCTGACAAAGGTAGTCAGCTTTAGTAAAAGTCATGATTCATTCATGATTCAGTCAACAAATAATGACGAGGAACATGGAACAGTCCGCAAGATAAAGGAAAAAATTCAGAGTGGATGGAGCAAAGGGTGTGTCTGGTTTGGGAGCAATGAAGAAAGGATGTGGCTTAAGAAGTCAGATTAAATCATTTAGATTTTATCTAAAGGTAGTCAGGACAAGCAGAAGTCAAATATGCATTTAGCCACTGGGTGGAAGATGAATGAGAGGTGGGCAAGACTGGGGCCAAGAGACCACTGGTTTTCATCTGCTGTAGTCATTCAGATGAAAAGATGATGGCTTCGACCACTGGTGGCAAAGATACAAAGCCTATCACATGCTACAGCATGGATGAACTTTGAGGACATTATGCTGAGTGAAATAAGCCAGTCACAAAAGACAAATACTGTATGAGTCCACCTAGATGGCGTATCTAAAGTAGTCAAATTCATAGAAACACAAAGCAGAATGGGATAACAGAAAATGGGGACTTGTTTAACAGGTACAGAGTTTCAATTTTCCAAGATGAAAATGTTCTGGAGATCTGTTGGTCAACAACGTAAACATACTTAACACTACTAAACTATATATTTTAAAAAGGTTAAGATGATAAATTTTGTTATGTGTTTTCTACTACATTTTTTAAAAAAGGCTTTTGTTTTAACATTCTGCTCTATTCAACCTCTGAACAATGTCTCTTGCTATTTTACCTAATTGTAAAATGAATATCGCTAAATGGAATCTGATCTGCAGGGTACTGAAGTTCCACATGGCCCCCAGTATCTTACCCTATTACTTATCATGCTACTTAATACTGTCTATATATTTTTTAAAAGCATGCTTAAAATATTACTTTAAGTTACTCAAAATGTAAGAAGTATTATACAGAACAAAAAGTAAAATCCTACCTATTCTCTCTTTATCCTACTCTTGACCCAAAGTATTGTTGGTTTGGTGGACTCTTCTCAGATCTTTACTGGAAAAACATTTTTAAAGGAGGGAGGGGTCATTCTTTAAGGACACTCTTAAGTGACTAACCTAAAGCCATTAACTCAAGATGGTGTTTTAACACAAGTCCTTGAGCCCTTATGCTTCCCCGCAAATTTTTAAACCAATACTACTGCCTAGATTTTTGAAAAAATAAATTTAACTGTAAAAAATTCAGTAAAGCACTTTCATCTTAATGTACAATTCAATGATTTTAAGTAAACACACTTGTGGAACCAACAGCCAAATCAAGATATAAAACATTACTAATACCTTAGAAACCTCCTTTGTGCCCCTTCTCAGTCACTATGGCCCTCAGTAAAGGTAACCACTATTCTGACTTCTATCGCCAGATTAGTTTCGCCTATTTTATAAAGGTAATTCCATATTATGCAATCTCTTATGTCTGGAATCTTTTGCTCTAGGAGATTCATCCATGCCACTGTATGTTGTGATAGCTTATCCTTATCGCTGCCATACAGTATTTCATTTTTATAAATTATGCTGCAACTTATTTATCTATTCTACTGTTGATAGATATTTAAGCTGTTTCCAGTTCGGAGCTATTACATAAAATGCTGTTATGAAGATCCTTGTACATGTCTTTTGCTGTACACTTTATCCATTTTTGTTGGGTCTATGCCCAGAAATGGAATTGCTTATGTTCAACTTCCATGGACATTACTGAAGAGTTTTCAAATGTTTCTACCTCCACTTGTGCTGACAGAAGTTGAGTGTTCCAGTTGTTCTCATCAATATTTTGCATAGTCAGTTTCTTTGAATTTTAGCCATTCTGGTGGGTATGCAGTTGTATATCAGTTTTTTTTAAAACTTTCATTTTTCTGATATCTATTAATGTTGAACACTTTGGGCCAGAGTTTGATAGCTATCTGAGAGGAAGACTTAATAATATCTTAGTGCTAACTGGTTGAAAAGAATGAAGAGAAAATCTAGAATGACAGAAAAAGAAACTTAGGGAAAGAAAAAACAAAAAACATACTCATTTCTAAAAGCATTAGGTTTGAGTTTGCTTATGGGAGTGAGTGAAATGCGAGCTTCAAGAGATGACTGCAACTACTGAGACTTAGTGGGACATATAAAGGTTCTCACATAAAAAAATAATTTAAAATAAACAAAAATCGTCAACATCAGCCATATCTTAGGTGGCAAAGAAAACAAATTTACAATACTAAGGAGGCAAGACAAAGATAAAGTACAGGCATACCTCAGAGATACTGTGGGTTCATTTCCAGACCACCACAAAACACTGACTATTGCAATAAAGCGAGTCGTAATCTTTTTGCTGGTGGATGGTCTTGTGTTCCATTTGTAAAACATGTAATATCAGTGAAGCACAATAAAGCAAAGTGCAATAAAATGAAGTATGCCCGCACAGAATTTCAGAAATAGAACCTCATAAAATTGGTAGTTACAAAATTGTCATGGGGATGTAAAGTACAGCATAAGGAATATAGTCAATAATATTGTAATAACTATGTATGGTGTCAGATGGGTACTAGATTTATTGGGGTGATCACTTGGTAACATATAAATGTCTAATCACTATGTTGTACACCTGAAGCTAATATAATATTGTATGCCAACTGTAAGTGAAAAATAAAAATATTATTTAAAAAAAAAAAGAACCTCATAGATGTGTGAGATTTCCCCACTATAAACTTCCAGGAATCCCTGTGAAGATAACATAAAGAAATCTATAAAAAGTAGTAAGTCCCAGAAAATGGAATTAAAGAAAAAGTCAAAGTCTTAATAAAAGACAAATTAACTAAATACCATGATTTCATGAAGACAGTAGTTACACAGGAATCTCTTATTTTCAAACAAGAAGTCCATCTCTGACACTTATGAAGTTTCTCTACTGTGAGAACATGAAGAAGAAAAGCAAGGGTCATAATTAATCAACAAACTATGTGAGAGGTAAGGATAAGGAACAAGATTTAGAGCTAGGCTCTGTCCTCTGAGATTCACCTCACCACTGGAATATCTAGCTAATTACTGCTTCCCACCAAGTATTACGTGATAGCTAAGAGCTTGGGGTCTGGAGTCAGGCAAACCTATATTCAAATCTTAACTCTATCACTCCTTAGCTACTTGATTCTAGGCAAATGATCTTCTCTAGCTTCAGTTTTCTCAATTCCAGAATAATAGTAATTGTCCACAGAACTATTGTGAACATTAAATGAGATAATACAAGAAAAGCAGTTAGCACAATGCCTGACCCACAATAAGTGCTCTATAAATGTCAGCTGATTTTATCAACTGTAAAATGTGAGCAATTCGCATACCTATGAGATTGAAAAGAAGTAAAATGACATGTCTAATGCCTAGCTACACAGGAAGAACTCAAATGATAGATATTACCACCTCCTACTTTTAGGAAACTCTTTAATTCAATGTCGAACTGAATATAAAATGGTATAGTGCACTGATTAAGAACACAATGGGTCTGGAATTTCTGAGTTCCAATCCTGGCTCTGCTACTTATTATCTATGTGATCTTGGGCAAGCTATTTACCTTATTTTGCCTTCCTGTTTTCATCTGTGAAATGGGAAAAATGATAAGTATCTATCTTACTGGGTTGTTGTGAGGATTAGACAACCCTTCTTTTAAGTGCTTTATATATAGAGCCCTAAAAACAAAACCTGGTACATAGATACTATGTAAATGTTAGCTGTTCTTATTTTAATAGTAGCAATGTACACACTTTGTCTGAGACTGCTTTGCATCAAAGAAATGTGGAAATAAGTTTGAACATAAACAATTTAACATTCTTCTTATAGTTAAGAGAAGCATAATGGAAGTCATCATATAGTCATCCTTAAAAATGAGTGGCAGGGCAGGAGGAAAAGCTAAAAGAATAACAAGTTATAGCACAGGAACTATATCACTATTAAGTAATAAATGTGACCTCATTTGTCCAGGAATATGGGGGGGGGGGCGTGTTTTCTGGCTCTGCCCGAACTGCAAGTCAGGTGAAGGAAGCCTATATTCCCCAGAGAGAAGGAAATCACTTTTCATACTCTTACCTTACAACCACCTGATATCCAACATAGCTAGGGGGACTGGTGCATTTTCACATCTTTTTTAGATAAAAGAAACATTACTTAGAACAGAATAACCAATTCTGGGAGCCTTCTTAGAACTGTCTTTCTGAATTATACAATAGTCTGCAGTTTTGCTTTCCATGGTTCTAGTTACGAAAGGTCAACTGTGGTCCAAAAATATTAAATGGAAAATTATAGAAATAAACAGCTCACAAGTTTTAGATTGCATGCCGTTCTGAGCAGCCTGATGAAATTTTACCCCTTCCCACTCCATCTCGCCCAGGACATGAATCATCCATTTATCCAGTGTATCCAGGCTGTATACACTACCCGCCCGGTAGTCACTTAGTAGCTGTCTGTTATCAGATTCACTGCTGCAGTATCACATAGGGCTTGTGTTCCAGTAACCCCTATTGTACTTAATAATAGCTCCAAAGCATGAGAGTAGTGATGCTGGCAATGCGAATACACTAAGAGAAGCCATAAAGTACTTCCTTTAAGTGAAAAGGTACATAAATATAGTCATACACCACTTAACAATGGGGATACGTTCTGAGAAATGTGTCATTAGGCTATTCTGTCATTCTGCAGACATCACAGAGTGCACTTACACAAACCTAATTGGTGTGGCCTACTCCACATCTAGGCTGTATGGTACAAACCTACTATAAGCCTGTACAACTCGTTACTGTGCCAAAAAAATACAAGATTAAATCAAACACAAGAGAAAATGACACAATCAAGAAATGCAGTCAACACAAGATGTATGAGGCTGCTGCTGGCACACATAGCACAGCATACTCTTTTACAGCAAAATTTTTTTTTTAATAAGCAGAAAGAGTATACTCTAAATTAACAATTAATAGTATAATAAATATGTAAACCAGTAACAGCTGATAATTGTCATTATCAAGTCTCATGTATGCTACATAATTGTATGTGCTATATTTTTACACAACTGGCAGCGTAGTAGGTTTGTTTATACCAGCATCACCGCCAACACGTGAGTAACATGTTGAGCTACAACGTCATGACAGGCACTACATCACTATGTGACAAGAAATTTTTCAGTTCCATTATAATCTTATGAGACCACAGTTGTGTATGTGGTCCGTTGTTGACCACAGCGTCGTTACACAGTGCATGACTGTAGAAAGAAACATAGCACACGGTATATAAGGGTCAGTACCATCTGAGATTTCAGGCTTCCACTGAGGGTCTTGGAAACACATCCCCAAAGATAAGGGGAAACGACTATACTAATATTTTTTTCCACACTCCACAAATCTTCATTCCTGAGCAAGTCAGAAAAGGTATCTCAAGAGGCAAAATGCAAGCAAGCAAGAATGCTTTAGTACAAAGGGAAATCCCATGCTTGTCTCAGAAGGTCATGAAGTCAATCCTGTGGACTGGCTTCTGCGGCTAACCTATAAAGTGAACAAAATACTAACCTGCATCAGCAACAAATAAAATCGGTGAACTGTAATTTATCTAACAGTTGGTACCTCCTACCAGACTGGGTTTCTTGAAAATAAAGATCATATTCATCATCAGCATCTAGTACATTGCCTGGTACATACAGAAGGTGTTCAATAAATGGTGACTGAATATAGTCAGTGAGCAGCTCCCTCTTGAGCAAGGTACTATGTTAGGTGCCAGAGAGCCCATAATGGTTTACTTATGTTGATGCCAAACGTTTTAGACTATTTAAAAACTGAACAAGGCCAGATCTGGTTAAGGAGCTGCAGCTGCAGTTGCACCTGCTCTCACCCCAGACTTATTCACAGCAGCAAAGCTACCCTCCTTCTACGTGCTTCCTGAAGCAAATCAAATATTTCTCCGAAATAATGGAGAGCCACTTCCCATGCAGCTTTGATGTGCTATTCTTTCTGCCCAGCAAAGGAGGCAAACTCCAGAATCTTTGGTCATAAAATTGTGATGGTTAGCAAGAACAGGTGCTGAGTAAGCCTGGTACACTTCCAAATGAAGTCTTGCCATCTAGAATTCTAAATTGAGGATGCCAGACTCAAGAACATCTGGATTTGCTCCTCTGGCTTCGAGTTTTCTCTAAGAGAGGCCAGGAAAGAGTACACTGCTGCCAGTACATGTATGTGTGATTGCATACTCAAATACTGTACTTTGGATAAGAGTCTAAGACTTGGCAAATAAATGGAATGTAGCACATGGAACTTATTGAATAGAGAAACATGCAAAGGGAAGAGTTTTCTTGCAAAACATAAACCAGGTAAGGTGTAAATTGCACCCCCCCGCCCTACCCGCCATGTCACATTTTGGAAGAATTCATCCAGGAGAATAACACTTGAAAGTTAGGAGGGGGAAATACTCCAAAAGTATGTGAGAGGCCAAACGGCACCACCACCTCAGAAAGCAATAAATTTATCAAACAATAACTCTTTATTTCCCCCCCTCCAAAAAGATAAATATTATGTGATTATAATCTGGTACATGCAGAAAAAAGTTAAGAGATGTGGACTCTGGCAGAAAGATGGTGTTGAAATTACACAGTGTGAGCTTTGGCAGCTGCACTATGTACTCTTTCGAATCCTTACATCATTACTCTGGTAAGGGCCCTGTCACCAAGTTGGCATGAGTTCTAATGTGGTTTGGAGAGAGATTTTCTTTCTTTTTAAAAGAGATGACCTACAAATAGCCTTTTTTTCATACAACAAGGAAATAAATATTTCTCTTTACTCCAGATTTTGTTTTAAAGGACAAAGCCATATTGCCAAATTATTAAGAAAGTGTTAGAAATAATTCCGAAATTTTAAAGGCCACTCAAGCTCTAAAAAGACTTCTAAAACAGTACATGAATATCTCTTAAAATAGTGATTATCCATTTCTGGCAATAAAAAGTCAGCTACAAAGAATGATAATTACCTTCATATACTCTGACACTGGCAGCTTAGGTAGCCTTTAGAGGTCAAGAATGGCGCACCTCCTACTTTAGCCATGAGAACTTGGACAAGTTACTTAACCGTAGTGTCCTCAAAGGCAAAATGAATAGTAACATCACACCACAATACAGTTCTCTCAATATCAAGTACATGGCAAATCCTCAATAAGGTATGCTTATGAAAGATAGAACCTTTTAAACTGGTGTTTAATTAGAACTACCATGTACTTAATAATAGAGCTAAGTGGTCTGACTTATCTTCACTCAGTTTCAAGAACGGAAAGAATTTACATACAAGCTGGTTTCAAGATCAAGATTGGGTTTGTCCTCTTTGAACAAGTGATATCACACAAACAAGACTTCATTCTCTATATTCTTTAGCAACACCAAAGAAAAACTCAAAATTCCAAACCTAAAAATTGACAGATTAAAGAAAAAGGAAAAGAAACACCTTTACTCTCATAAAGTAGATATAACTGGATATGTTTAGACTGACAAAATTTCTTTCATTTTATCATGAACTATTTCAAATTTTCATAAAAACAGTGATAATAGTAAAATGAACCATCACTCATATTAAACAATGGTCAAGATTTTGCCAGTCTGCTTCAGATATTATTACTATTTTACTTTTTGAGGCACAATTTACATATGGTAAGGTGTAAACAAACCTTATGTTTAAGTGATGAATTTTTACAGATGTATACACAGGAAAAGTTATGAAACACTTACAGCAGCTCGCAAGATTCCTTCATAACCTTTCTCCCCAAAAGTATCTATTATTCTGAACTCAAACAGCATTATTTTTCACCTGTTAAGTTTTCCTTTTACCACTAATAATCATACCTAGATTTTACTTTTCCATTTTCTTAGTTTGCCAGTGTCTATTTTAATCATATACATCTTAGTCACAATGACCCTTTTAACAGAAGAAGTTTATACAAGACTCTTAATATCAGTGATAATAATAAAAACAAGACCTAAAAACTATAGTAAAAAAGTCTACATATTTATAATGTACATAAGCCCCCCAACATTTTTAAAAGGGCAGAAGACTGAGAATGCCAGCATAAAAGAACCAAGGGTAAAAATGGAATTCATTTTGTTGTAAATAAATCCTAAAGAAAATGCACTAGACAATTTTTAATAAAAAAGCATGTAATCAGTATAATTTTCTAAACCATTTTAAAGAGAATGTTTAACTGAAAATGTAAACCCTTAACATGTTAACTTTTAGTGCCTGTCAGTGTCTAAATAAATTCCACCCAATGACATTTTCTTTACAGTTCACGATCGTTTTAAGGCCATGCTCCCATGCTTAGAAGCTGACATTCTTCCTAAATGAGCCAGATCCCTGCACAGTCTTAGCCCCACTTCCCACATATGAATTAAAAGAGCACCCTAATCAATGGCTTTTTCATGGAGTAAATTCCTAAGTTTGAACAATGTATATATCACCACCCTTCAATAACTGTAGAATTTAGTATTTTAATCAAATGATAGAACCTAGTTAATCTTATATATTTAGCAATAGCCACCGCTGTTAGTATATTCACATGACTGGATGACATATAATTAAATTACTTTGGAACATGTAAACCCAGCACTTCTATGGTCAGCTGGAAAACAGTGGAGTGGGACAGAATATCTTGGTGCAGTGACAAAGGCGATAACCACTACCTTATCAGAAGGGTTGTTGGAAGCACTAACTAAGATAAGAAAAAAAAAAGGGTGTTACTTCTCTCACCTCCTCGGCACTCCTCACCCCCTTGGTACATGGACTAAGCTATAATGTGACAGAAATGCCCTCTCTTCACCTCCATATCCTGGATCAGCGCAAATAAGGATTCTATTCTGACAGCCAAAATATTCATGAATTAATTTCTGTAACCAAATATCTCTGAAAGAGTTAAAAAGAAAACTTTGGGATAAAGTCCTTCAATCAGTTTGTTTTTACATAACTTAGTTGAGACTCCACTGAGGAAATGAAATTTTGAAAAGGTAATTAAGAAAGCCCCAAAGGGAAGAAGAACTCCAGTTCTAAGAACTTCCTAGAAACAAAAAAGAGATGCTGAGGTCATACTAAAAAGCAAAGGTACCCAATTTGCATGTGATTTACAAAGAACTGACAACTACACTCTCTCCTCTACTCAGATCTCAAGTTTCCACTCAAGATGCTAGCTAAGCATTTATGATTAGTCACTTGTATAGATGTTACTCTTGAAATAATCTTTTTATAGAGACTATACAAAAATAGAGCAATTATCATAAGTGGCAGAGATCATTGGTTATTTTGGAGAAATAATCAATCACCTGCCAGGTACCAGCTTTATTGCAACTGACATCTTATGCAGGATGCTTTGATATCTAAATTGATTAAGCTGCAAACTGATTATCTCTAACGTTGAAAAGACTAATAAGCTGGACTCTGACAACTTTCTTCCATCTGCCTTCCATCGATTCAAGTCAGCAGCCCCCTCCCCAATTATCTTATCATAGAACCATCTCCAAGGAGCCAAAGAGTACACTAATTAATCAACATTAGCAGTATGAACAAAAATGATCATATTTTTCATCACTTTTCAAACTCGGGAGTTGAAAATAAGACATGACACCCTTTCCTAAAAATGATACATATTGCAAGTTCTAAAATAGAGACATAGATTATGGAGTTATTATTCACATCTCAAAATGAAATATTAAGTTTATTAAAACATTAACTTAATATATTTGAATGATTTCATTTATATAGTGTTTAGATAAACAGTGAATTAAGCAAAGGACACTTACAGTTTAATATAAACATTTATCAAGTGTCTGATATATATTTGAACAAAATGTCTGTTTTCACTGAGCTTACATCATAGAAAAGACAAGCCTTGCAGACAATTCTAATACAAGGGACACTATGAGAAATACTACAGAACCAAGGAGGAGAAAAAGAGATACGGGGGAGAAATCTGGGAAGGCTTTAGGGAAGATCTGTCACTGGGAAAATAATTAATTCTACCCTATCCAATCTATATTGCCTTTACCCCTCTGAGCAATAGGCATTTATGAAAAGTTTGACACCTGACAGATCAAAGCTCTGTGTCCTGGAGCAAATCATATCCCCTATTACAGTCTCATTCCTCATGTATGAAGTAAACATAATACCAAATACCTGGCAGGACTGTCATGAACATTAAATGTGAATGATCTTTATATTTACATAAGAAGATTTATATGTACTATCTATGTATAAATACATAAATATCTATGAATTTTTATATATACTTAAATATATACAAATACATATGTGACATACATGTATATTGATCATGTATGTTTACATATGTATATTATGTGTGTATATAATTTTAACTTAGTTATAAAAAGGATAACTTTGAACAGAGGAATCAGTAATACTTAAAAAATATATGGTATTTACAATAACTTAAAAAACTGAGTTTCTAAGGTACAGAATGAAAAAGAAGTTGCAAAGTATATTTAGGCAACCTGTACTGATTGATCAACCTTTACTGAGCTCCACTATGTGCAAACTAAGTCCCTAAATACTATTCTAAGCCCCACGGGGATGCCAAAACAGTAGGCCAGGGGATGTCTTCTCTTCTATAACCTATTGCAGCCCTGGGTCTTAACTCTGAAGGGAATAGGGCAATATCTACCATTTACCTAGAGTTTCCTAACATTTGGACTCTATAGCAGTGATTCGCAAAGTGTGGTCCACAGATGTCTCCAAGACCCTTACAGAGAGCCTGCAAGGTCAAAACTATTTTTGTGTTAATGATAAGACATTATTTGCCTTTCTCACTATGTTCTTTTGCACTGACAATGCAAAGCCAATGTTGGGTTAAACTGCTGGCCTTAGCACTAACGAAAGCAGTGGCATCAAAATGTACTGACAGTCCCTGTGTTCATCACTGCCAAACACTCGGGGCCGGGGGGTAGAGGGGGAGGCAGTGGCGGGCGTAAGAAGCCATTTTAACTTAAGAATGTCCTTACTGAAGCAGTAAGATTTACTAATTTTTATTAAATCTTGAGTATACAACTTTTTAATATTTTGTGTGACAAAACGGAAAGTATACATAAAACATCTCTGCTGTACACTGGTTGGCTCAAGGAAATGCACTTTGAGCTACTGTTTTGAGTTGTAAGGTGAACTAACCCATTTTTTCATGGACCACCACTTTTCTTAAAAGAACAAAAACTTATGGTTATTCCAACTTGGATGTTAGATGGATTGTTTTCTTGAAAATAAACAAAGTGAGCATGTCATTTCGAAGAAAACAATTGGCAAAATTTGTTGCCAGTGATAAAATTCAAACCTTCAAACATAAATTAGAATTTGAAAAATTTGTGTCTGCCACTGTAAGTTTCGTGGCTTTCCAATATTTAAAGGTATTTCCAACGAGATTAGTGGTGATATTAACAAAATTGATTTATTTTATATTATATAATGAAATGTGTTGATATTCAGAAAAATCTGTATAACTCAGTGAACCAGTATTTCCCAAATGGCCAATGCATAATGTTACAAAATCATGCCTGGGTAAAAGATCCATATAAAGTGCAAGAGAGACCAGTAGATTTTAACAGATCAGAGTGTGAAAAGTTCACTAATATGGTTTCAGATTCCACACTGCAACTAACCTTTATGAAACTACCTAGTATTGACATCTGGTCTAGTATCAAAGAAGAATATGCACAATTACCTGAAGAAATTATTAAAATCCTCTATGTATAGAGACTAGATTTTCTTCATATACTGCAGCCAAAATGACATATTGAAAAAGATAAATGCAGAAGCAGATATATGCAGATAAGAGAAAGCGGTCATCTTTTATAAAGCCAGACATTAAAGAGAGCTGCAAAAATATAAAATATCAATCTTCTCACTAAATTTTTAAAGTACATATTTTCTTACATTTTATTTTAAAATGTTATATGTTGATGTGTAATAATTTATTATTTTATTTTAAATAAAATAAAAATATTTTTAATTCCAGTTTTAATTTTTATTACAGTAAAAAGTGATGGCTATAACCCACATAAACAAAAGCTTTTGGGAACCTCAATTTTTACGAATGCAAAGATTCTTAAAGATCTTAAAGATCTTTATTTTGTTTGTCTTTGGTTAGTATAATTTTTTTGTGGAAACTGAAGAAACATATAGCATAGTCAAGACTTGATTCTAGGTCTTCTGACTTTAATTTTATGTTCGATCTAAACCATAATTCCTATAATCACTATGAAAATGGTTTAGAAACCCCTCATTCCATTCTTCACAGTAGGCAGGAAGTTTGACTAAATAATTAAAATAATAACAGTAACTGAAATTTGAATGTTATTATG
>NW_006441061.1:1510037-1563741 GCF_000325575.1 Pteropus alecto
TTCATTTAATTCACAACCCTGTGGTATATTTACAATTACTAACGTCCATTTTGCAGACGAGAAATGGAGAATAAACCACTTGCCAAAAGTCACACAGCTACTAAAAGGCAGAGCCGAGATTTGAAATAACACTTCTAACAGAGAGATAGCAGTAAAAATGCTTTCTCATAACTGCCAATCAAAACATTTGTGTGGTCACCAGCAGTGGCATTTATGGAAATAGAGGACCAGTGACTCTGGTCCTCCAGTACACCTTCAGATACAGACAGAACAAAAAAACTAGCCTGGAGTATGGTCACACAAATTTAGTTCTACACAGAGAATGGCAAGAAAACAAGCAAATAAGGCAATGTGCTAGATATAGCCAAGCTGCCTCTCTCCCTTATCAATCCAGCATCTCTACTATCACCCATTAAAAAGAAGTGACAGGAGTCAAGGGTGAAAGATTTGTCACTGACATACAGCTGGGGCAGTGAAAACTCTTGGCAGGTGTTCTTTAAGCTACAACTCCTCTCCTATGCAAACTAACCCCTACGCTGAATCCTTCTGGCTTTATCACAGTGAGCTTTGACAAGAGCCATCATTAGTGTCCAAACTCCACTTTTCCCAGGCTGATGACATGTGTCAGGCCTTGATTCCTGGTGCCACTCCTGCCTGCCAACTCAGGAAAGGCTTCCGTAATGCCTTTGGCTTTTTTGAAATACCTCAAGTCCCAAGGCAGCAGCTGACACCAACTCTTTCCTGAGGATGGACACTTGGCCAGGAGCCCAAGCTTAAGTGGATTTGGAGGTTCTTGATCTTTACTGAAATCATTCCTACCTTCTCACTGGCAATTAAAATAAATTCCTCCCCAGAGAACAGCCAGAGGTTCTGCAAGCCTCTTCCAACCAGTGGTAGTCACCTTTGATTAGAGAAAAGTGTTAAAGTGAAGCAGCAGCTGATAAATGTCAGAGCCTGGAGGGCCTTCAGAGTTTTGATCACTTACAGCTATTTCTCATTTCATACCGTGGACAGTTTTTAACCCAACAGCATTCAGCATTGCTTACTTAGTCAAATGCTTCAGCATATCAAATTCAAGTCAATGGTCCGGTTGCACTAGTTCTGGGTGTATCCCTAAGGCTAAGATGTTTGACCTACCAGGCAGATAGACTGACTTGAAGGACTTTGCAGATAGCCGACAGGACATTAAGGCAACTTCTGCAAAGGCATTCCTTCTCATGATAAAGAGGTACCGCAGCATAAGTAAACACATGCACATACTCACGTACGCACAGAGTCAAGGATTTCAATTCTGACCCATTGTGATTTGGATTTTAATTTTCCTTCTAAATCTGCTTCCTCATCTATTAAAGAAAGATCTTTGCCTAAATTAGAGGTTCCAAATGTCCATGAAATGGTCCCCTCAGAATCCCCTGGAGGCTTTTGAAAACTGTAGAACCCATTCCTAGAGGATCTGATTTACTAAGTCTAGGGCGATATCTAGAAATATGCATTATTAGCCATCTTCATTTCCCAACACCACTACTTTTAATCCTGATCATCAGACTAAATGACCTCTAAGATTCCTAACAACTTTGAAAGTTATAAAACTATAAACTGGATTTGTTTTCTATTCTTTCAGTCCAGAATTCTTTCCCCTGTCCATGATCAGCATTCTTACCCAAACATCAATACTGTCCAATATCAGTGTAGCAATGAAGACGTAAGTCTAAAAGCGATATATGAAGTATTAATAGGTTGCCCAACCTTGTTCGGTACTATTTCATTTATGAGGTAAATCTAAGCATAACTTTCTAGAGAATATACGTTCAAAAATAAAACTTTTAAAACATCGTATTTTACAAAGATTCAATTATGTGCTGAAAATAGCCAAGAAAAGCAACATTTAAAGAGCATTTTCCCTACC
The DNA here is from genome assembly GCF_000325575.1 of Pteropus alecto. Taxonomy (NCBI): domain Eukaryota; kingdom Metazoa; phylum Chordata; class Mammalia; order Chiroptera; family Pteropodidae; genus Pteropus; species Pteropus alecto. The sequence goes on from NW_006441061.1 coordinate 1,511,944, forward strand.
TGTTATGAATAACTAAAAAGTTGGTTATGTATATGTCTAATTACCTATAACTTTCGATGCCTTAACACAAAGCTATAATCTACCTGATGCAATAATAAACTTTATAAAAACAGAAATCAAGTTTTTAAAGTGTAAAGTGCCATTGGTAAATTTAATCCAATAAACTAAATTAGATTAGAGGAAGAAATACAGTCTTATATTATTGATATATCATCAAAGTTTTATTACTGTAAAAACGGAAAAGATTTGAGTCCTTTGGTCACTGTTCTTGTTTATTTCATTAACTGCTTGCAGCAAAACATATGCCTGTTGGCTGTAAAAGACTTTAAAAATCTCTGCCAACACTTTTTGCACATTGTAATAAAACCCAAGATTCTCTCTAGTGCATTCCTAAATTCCCGTGAATATTAGCTATTGCATGATTTTGGTTCCTATTTCCTTTGTGATTTCAAGTTCTTAATTCACTTATGTACTCACTTATCCAGCTCGGCTGAACAATCCTTGGTAGTTACTCAGAAGAGTTGTTCACTGATTACAGATATCCTGTGAATTAATTTTGCATAGAAAAATGAAGTAGTGCTTCCTGTGAGTTTGCAAAATAATCTAACATAGTAATATCTCGAACACATGAAGTCACTGTAACTAGGGATGGAGAATGCATGTGACAGAATATTTTGATAGGTTTTAAAACATAGTCCCATTTGAAGAGAAATAGTTATTGCCCTTGGTACTAAGCCAATTTATCTCATCGAGTTGGCCTCCTCTTGTCTTCCATACTCATCTAAAATATCATCTAAAGTAACTTGATATAAAGTTGCCATGTCAAATAGCAAAACGTTCCAAGCTATTGAGTTTAAATTTCTATGCATACTTCTCAACTCTCTGGTAAAACCCTCAGGCAAGCTAAATATAAGAATGACCAAAAATTCCATATACAACCGCAATATTTGGCGCACTTTTTTTTCTTGCTAATATTCAAGTAAACACTCTGAATTCAGCAGGCTCCTTTCTAAGCATTGCCTTGAAACAACACATTCTTTCAGCCTAACTTAAAGCCAGAATTAGTAGTCATAGTTTTGGGATCAGCTCCAAACTAAATGGTGGCTGGGGAAGTGGGGGAAAGTGGGGAACTGTTGAAAAATAACATAGTTAAATTCAAATATTGTGTAACTTCTCATCTAGCAACTTCTTTTAGAAATTTAATTGTATAACCAGAGTTAATAATTAATGGTTGGTATCTACTATTGGTACAAACTTGGTGAACTCTAAACAACTACTTTTCCAGGTCCCATCATTGTCCAGTTATCACAGTCTAGTTTCAAAACAGGTTATGCTACAGAGAAAGGTATGACTAGATGATGGCGACAGTTTGCACTACTGCTGGCAAGAAGCCACTCCTAATAAAGTGGAGATCAAGACTTCCAGGGACAACCACCAGTGACAAGACTAGACTGTGAAATCTTGGTCTACAGCTTTAGTCAGAATTTCTTGATCTTAATTTCATAGGGAGTCTACAGATGGGTTCTTGGGAGTCCATAACTGAAACTGCTTTCAAAATTTTGTTTATGTACATGTATTTAGGGAGAGAATCCACAGCTTTCCAGAGAGTTTTTAATCATATTATTAACTTAATCCTCACAATCAATATTCTCATTTTTACAGATTGAGGATATAGAAGCTAATGGGAGATAAAAACTTTACCTAAGGTCACAAAGAAAATGGTAGAGCATTAATTTAAAAAAATCTTTAAAATGTACATAATGTAATAGCTAGTCAGAGGTTGTTTTAACTATAAAAGAAGGTTTTTACATTAGTGTATGTGGACTAAAAACGGAATTCTGGAAAAAACATGCAATTTTATTTAGTAACGTGTAAATAATAGTTGTAAATGATTTTAACAATTTAAGTCATTTTGAAATAACATAAAGCTTTTAACATGAGTCAGGTGCTGTTTTACATACTTGACATATATCACCCCATTTAGTCCTCACAACATTCCTATGAAGTAGATACTATCAATATCTCCATTTTAGAGATAAGGAAAAACAGAAACAGAGAGGTTAAGTAATTTGCCCAAGGTCACATAGCTAGTAAGTTGCAAAGTCAAGATTCTGGCTCAAAAAAAAAAGATTCTGGCTCCAAAGCCTGTGCTCTTTGCTATGCTAAAATGTTGCTTCTCCAAATACTTAATATGTAAACATTTAAATTATGATCACTTTAAAGAAAAAGAAGAGCCAAATAATATAATTTAGAAATGTCTATCACGATAAGGTACTTTATTTAATCTAGTTTAGCACATATAAAGCAAGAGCAATGAGAAAAAATAGACCTAGCAATTATATTTGCATGCTACTTTCACATGTATAATAACCTCAACAGCTTTTCACAAGTATGCACAGGAAGGGCAAGTGCTATTTGTCCTACATCCTTACTGACGCTGCGAGAAGTTAATCTCAATATTCACCATTACCTGAACTTTTCTGCCTCCAGGAGTTCCTGTGCAGAGTTTTCCCTCTATTGGAATATCTTTCCTTCTCCATCTAGTAAAAATTAAACTAAACCTTCAAGGCCCAGATCAGATGTGACCACTCAGAGAAACCTTTCCTGGCTCTTCCAGGCAGAATTAACATTCTTTTCTCTGAGAAGTTCATATCATTCTGCCAATATAGCCATCAACCTTTGTCATCAGCTATGTCTATGTCTAGTTCCCTGGGTAGACAGTGGTGGCAAGGGCTATATGTAGGAGAAAGAGTTCCTAGGATTCTGCTAATGAATTATTAAAGGGGTAAAGCAGAACACTAGCAGTGTGGGTAAGAGGAACATGGATACATGCTGACATGCTGATGTCATCTTTACAACTCAAGAATTTGTCCTCAAGGCTAGCAGCATTTTCCCCAACACTTCCAGAGATGCACCCTGCAGAGTGCCTGGGAAGTATCTGGGGAGACAGCCACCTGAGATAGTGGCTCCTCTTCTAAGCTTACTAATCCCTAAAATACATTATTTAGTTGAGTTTATGCTTTTTTTTTTCTTTCAAGTATATATATCAAGAGGCCTCAAGAAGACTATGAAAACATTTACATCTCCAAATTGGAGCAATGTGGCTTTCAATATTTCATAGCACCTCTACAGAAGGAAAGGAGGTAAGTGAAATGATCAATAATGACATGATGAGTTCTGACAAACTCAAAACCAGCCTAAACCGAGAATTAAATAGCTTCTATAACTCTTGTCTAATTTAACCCTTACCTTTCAGCCCTCAGACTTTATCTTCGCATTGAGTACATAAACCCTTAGCCAAACTCACTTAAAAGATATAATATGTGCCTTTCATCTTGCTTGATGATAAAAACTAAAATTAAAAACTTAAAGCAAATTAAAGAAACAAGGATGCTGAAGGCTTTAGTGCATGAAAATCTATTATCTCAAACACAATGGGAAATACCCCTAAGTCATTCTAGAAATCTACCTTTCTTTCACTTTTCTCTAGTTTTTCAAGTCTATGAAAAACATTTTTCTTAGAATAACACAGCAGAAGTATTTCATAAACATCTAATGGTTTGACGTAACAGAAATCAGTATTTTAAGTGTGAATGTTTATTTATCCAACTAGTATAAGGCATCTCTTCATATAATCAGGCCAAGGGGAAGACCATTTAAAATAAACCCATTAGTTTTTAAATACTACAGAGTAACAGTTGCTATTTTGTTGTTGTTGTCATTTGTATACAATTTACTGTTATATCACTGAGAACTCAATAAAGCTGGCTAACTGGAGTGTTTTGACAAGGAGTGAAATAAACTGATGTAGAATGTAAACAGTTTACATTCAAATAAAATTCTCACTGGTTGACTTTCTTTCATGTGTACCATTTGGCTGCTTTAAAAATGAATTTGAGAACAGTCAACCTTTAATATTTAAACCTAAAGCAAATGGTAATAACTACCCCTGATTAAAGATTAACCTCAATTCGGCCAGCAGTTCTGTAAGTCCTTTTGCTACTGTGTGCTCCTGGATCCTTCCATTATAAACTCTACATTCTGAAGAGTTTCATTTAATTCATTTTCCAGATTTTCATTAAGGACATTCAACAGCCAATACAAAATAACCAGTATGTCTACAATGCACTGATACCCTTTCTGCCAAAGGAAAAGATACCTGACATTTTAGTTACTCTCTATGATCCTACTGATGAGAAGGGTAGGCTTTCTATTAGAAGATGGGATTTTTTGTTTATTCTTTGCTTTTTCAATATGGAAAATAACTTGTAGACCACCACTGAACCTCTGTGATAACTTTGTGATCCAAGATCCAATTATGAAAGTTAATTTTTTTCATCTTCCTTTATGAAACATTTCACCTACAGACCCACCAACTATTATTACAAGCAAACAAGAAGAAGATATTTACTTGTTTGACTTAGCTTTCACTGTCAGTTTTATCCCCAGATAGTCGATAATAAGTTTTGTGGTGCACAAGGGAGGAGGCGGTATGATCAGTGACATTTGCAATCATAAAGTCCAATATTTAAGTATTAAATTCTGGCTTGTAACCCTGGCTCCTCGCTATGTACCTTTGGGCAAATCACTTTACCTCTCTAAGACTCAGTTTTCTCATGAGGTAAAAGTGAGTTATTGAGAATTTAATGAGGTGAAAATATACAAATCTCAGCACACAGTAGATAATTATATTAAGTTCTTTCTAACTCTTACTCTTTAACAATTATCATATATTACTATAAAAGGGATATCGGCATTTTCAGAATTACAAAATACCATTCGGAGCCATTTTCTCAAATGTCCATTTGAGTCTGCTTGTATAAATACTGCAGTCTCGCATCCTGAAGTCCATTAGGCTCTATGCTGTACACAAACCGATTTCATAATCTAAATACTCTCAACTTAAAACCTGGAAAAGAATGTGAGAGCCTCCATCAGCAGTGGTCTCACTGCTCATTGGCTCCAGGAACGTGGACACAGGCTGAAGAAGGACTGCCAGGGCCAGGATCCGGAGGACTCCAAGGAACATTCAACGCTGTCGGTGAGTTTGGGATTTGAAAAAACCACCGACCGTTGACTGTACCTTGGGGTCCTTACAGACAACACTACATTCCCTGAAGCAAAGGAGCGGGCTGTGTCTTCACATGTCACAAGAGATCACCAGAACCAGTCCTGCCGCCTGTCCCCCAAAGGTGGTGCAGTGAATTTTTTTAAAAATTCTCCTCTATTTCCCATTGTTCCTTTTATGCTGTGCTTTTGACAAACAAGTGTCTTGTTTCAGCAAGATGAGGAACGTTCCATGGTAATACTTAATGTACTTAAATGTCTCCTAGAAATATGCCACTCTTTTTGAGAAACAGGATGTAGCAAGGAAAGATTTATTAAATATATGTATTTTGGTTTAGAGTAAAATCCAATTAAGTTTTACAACCATTTCTCCCACATACCCTCAAAACTTTTAATTAGGAGCAATGGGAGGATTTAATAAGCAAAAATAGCACAGAATTTTTCAATGTCTACACAGCTCTTATCAGATTCTGCCTCCAATTACAGTTAATGTGGTTAAGTCTTGACAGCCCCATTAGAATAGGAGCTGTTTGAAAGTAACTACTGCCCTCACTATCTCCATCCACACTTGTGCCTATTTAAATGTTGTTAAATTCAAGTAAAAAGGCAGGTCTAGAGTCAGACAGATCTGGGGTGTGCCTTGGCTCAACTCCTTAACTAGCTGTGTGACTCAGGGTGAGTGTCCAAGTCTCAGTTTTCTCATATATAAAATGGGGGATAATAAGAATACCTACCTTCATGGAGTTCTGAGAGTCAACGAGGTGATATAGAAGGTGCTTGGTACTAACTATTCCAAATGGTCAATATTATTATTATTTAACCCAAAACATAACCTGTGTTAATTTACCTTGAAAGGCACTGGTAACTTCTTGGTTCAAAACAGAGAGGAAGAACCAGGGTCTGCAACACTTGTTTACGTCGACCAGGACGTAAGCACTGCCTGTGCGGTCACGGGGCTACCTGCTGGCTTCTTTCTCCAGGAGCCCCTTCTCTTCTCCGAACCATAGTTTTTCCATCTTTAAGAACCTCTCAGCACTAGTGTCCATGTTATCAATAATTACTGTAGGCCTGCAACTGTTAGTTACTAAGAGAGATGCCAGACATAGACCTCCAAGAACCAGTGTGGAAAAGAAGAGCCAGGAGCTGGGGAAGGCCAAGGCGACTCCACCAAATGGAAACACTGATGGCTGCACTCAACATTCATTGCTGTCGGTGGGTTTGAGTCTGAATCAACTCACTGATCAATGAATGCAAACTGCGGACCAAAAATCCCAAGGGAAGCAAAGGCACCCGAGTGCATGAGCTACTGTCACGGGTGGGAGCTGCTGCTGGCTCCAACGTACTGGCTAGAACTTCTCTTGCTCTCTTTGGTTCTAATAGGAAATAAGCTTTCTAAACGCCTGGTATTTTTGTTTTTTCTTTTTCTTTTTTAAAGATGTTCTAGAGTTAAAGAAATGATATTTTATAGAAAGAATAAACTATACACCTTGACATCACACCATACTGAAAAATCCATGCTTTCAAAATTTTTTAAATTAGAAAGAATCACATGCTCATTACTTAATATGCAAATATAGAAATACTTAAGTAAAAGTTGAAAATCTTTTTCCTCATCATCTGCAATCCACTTCCTCAATAGAAATCACCTATAATTATGCTAAACAGTAAGTTTAATAACTTGTTATAAATAATATAAGCTTATTTATTATATTATCTATTTATTATTTAAATAATAAATACAAACTAAATATTATTTTATATCATTGGAGAACTTTTTTGTGTTTTGGGGGGAGAGTGGCTTAAACAAAAGCAAGCTCATTTTATACATGTACAGCTTTTTCATTCAGCTGTACATTATAGATAGCCTTCCACGGCAAGCTCATTACATCATATTCATTCTTTTAAATGATTATATAGTGCGTCTTAGTATGAATGTCTTGTTTATTATTGTTCAAATGTACTTAACTATTCTCTTTTGACTAATTGTTAGGCCCATTAATTCTGGCCTTTCCAAATCATGTCCCTCAAATAAGAAAAAAACCCAAGTGAGATAGCAGATGCACACATTTTTCTTAACAAAATTTAAAATGTATCAATTCTCTGAATCCTATAACATAAGCTGAGGTGAGCCACTAAATCTTTTATGATAATGACAGGAAAACAAGGACCTTGGTCATGAATAATTTAGTACACACTTCGTCTGAGATAGAGAGAAACTGATTCTCATAGGAAAAGTCAGAAGAGGCAGTAGAGTCTTGTCCTTAGCCTTCCAGAATTTTTTCTCAGGGGTAGGAAGGAAGGAAAAGCACAGGTGTAGTGAGACAAGAACTAAAAAGAGAAATCAAAGACAAACTTTGCACCATGCTGTAGCAGCCAAATCGGTATCAAACTGTGTCTGATGTTAGAGACTGGTGCATTTGAGTCTATGCGCTCTCAAAAACTAAAGCCTCCCCTAAAGGACTTAATGAACGAACAACTGTTCCACCCAAGAAGTATTTACTGAAATCAAAAGGTTTTCTTTCTTTTATACTGGACACAAAGAAGGTAATTCAGATAGAGCTGTTTTCATGATGCCATGCATTCTAGCCATTTATTTTCAACCACCAACTATTTCCAAATTTTCTGAAAACATTAGAAAATAATGTCTGACATATTCTTTTGAAAAACTTATACCTGAACAAGCATGTCATTTATTTACACAATCAACAGTCTTTAAATACGCCAATGAAAAAATTTTTTCATTTCAGCCACCAAAATCCTATGCGGTTTCATGGCTAAAAATAAGTGCTACAGGAAGACAGACAACTTATGTGAGTTTAAGGGTGTGTTCTGCAGATGAGACTGTAAGTAAATATCAGCAACAGAGAATATATGTGGCAAGTAGAGTGGGCAAGAGCAGAACTGTTCAGAGGTCATGTCAGGGGGTCCTTACGAACAGCACTGGAAAGGTAAAAGGACAAATTACGGAAGGCCTTGTGAGCCAGGCAGATAATTTTTAGAATTAGTACAACATGGGGCCACTTTAAGTGCTGAGTTCCCAAAGGACATAATGAAAGCAGGACTTTGGGAAGATTTATCAAGCAGATGAAGTGGGAGGATGAAAGAGAGATGTGAAAGAGAGAAGGAGAGAAACAGAAACGTGTTATACAAATGAGCTGAGGCAGCAGGAGTGGAGAGAATGGAAAAGCTATCTCAAAAAGGCATTCAGCCTTATTTTTGGTTGTTTTCTCTTCTTCGAAATAGGATTTTTAGTATGTTGTCCCTGAAAAATTCATACAAAAGAGAGAAAACTAAAGTACATTAGTGGGCTCCTCCCATCATTCTGTTCAGTGTATATACTATCTGATATTTCACAGATATTTAAAACATATGTATTTATACTTAGAGAAAATATCACAAGTTATACATAATGTTCTGTAACCTTTTTCCACTTAAAATATTGTGGCCATCTTTCTTGCTCAATAGACCAGATCTACCTTCCAAGGAACTGGCTCGAACAGAATAGATAGCAAGGAGTCAAGAATGGAGCCAAACTCTCTTTACTAGATTAGGAGCCTGAAATGCACTAAGAAACGAGCTATTTCAAACTGGAAGAAACAGGAGTTCATTTTTTTTTAAATAGAGAATGCACATTTGTGATTTATAAGCATGGAGCTGAGAGTGAATGAAAAAGATAAGTAACAAATAGTTATTGGACTCCTACCATGCACCTCAACTGCGCCATATGCCAGGAAATATGGAGAAAACAAAAGTATAGCCATTTGTGGCACAAATGGCAGATCAAATTCTAATGAAAAAAATAATTCCAAGTGTGAAAAGTTCTGCAAAAGAGAAAAACAAAGTACTATGGGAGCAAATATTGGAAGGGATCAATCCAGTCTTGGGTGTGAGAAAGGTCTGGGAAGTGACTTCAAGAAAATGACATTTTAATAGACTTGAATGGTAAATGCAATTACCTGGATGAGACAAGAGGGGTGAGCATTCCTAGCAGAGGAACTGGATGGCATGTGTACAGGCCAAAGGGGCATAGCGCTTTCACAAAATTGAAGCTGTCGCTAAAGCACATAGAAGATAGAGAAGAGGTCATGAGACAAAGCCAAAGAGAGAGGCAGAAAATTTTTAAAAATTACTGATAGTCTTTGAAAAAAAGAACTTTTTGGAATGATAATCGTGGATGAAAATAGATTTCTGGAAAGGTAGTGGTGAAGCACTTGGGCCAACTATGTGAATCTGGACAAGTCACTTACTCTTTAGATCTATCATCTGTTAATAGGAGATATGATAACAGTATTTGCTATTTGCTTCACAGGGCTACTTAAAGAGTAAGAATACATGTAAAATATTTCACGCAGAGCCTGGTACTAAATAAGATGCTAAAATCTGTGTATGTGTGTGCGTGCGCACACTGGCTGATAGGAAGTAAAAAGCAGATTAGAACTTCAAATAGACTGGAAGCAAAAATGTTAATAGTTAGAATCTCTAAGTTGTAGAATTAAAGGTGATTTTTATGTTTATTATTTATAACTCATCTATGTCTTCCAAGTCTTTAGCAATAACCATGAACTATTTCAACAATTAAGAAAAAAATTTTAATATCTTTTTTTTAAAAGTAAAGATTTCTTTTAGATACAAGATTTACCTATGTTTGGCTGAAAAGCAGATGGAAGAATCCACATTGGAAAAGGAAGAAATAATGAACTATATTTGTCAAGAAAGAGGACCTGCAGGAAGCAGAGCTGCAGGGACAGTAGAAAGCAGTGGGCTCCGGGTCCGGGCGGAAGTGGTCATGTTGGAGGGAAGACACATCAGCCTCAGAGAATGAAAATGACGGAAAGTTCAGCCTACTCCTGTGCTCTCAGGTCAACAGGATCCAACTGGATCTTTAATCCTGTATCTTGACAAGGGGCATGGCATGGAGTAGACACTCAATAAAGGTTTGTCAAGTGAATTTCCTTATGATTTCTGGCACAATTATGTTTATAACTTCGGAAGTGGTCTGCTCCTTGAGCCAAGTACACAGGACCTTCAAGCCATCTGTGCCATGAATATAGTTCCACCCAAGGTATAATTTTAATAGCTACCAAACATTGGGACAAATCTACCTTGATTAATCTTGCTATAGAACCCCTCAACTTACAGTGTAGCCCAACTTCCCTTCCTATCTTTTCTACTAACTAAATCTACTGAAAACACATGTAATCAATCAAAATCACATGCCCCTTTCTCTCCTCTTTCCAGTAAACAGCTGAGGCAAAACAGTAGAGTATAGAAGAAATGGTTTGATATATGGAATCAGAAAACCTGGATCTAAGTCCAGCTCTGCGATGGTTGTGTGCTCTTGGACAAATGAGTCACCCTATAAGTCTTACTTCTTTGTGAAAGGGGGACCAAAAATCTCTCTCCTATCTCAGGGGATTGTTGTGAGGTCCCCTCAGCAAGGAAACAGTGAAAAGTGTGCAGCAAACTGCACGCAGCAGTACAACCCAAGGCATCCTGGTCTCTGACGGGACCACTCCATGGGTTCTCCACTTTCAGTAGACAAGATTCACTCATTCCCCAAACTCTCACCTACTTAACAACCAGCTGCACATGTTTGCAAGATGTCTAGCTGGAGTTCGTCTATAACTTGAGGCCAAAAGAAGACATTTTTCTATATCTAAGTGTCATCAGCTTAGATAGTCCACCAGAGCCACACTCCAAACAGTTGAGTCAGTCTTCCCAAACAAGAGAAAGTTGTTTCTCCTTTGGAAAAAGTTCTTTCCAATAGATTCTTTAGTGGGGCAGGGGTCAGGGTAGAGCTTTGAGAACAAGGAGGGCATAGGCTTCCAAGGCAAAATTTAATGAGAGACATCACAAATCATCAATAGGGCATCACTTGACTGATGAACTTACACCATTTTACCCAAAAGTCTGTCTTTATCTCCTTCCAAATCTTAGGTTTTTTACAGCTTCATTTAGGTGTAATTTATATACCATAAAATTAATCCACTGTAAGTGGACAACTCAATGACTTTTATTCATATGAGTTGTGCAGCTATCGCCATAATCAATTCCACAACATTTTCATCACCCCAAACACTCTCCTTGAGCCTGTTTCCAATCAGTCTCTACTCCCACCCTTACACCCAGATAACTGTTGATCTGCTGTCTCTGTAAATTTGCCTTTTCTGAACATTTCATATAAATAGAATCATACAATATATGGTCTTTTTTAATTTGGTATCTTTCACTTAGTATGTTTTTGAAGTTCATTCATGTTGTAGCATGTATCAGTAGTTCATTCCTTTTTATTGGTGAGTAGCATTCCATTATACAAATATTTCACATTTTGTTTATCCATTCACCAGTTGGTGGACATGTGGATTGTTCCAAGGTTTAGGTTATTACAAATGCTGCTATGAACATTCACATACAAGTCTTTGTGTAGACATAGGTTTTTTATTTCTCTTGGGATAGATAACTAGGAGTGGAATTGCTCCATATATGGTAAATTTATGTTAACTTTTTATTAAATTGCCAAACTGATTTCCAAAGTGATAGTACTGTTTTACATTCTCATAGCAATTAACGAGGTTTCCAGTTTCTATACAGCCTCACCAACACTTACTAGAACATTTTTATAGTCTTTTTGACAACAGTCATTCCAAACGGTGTGCAGTGAAAATTCACTGTGATTTTAGTTTGCATTTCCCTAATGACTAACAATGCTCAGCACCTTTTCATGTGATGAAATGTCTGTTCAAGTCTTCATCCTGTTTCTAATTTCATTTTTATTAACCATTTTTAAGTGTACAATTCAGTGACATTAAATCACAATGTTGTACCACCATCACCACTATTCATTTCCAGAACTTTTTCATAATTCTAAACAAAACTCTGTACCCATTAAACAGTAACTATACATTCCCCCAATTCACCTAGCAACCTCTAGTCCACTGTCTCTATAAATTTGCCTATTCTAGGTATCTTGGAAGTGAAATCGTACAATACTTTTTGTCCACTTTAAAAACTGGGTTGCCTCTTGAGTCGTATGAGTTCTTCATATATTTTGTATACTCCTTTATTAGGTATCAGATATGCAAATATTTTCTCTTGATCTGTAGCTTGTCTCTTTATTTTCTTAGTTATATCTTTTGAAGTACAAAAATTTTACATTTTAATGAAGCCAATTAATCAAAATTTTCTTTTATGGCTTGTGCCACTGGTATCATGTCTAGGAAGTTGCAGCCTAACCTAAAGCCACGAAGATATTTCTGGGGACATTTTGTGGTTTTAGATTTAGGTATATGACCAACTTTGAGCTAATTTTTGTCACTAGTGTAAATTAAGGGTCTGAGTCCTTTTTTATCCATGCAGATATCTAATTTTTTATTGGAAATAAAAACTATCTTTTTCCCCACTGAATTGTTTTGGCATTTTTGGTCAAAAATCAATTGACCGCATATGTAAGGATATATTTTTGTACTCTCAGTCCAGTTCTAGTACCTATCCTTACACCAGTATCATATTGTCTTGATAACTGTGACTTTATTTTTAAACTATGTGTGATGTAAGTCAACCGACTTTGTTCTTTTGAAAAATTGTATTGGCTATTTTAGGTCCTCTGCATTTACACATAAATTACAGGATTAAATTTCTCTGAAAAAGCATGCTGAAATTTTTTTAATAGAGATTGCATTGAATCAATACATTAATTTGGGAAGAATTGTCATCCTTATATTTAGACTTTTAATCCATGAACATGGAATGTTCCTCCATTTATTCAGGTCTTTTTAAACTTCTCAAAAATATTTTATAGTTTTTGGTATACAAATCTTGTATTTCTTTTATTGAATTTATTCCTATTTTATTCTTTTTATGCAATTATGAATGAAATTGTTTTCTTTCATTTTTGAATTGTTGCTACAATATAAAAATACAATTATCTTTTGCATACTGACCTGGTATCCTGTGATCTTGCTACACTTATTTAGTTCTATTTGTTTTTGTTTTTTTTGTGAATTACTTAGGATTACATATAGGATTATGTCACCTATCAATAAAGAGTTTTAATACTTTTCAATTCAGATGCCTTTCCCCGCTCTTTTGCACCAGCTAGAACCTCCAGTGAATGTTGAAAAGCAGTGGTTAAAGCAGACATTCTTACCTACCTTATTCCCATTCTTAGAGGAAAAGCACTCACATCTCACCATTATTATTTTAGCTTCAGGCTTTTAACAGATGTTCTTTACAAAAGCTGCAGGGGCTGTCTTCTATTCGTTTGTCGAGAGATTTTATCATTTATAGGTCAATGTTGGACTTTGTCAAATGTTTTTTCTACGTCTACTGAGATGATCATGTGGGGGGGTTTTAATCTTTATCTTATGGTATATTATAGAGGCCAGCAAACTATGACCTGTGGGCCAGTTATTTTTGTAAATAAAGTTTTACTGGAACATCACTACACCTGTTTATTTACATATTATCTATGGCTGTTTTTGCAGTACAACAGCAGAGTAGTTCCAACAGAAACTATATGGTCCAAAAGCCTAAAATATTTACCACCTAGCCTTTTAAGAGAACATCTGCCAGCCCCTGGTATGTTGCATTAATTTTTACATATTAATCCAACCTTGCATGCCTGGAATAAATCCCTACTGGCCATGGTATATAAATGAATTTAGTTTGCTAACATTTTAAGACATTTGAGTCTGTGTTCATAAGGGATATACAGTCAACAGTTTTCTTATGCTATCTTTGCCTGGCTTTATCAGGATAATACTATCGCCACAGAATATGTGGGAGGTGTTTCCTTCTTCTCTGCTTTCTGAAAGAGTCTGTGAAGTATGAGTCTTATTACTTCTTTAAACATTTGATAGAATTCACCAATGATGCCACTGGGCCTGGGCTTGCCTTTACATGAAGATTTTGAACTACTAATTCATTTTGTTATACGTCTCTTCACTATACTATTTCCTCTTGATAGTTCGTGTCTTAGGAAATTGTGTCTAATTTGTTGGAATCAAGTAATTCATGACATTCCCTTACAATCCTTTTAATTTCTATAGAGTAGCGATGTCCTGTCATTCACGATTTTGGTGATTTATGTCTTCTTTGTTTTCTTGGTCTCTTAGGTAAAAGTTTATCAATTTTGTTGACTTCTCCAATTTTTGGTTTCAGTGATTTTTCTCTATGGTTAGTCTGTTTTCTATTTCACTATTTTCCATTCTAATCTTCATTATTTCCTTCCTCATACCTGCTTTGGGCTTAGTTTTCTCTTTATCTAGTTTCTTAAGGTGGATACCTAATTTTTATTGAGCTTCACTTTACTGTGCTTCACAGATATTGCATTTTTTACAAATTGAAGGCAAGACTCCCCACCAGCAAAAAGATTACAACTCACCATATTGCAGTGGTCTGAAACTGCACCCACAATACTTCAAAATGTGTGTACACACTTAGAAATTTAAAAGCTATACATTTTCCCGTAAGCTCTGCTTCAGCTACATTCCATAAATTTTGATATATTGTGCTTTCATTTTCATTTAGTCAAAATTATTTTTAAATTTACCTTAGTATTTCTTAACTTATGGGTTATTTATAAGTATGCTATTTAATTTCAAATATTTGGAGATAACCCAGATTTCTTTCTGTTATGGATCTCTAATTCTATTGTAGTCATAGAACGTAACCTGTACAATTTCAATCTTTAAAAATAACTGAGACTACTTTATGGCCCAAAATATTCTTAGAGACTGTTCCATGTGCATTTGAAAATAATGTATATTCTACATGGAATATTCAATAAATATAAACTATGTTAAGTTGGTTAACAGTTTAAGCTTTCTAATTCCTTGCTAATTTTCTGACTAGTTCTTCTATCAAATATCGATAATAGGGTGTTGAAATCTATAACTATTATTGCTGAATTGTCTATTTCTCATTTTACTTGTCAGTTTTTGCTTAATGTATTTTGGTGCTGTTAGGTATATCTTTATAATTGCTGTATTTTCCTCTCATGTTGATTTTTTTGTCCTTATGAAATGTTACTATTTCTTGTAATATTTCTTGTCTTAAAGTATATTTAACCTAATATTAATATAGTCACTCCAGCTCTCCTATGGTTAGTTTGCATAATTTGTCTTTTAGCATCTCTTCACTTTCAAGCTATATGTGTCTTTCAATCTAAGGTATGTCTCTTATTGACAGCAGAGAGTTAGGTCCTGTCTTTTTATCCAGGCTGACAACCCCTACTTTTGAATAGGCAGCCCATTCATATGTAATATAATTATTGATATGGTTGGATTTGTGTATGCCATTTTGCTATTTGTTATTTGTTTCATGTCTTTTTTAAAACTTCTTCCTCTTTTACTACCTTCTTTTGTGTAAACTATTTTTAGTCTGCCATTTTAATCCCTCTGTTGACTTTTTTCGCTATGCACATTTTTTATTTATAGTTGCTCTAGGCATCACAACATGAGTCTTCACAATTTATTTTTAACTTAATACCAGGAGATATAGAAACTTGCTCCAATATATCTCCTAGTCCCCCCCGTTTCTGTTATTATTATTATTATATATGTATTATATAGCCTCAGGAATATAGTGTTATAGTTATTGCTTTATACAAACTTGTTTTTTGTAAAAACTAAGAATAAAAAAATATAGAGTTGTATTTACCCTCAAATTTACCATTTCCAATGTTCTTCATTTCTTCTTATGGATTTGAGTGACCATCTGGTAAACTTTCTTTCAGCCTTAAAGACTTCCTTTAGTATTTTAAGGCAGGTCTACTGCCAACAAATTCTCTTTTTTATGTGGGAACGTCTTTATTTTGCCTTCATATTTTAAAAATAGTTTTGCTAGATATAGAATCCTTGGTTAACAGGTTTTTTCTTTCCACATTTTGAATATGTTATCCCACTACCTTCAGGCCTCCATTACCTTTGGTGAGAAGTCAGACCTAAATCCTATTCCTGTTCCCTTGATGTGATGAATCATTTATTTTTCTTGCTGCTTTCATGATTCTTCTTTTTGCCTTTGTCTTCCAACAGTTTGTCTCTGACGTGTTTATCATACCTGGGATTCTGTGGAATAATGCTTATCATCAAATTCAGGAAGTTTTGAGCCTTTCTTTTTTCTAACACTTTCTCCTCCTTTCCCTCACTCCTTTCCCTCTATAGATGTATATCCTTACATATGTACTTGATGTTCATTGTTCAGTTCATTGTTCTTCCATCTTTTTTCTCTGTTATTCATATAAAATAATTTTTACTGATCTACAAGCTCACCAATTCTTTCTTCTGTCATCTCGAATCTGCTGTTGAGGCCTTCCTAATTTTTCATTTCAATTATTACACTTTTCAATTCTATTTTGTTCTCGCTTATAATTTATTGAATTCTCCATTCATTGAGTCATTCTCATCATACTTTCCTTTAATTCTTTATACATGGTTCCCTTTATTTCTTTGAAATATCTATAATAGCTGTTTTGAAGTTTTTGTGTGCCACATGCGACATCTGGGATCACTCAGTGACAGTTTCTACTGATTGATTTTTTTCCTGATTATAGGTAATGCTTTGTTTCTTTGCAAGTCTTCTAATTTTTGTTGTTGTTGTTGAATACTGAACATTTAAAATAATATACTGTTAGCAACTCTGGATTCTGACTTTTCCATTACTAAAGTTTGTGATGTTTGGGAGAATTTTTTCCTTTTTTCTTTTTTTGCACTAACTTTCCTGGACTAAATCTGTGAAACTCGTCTCCCCTGCAGTGTGCCACCCCGTGTTGTTTTTATTTTGAAATCGAGATTCTAGGGGTCACTCCTCTATCTCCATAGCTTACTGATTGGTCAGAGGTGGTGTTTGATCATTTTGAGCCATTTTGTTCTCTGCTGATGGATCTGTGGTTGGGATGGGGATTACACTTACACTTTAGGCCTTCAAGTCTGCTATAGTTTTTACTTTCTGCTGGGCTTTCACACACATCCTTTGATGTGTGCCCAGAGATGTATGGATGTCATGGGCTCATACTGATTCCTGGTGTGTACAAAGCATGGTCAACCCAGGATATCTGGAGAGCTTATCAGGCTCTCTGTAGCTGTCTCACTTCTCAGACCTCTCTGTTCAAGCCTTGTCTAGTCTACTTCTTCACTGTTTGTCCCAAACAGGACTGTAATCTTAGGCTAGCAGAGTTGCTGGCTCTCCCTATTTCCACTTGCCACCAAGATAATCACTTTTACTTGACAACATTCCAAATCAAATAACCCCCTTCCACAGGAGTACTGAAGCTGCTGGTTTTCATGACCTTCCTCACCCTGAATGAACTATACTATCACAGTTGTAAAAACATGGGAGCAATCCTGGCCGAGACCACAAACTTCTGTTCTCATCCAAAACTCAGTGGTTTTTATAAATAAAATGCTTCTCTATTTCTTATAAGTTTATGGTTGTTTCTGACAGTTTTGTCCAACTTTACAATTGCTTTTAGGGAGCAGGATTTGTTGACCTTCTCACTCACTCATGACAAAAATGAATCTCGTCTTCAGGTATGTTTTCACAAATCTCATAAGTAATAAAATCCTAATTTTGGTGAAGATAAATAGCCAGTGTGAAGTCAAATCTATTTTCTTGGAATTAGACCCAACGCCGTAATATCTAAACTACTCAAATACAACTCAATTCCAAGATACACTTAAGAGGAAAATTTCCCAGGACAGGCAAAGGAATAAAGTCACTCTAACATATTGGAATTATTTTCAATTCCGGAAGGAAGTAACACAAAAAATTTGAATATCAAAGAATTATTTTCAATCCCGCTTCTCAAAAGCCCTAATTATTGAAATTATTAGTGCCTTCTTTGCGTATATATATATAATCTGAACCAACACCAGAGCCAATCATGACTAGGGCAAGAATAAATGGACAGCCTCAAATCTTGTAACCAGGTAGGTACTCAAATAGGTCCTATGCAAATAAGTACACATTGTGCTACAGTTGGCTCTGGCCACTGTAATTAAGCCCATCAGCATGCCTGGGTGTCTATCATGGGTACTTTTCTCACCAGCCCAGGCTTAAGTCTTGGCCCGCCTGATCAGTACCATCCCAAGACCCAAGAGTTGAGTCTTAATGCTTATACTCCCAGACAATACCTGGGTGGTTTGAAAAGATCTCTTCTACTTGCCAAACTTCAAGATCACCTAATGCCTGGATTCTCAGTTCATGTGCCACATCCCCATCCTCTCTCACTCCAGGACTATCAAATAATTCCTAATCAACCATGCCCCTGAATTTTCCCTACTGTATACTGTTTTCAAACACCAGATTTAATGGTGAGTTTCCACAACCTCCATCCTGCTTGTACCCTGACTGAAGTTATCAAATTATTTGTCTGCTCTATTCATATTCTTCTGAGAATGTACCTCCAGCTTGTACTAAACAGTCATTAGGCCATAGGCCTGGACTAGACAAATGGACACTTGATCCATGCTGGGCTTATCTTCTTTCCTGAGCATTTAAAATTTGAATACAAATGTTTCAGTTAGTCTGTATTGATCGTGGGTGATGGAAAGACATGACAAGGCAAGGCAGAGCAGGGGCATCCATTTTCTATCACAGACACAGAAGCAAAGAATATCAGTCTGAATAAGAGAAATATGAAGCAGAGGCATCAGAGAAGCAGGGATAGGATTCCATGTGGCCACAGAGGGATGAGAAAGAAATCCTGATCTTGATCCTTCATGAAATCCAATTAAATGCTCCATCCTTGGGCCCCAAGAAAGACTCTGTACTTTCCACCAATGTCCCCATTTTAAGCTAGCTTGAGGTGGAGGATTCTGTTCCTTGCAATTGAACTATTCTGGTCAACACCTATTTTCCTCCCTTGCTTCCAATCTGTATTTCTCAGGCACCAGCATCACCTGCACTCTAGTTAGACCAGTTACTTCTCTGCTATACAGCTCCTTATGTTTGACCCATGTTTTTCTGGCTGTGACAAATGTCTTTACAAACCCCTACAACTAGATCATATTCTCTAAGCTCTGAAGTCTTCTTTGGCTACGATGAACAAGGCAATGAGAAGCAGTGTAGTATTAACCTTTTAGCCTTAGCTTCTCATCTGGGAACCACCGCATACTTCATAAGGTTATGATGGGGATCACATAAAGTGAGAATAAAGTGCCTGGCACAGCACCTGACACATGGCAAACCTCACTAAGGTAGTTCTTTTCAATATTACCTTGATTAAACTTGTCATTACATTAGGTAACAATCACATCACTAATATTTAGGATCTGAATGGCACCATGTATATCAAGAAGACTAATCAAAACAAATAAATTAAATTAAAAATATAAAAAAAGAAGACTAATCAACAGTAATTACTGCTAGATAGTATTCTTTTTACATGACAGCGCTGTCTTACTAACCTGTGAGCAGCCATAACAACTCTTAATCAACATCTATTTCCTCCTAAACTTGTTTCCAGTCCCACTGTATTTCTGAGGCTTTGAAAATGACCCTGTGATCTTTCATCTGCATTTGTAGGACAATTTCCACTAATTTACCAATGTCACTTTTGAGATTTGTTTGGTGATATTTTTACCTAGTTGTTTCAAAAGAGAAAACAAAGGTCAGAGGTTGAAACTAACTGGTCAGAAATCACATTTATCAAATTTCAGTGAAGAAAATGTAACATGGTTTTGGTGAAAGACAGTTAAGAGCCAAAATTATTAAGACTATTAGGAAAAAGTGACTAAAGCATTTTAAATTTTTATCTAAAAAAAGCTTTCACTGAGAAGAGAGCTAGACAGAGAAAGAGACAGAGACATAAATTAATCTCACAATTAAAATTATTTCAATAAGAATCATGTTTAGGGTTTCGCTTTTACTGCATCTAGACTAAAAAAAAAAATCAACAAAAGTCCCAGCACAAAGTTATTACATAAAGGATTTTATTTCCTTCTCAATTACATAGATCTACTCCATTCAACATAAGGAAAAACAATTCCTAGAAGAATCATTTGGTGTTAGAGTCACAAAACAAATATTAATTCTGTCAACAGAACTGACCAGATACTGAGAGTAATTCTATCAACAGTATTAAAACTATTATTATAAACATCCCTACATACACACATAATCATGAAATGGTGAGATTTTGCTTTAAGTTTCAGAAGAAACATCCTTTTACCATTTCGCACCTAAGCTCCAAAGGCTCATTGCACTGAGCCTCCTTCTAGCTTGGCTATGGTTACTTTTCTACCTTCTCTTCCTCCTTCCCAATATTTTAGCCCCATGATTCTCCAGGTCATCTTGCTGATTTAACCCAATGTTCATCCATCTTCTGAGTGACTGGTGTTCGATTCATCGCTATTTATGAATAAAGGCTACTTGTAGGTAACTTGTTAACTGACTGACAATAAAAGTCAGTGTTTGTCAACTAAAATTAACAAGATTATACTGAAAGACGGGCTACCATAAAATGGGTGGCAATTTTGTAAATATCCTACTGCAAATACACATATAAAATCAGTTGGAAATCCTGCAGTTCTCAGAAGTCCACTATCACTGTTGGGGGAATTAGTGGTAGTTTTCAATTGCTGCTCTTCTTGCTTTTTAATCTTCAATTATGGCTCAATCAGCAACATCATTTTCAAGTTAGTTTGATATATAGTGTGTATAATGATAAGTGTTATATCAATAGTACCCTTATTTTAAAATTCTCCAGTAATTAGACTTTGACATGTACATGTCATGTTTCAAATATGAACCACACCTCAACTGCTAAAGCACATTTATCATCCTTCCCCCAAATTTATCTGTACATAATAGTCAGCACTGCCAATGAATTATTTTCAACTGGAAAGCAGGAACAGGCTGGTTAAGTAAGTAAGGGGCCCTGCCTAAGTCAGCTGAGGTCAAAAAAGTTGGCATCACTGCCACAAACAAGCAAGCTGCTCTAGGCTGCCAGGCCACACTGTTTCCAGCCAAGTCGTCCTCTCAAACTTTTTCTCTTAATTACTTTAGGGAACATTACAAACTCATCCCACCTATTATCTTTTAATTTTCACAGCCCCATAATTCTACTCATGACTTCTCAGAATCTCCCACCCCCTTAACTGACCTTCACTGCTATCTTAAACCCTTGTCCAGGAAAATCTCTGCTTTCCCAATTTTTATAAGGAAAACCCACATCTTAAACTATAACCTTCATAAAACATCTTCTTCATGCCCAAGGAAAGGAGTCTCAGACCCAAGGGACAGTTTGGAATGCTTTCTTCCTGCAGTCTCCCTGGAAGTAGATTTTCAGCTCTTAGATGTAAGAGCACATCCTTCTTGCCCTCACTCCCCAAACTCAGATTCCTTTGTATGAAGGGTCAGCTCCATCACCTCACCCCTCTGTACCGCCAATCATCAAAGAAAAGCAACTGGATAGCCACTGAATAAGCCAAGATTTTGAAGTTTGAGAGGTGAGAGAAAGGCGGCAGCATAATCGAATCCCATATATTTTTAGAGTTTTCATACATGCTCTTAGAATGAGCCAAGAGCTCATTCCTTCTCTCATATTTGAGGCCTAGTAGTATTATTCTACAGAAAATCTTGGTTTTTTGTTCTATTTTATTATGAGTTTTACAAGCACTGTGTTTTCTTTTTCTGATTCCTTGATCTTGGCTCTTCAGTTAGGGCCTGTTGCCACCTAGTGGACTAAACAAGAATAAATGCCACTGTTTATTCCCACCTTTGTGCTTCCAAAAGATACCACTAGATGGAGACTTCAAATTTGAAGAAGGAAAGAGCCTAAACCTATCTAGAAAGCCAGCTAGTTTTGTTTTATGTCTACATGAAAAACTACGGTTCACAGAAAGAAAACAAAAAGGAATGTGTCCAAAATAATGAATTAAATAAAAATAAAAATTTTTTGGAGGAAGTATGGCAAGGAGGGTAAGAATATAGGCTTTGACTCTTACAAACATAATCACAAAAATCCACCAAGTTAAATTCGGCAATATATAAAAATGATAATACATCATGCCCAGATAAGGCTTATCCTAGGATTGCAAGGCAAGTTCAATTTTCACAAATCAATCAGTGCAATTCATCAAATTCACAGTCTTATCTAAATAACGCAGAAGCAGTATTTGAAAATTTTGACACCATCCATGATAAAAAGAAAAAAAAACACTTAGCAAACTAGAAATACAAGGGAACTTCCTCAAGTTGATAAACGGCATCTACGAATAACACATAGCTTCCTGATTTCAAAACTTGCTACAAAGCTACTGTAATCAAAACAGTATGGTACTGACATAAAAACAGACATACAGACAAATGAAATAGAGAGCCCTCACATATGGTCAGTGATTTTCAACGAGGTTGCCAACATACTGAATGGGGTAAATGACAATCTTTTCAGCAAATACTGATGGCAAAACTGAATATTCACATGCAACAGAATAAATATGCACCTTATCTTATACCATATATACAAAAATTACCCCAAAGTCGATCAAAAACCTAAATGTAAGACCTAAAACTATAAATAAAACCTTTAGAGGAAAACAGAGTAAAAGCTTTGAGACACTGGATCTGGCAATGATTTCTTGGATATAATATCAAAGGCTCAGGCAACAAAGGAAACAATAATTGTACTACATCAAAATTAAAAACTTCTATGTATAAAAGGACACAATCAACAGAGTGAAAAGGCAATCCACGAAATGGGAGAAAATATTTGCAAATCATTTATCTGATAAGGGGTTAATATCCAGAACATACAAGGATAACAAAAAAAAAAAAAAAAAAAAAGACATTAAAACATGGACAAAAGACTTAAATACTCATTTCTCCAAAGAATATATACAAATAGCTAGTAAGCACTTAAAAACATGTTTCCCATCATTGATCACCAGGGAAATGCAAATCAAAACTGCAATGAAATATAACCTCACACCTATTAGGATGGCTACTATGAAAAACACGCAAAACAACAAGTATTAATAAGGATGCAGAAAAATTAGAACCTGTGTGCACCGTTAGTGGGAACGTAAAATGGTGCAGCCACTGTGGAAACAGTATGGTGGTTCCTCAAAAAATTGAAAACAGAATTACCATGTGATCCAGCAATTCCAGTACTGGATATATACCAAAAAAAACTGCAAAAAGGACTTGAAGAGATATTTGTACACTCACATTTCACAGGAGCATTAATCACAATAGCGAAAAGGTATAAGCAACTCAAATGTCCATCAGGAGATGAATAGATAGACAAAATGTCATATATACATACAATGAAGTATTATTCAGCCTTAAGGAAGGAAATTCTGACACAACCTGGGTAAAGTTTGAAAACATAATACTAAGTGAAAAAAGCCAGGCATGCACACAAGGACAAATACTGTTTGATTCCATTGACATGAGACACCTAATTTCTTTCTCTAATTCATAGAGAAAGAAAGTAGAATGGTGGTTGCAGGAGGCTCGGGGAATGGGAACATATTGTCAATGGGTACAGATTTTCAGTTTTACAAGATGAAAAGAGGTCTGTGGATGGATGGCAGTGATGGTTGGACAACACTGTGCATGTACTTAATGGCACTAAACTGAACACTTAAAACTGGTTAAGATGGTGAACATTATGTTATGTGTGTTTTACCACAATTTTTAAAAATGAAAAATAAAAAAGGGAAAAAACCTATAGCTAATATCATACTTGATAGTGAAATATTGAAGTGTTTCCCTCTAAGATCAAAAACAAGACAAGAATGTCATTCTCATCATTTTTATCTACTATTGAACTGGAAATCTTACCCAATGCAATAAGGTAAGAAAAATAAACAAAAGTCATAAACATCAAAAAGGAAGAAGTAAAATTGTCTTTATTCACAGATGTACACATAAAAAGTCTCAAGAAATTTATTTTTAAAAGTTACCAGAACTAGTAAACTATTTTGACAATCTTGTACAATACAAACTCAATATATAAATATCAATTGCATTTCTATATACTAGCAACAATTAAAAAATAAAAATTTAAAATAATACCATTTACTATAGCATTAAAAATATGTAATACTTAGGGATAAGTTTAAAGAAAGATGTACAAGATCTTAACACCAATCTTTTAAAATTACTGCTGAGAAAAAATAGTTCTAAGTAAGTGGAAAGACACACAGAATTCATAGATCAGAAGACTCAATTCTAAAATTACAACTCTCCCCAAACTGATAAGATCGGTGCAATCCAAAGAAAATCTCAGCAGGCTTTTTGCTTGAAAAAATTTTGACAAGCTGATTCTAAAATGTTTATGGATAGATAAAACAGCCAAAACAACTTAGAAAATAAAGAATTAGAAGACTAATTCATATATACATACAATGAAGTATTATGTGGAGTTAGAAGACTAACAGTACCTGATTTCTAGATTTATTACAAAGCTCAAGATGTTGTAAAGATATATAGATTAATGGAAGAAAATATAGAGTCTATAGATTCACATATAAAAAGCAAATTACTTTTCAGCAAGTATATCAAAAATTCAATGAGGAAAATCTTTCAAAAAATGGTGCTAAAAAATTAATATTCATATAAAAGACGGATTCCTATCTCATAACATACAAAAAAATTAATTTAAAATGGGTTATAGATATAAATGTAAAAGCCAGAACCATAAAGTTTCCAGCAGAAAACACAGAATACCTTTGTAACCTCAGGTTAGATCAAGATTTCTCGGGGAAGACACAGAAAGCATTAATCACAAAAGAAAAAAATTAATAAGTTGGACCTCATAAAAATATAAAACTTCTACTGAACAAAAAACACATTAACAAAGTAGAACAGAAGCCCCAGACTGTAGAAAACATTCACAACACATATCTCATGAAGGACATAAAAAAACAGCATAACTCGATAATAAGACAAAGAACATGATTTTTTTAATAGTCAAGACTTTGAATAGACACTTCTAAAAGATGATATATGAATGGCTAATAAGGGCATGAAAAGGTGATCAACATAATTAGTCATCAGGGAAATGTAAATTAAAACCACATCAGTTCCATTACAGGGTCACTAGAGTGACTTTTAAAAAGTTAAAAGTTGACAACACCACACATCTACAAGGATGTGGAACAACTAGAACTCATATACTACTGTAACTGTAAAATGTATAAACAGTTCAGCAATTTCATTTTAAAAGTTTAACATACACATCTACCATATGACCTAATAATTCCTAGATATATGTCAAAGAAAAAAAAAAACATATATCCACAAAAACCTTGTACAAGAATTTGCATAGCTGCTTAATTCATAACAGCCAAAAACTAGAAACAGTCCAGGTATCAACAGGTGAGTAGATAAACTGTGATAGAGTCAATGGAATACTACTCAGAAATAAATAGAAATAAACTATTTAGCACCCGCAACAACATGGCTGAGTCTCAAAAACATTATGCTGAAAAATATTAGACACAAAAGAGTACATGTCATATGATTCCATTTATATGACATTTTAGAACAGGCAAAACTAATCTATCATGACAAAAACCAGAATTTATTGTCTCTTGGGATAGAATAGTAGGATCGACTGAGAGAAAGCATAAAGGAATTTTCTAAAGGAATGGCAATGTGCTGTATCTTGATGGAACATGGATTACCAAGGGTACATGTATTTGTGAAAACTATTTGAACCTTACAATTATCTGTACATTTCATTGTATGTAAATCATATCACTATCTTAGAAAGGTAAAAAGTACATTGACTCCAGCTCTGCCACTTACCAGCTGTGTGACCTTAGCCAAGTGTTAAACTGTCAGTTTCCTCATCTGTGAAATGGGGAGAACAAGAGTTGAGAACAACCTCATAGAGCTGCCAGAAAGAATAAATAAGATAATGCTTCAAAACCATTAGTATACAGAAAATGCTCACTAAGTAGTAACCAAAAAAGTTAGAAACCATTAGGTATTTCAGCAAAGGATAAACATATAGGAATGGCTAGAACAGCTAAGTGCTAGGCAATTCACATGTAGTATCTTACTTATTTTTTTAAACAACCCCTATCAAGGGTTATTACTGTTTTATGGATGAAAAAACTAAGCTTCACAGGTTGCCTATGGTCACTCAGCAAGGAAGTGTCAAAGATGCAAACTCATGTTTTTTTCCACTGCTCCACGTTATCTTCCACTATGTTCCCTTTCAGCAATATAACCCTGTGACTGCAGGAGAGCAGTTCATATAAGAAGCTACTAGGGCTCCCCTCATTCTTGACAGTATGGTAACGTCAAGCCTGACACAGATTGGAGGCCAATTCTGATAGCTTGATTAGTGAAGGGAGGCAGAGCTGCAAGGAGAAGCCTGAAAACGCTACTCGGGGCTTTTACCCTGTTCTTGGGCTTCACGATGGCTCCTGCTACTTGAGGACACTGATTCCCCTTCCTTAAAGCAATTTCAAGATAACAGAATTCCGAAATGTATAATCTTGATCTAAGTGAGAAGCTGAGCCCGGGTGGCTCAGTTTGGCAGAACAGCCTTGGAAACTTGGCAGCTGATATGAGAACCAGAGATTCTTTAAAAAAAAATACATACTATATCTTTTTCTTAATACAAGAGCCTCATTTAAAAAAAAAATTAAAACACAGAAATCATGAAAGTTAGCCTGCAATCCCATTTGCCCAAAGATACCACTGTTAACAAATAGCTTAGTGTATCTTCTTCCAGACTAAAATCTGCCTTCTCCGTAATGATTCTGTAATATTCCACTGCATAGATAACTGCAACTCATTTAACTAGCCTCCTATTAAACTTCTGAGCTATTTCCTTTTTTTTTTTTTGCTATTATAAATTCTGAAAGGAGTATCTGTGAATATACATTTTGCATATCTGTCACTTCTCACAGAATAAATACCTATGACTATGTATGAATTGCTAAATCTGCAATTTTAAATTTTAAACTATTAACTCTATCAAAATAAACCTGCACATTTTCAGTTTTCACAGATATTATTAGATTCCACTCATAAGAGTTTCCATTTTCCCACACCTTCATCTGCACTGATAATTATCATTCTTTAACGCAGAAGTTGCAAACTCAGATGCCTACAGAAGACTGATAGGAAACATAAGTGGATGAAGGAGGCCATGTGGTTTTGTGGCAAACCTGGAAGTGCATGCTCACTTAAAGAGGGCAGCCACCACTTTGTTTCAGCCAACAGGTGCCACATAAAAATCCAGGCGCAGTGTTAGATCTTCCAATTTATCATGAAGGCCAGAAACTCAAATTTTTATGAGACTCTTGCAAGGTTTAAATGTTGGCAACTAGCACGTTTTTATTTAAACATCCAGGTAATCAAAATACATCTATAGGCCAGACTACATTTAGCACACGAAATTTTGTGCTAAGGTGAAAGAGATATAACACTGCATTTTCACTTCGAATCTTATTATTCATGAAGTTTATCTTTTCCTATGCTTATCAACAGAGGATGTATTTGTTCAATCTTGGTTCACAGTGACTGTCAGCACTCTCCGAAAAAAAAGTGCTTATCTTTTTTTTCCAGATTCATATCTACAACAATTATTGGGGGAAAAAAAGATATGTAACTTCAGTTACAGAGGCTAAATGAAGAGTGGTCTAAAGTGTGCCCAGAAAAGGCATATGATGACTCATTTGGGACTGAGTTGCTATACTGACCTCAGCATACACAGAGCACCACAAGATTTTTAGAGAAAATACTAATTTGTAAAACTATGCATAAAGAAGAGGGTGATTTTAATAATCTAGGGTTTCCTTCCACTACTCGATATATTTACCTAACACGGCAAACTTTCTCTCTGGTGAGACAGCAAAAAAAGGAAGAGAAGAATTTCCACACATTCCCCCTTGTTATCATATATTGAATTTCAACAACCACTTTCAGCTTCTTTTTTAGATGGAAAAAACAAAGGTTTATATGAATCTCCGCTCTCAAAATGTTACTGAGTACTGCTCCTATGGAAAGAACTATTTCAGCAGCCTATCCAGCTTCAGAGTTTATTCTCATTCCTTCTTAGTCAACCATTACAAATCTCCAGACCCAGATGTTCACGCATTCCCTGCACCCACCAGAGATAATGGCAGAGATCCATGACTCTTCAAGGACCCAACAACAGCCTTTGAATGCAACTATCTTTTCATCAATTGTAAACAAGTCCTAAACTCTTGGCTCCATAGGGAGTCCCTACCAAGTCAGTATAAACTCTGAAATAGGGGCAGAGGTCAAGGGGATGAGGGTTTGGCCTAAGCTCTGGATCTCATGCTACCCCCACCCTGTTCAAAAGAATCCTTATCAGAAGGGAACTCCACAGCAAAAGGTCACATTCGGGAGACTTGATCTAGCAGTGATCCAGCAGATTCTAAGCAAGCTTTTGGAAAAGTTATGAACGCGAAATACCTAAATCACTAACAGAATGTTGTGGAGGAAAGATGACATAAAGGGAAAACAAGGGAGATTTGTGAACTTACCTTCATTTGTTTCAGGAAAAAACCTGTCTGATAAATAGTGCATAAATTCTGAACCTGAGCCACAGAAGAAATCTCTTTGGGAACCTACTCCACAGTGAATTGTGTCCAAAATCATTCTAATATATGCAAAAGAGCCCAAATTATACTTAGAAAAGCCTTTATTCTTCTGTACATAAAAAGCCCCATTAAATATGTTAGAAATCATTATATTTCCTTAAACTCTTCCATTAGCTTTTGAGACCTGTCCCAGTCAAGAGACTGGATAGAAGATTAATTAAAACAGCAGCTCTAAAGTCTTAGATACTTCTCCACTATGTACTCTGGGGTGAGTCAAATACCTTCCCCAGGCCTCAGCATTCTCATCTGTAAGACAGGGATAGTATCTTTTTAAACAGTTTTTTTGAGTGCTTAATGCACAATGCATGTGAAGCATTTAGTGTGTAATAAGTGCTAGTTATTATTATTATTAGTTAGTAAAAGTCACATATTATCAAATTTTGTGTCTGTTTTCCTAACTAAACCAGAGTCTTTGAGGGCAGGAACTTTATCTTAGCTTGGCATACATCAAAGAGGAAAAAGAGAAATGGGGAAGGACAAAAATAACAATGAACTAGGTATTACAAAGTCAAGCTTAAAATTAGATAAATTTATACGATGTAACTCTTCTTACTCCCACTGAATACATGCAAAGTACCTGGTACATAAGGAACACTTGCCAATAAATCCTAATTTTCCTTCCTTCCTTGATCTCTAGCATACAGCCTCTAAGTCCACTCTCTTCAGACTAAATTTGGGCTTACTGAACTGTTTCCTGAGATTAAAAATTGTGACCTATAGTTTGAACACTAGGAATGGACCCATTAGGCTATGATACAGAATACTGGAATTCTGGATAGAACCTATGGTTGCTCTAGCTGAGATGTACATTTCTCTTTTGTAGCTTGAAGGATCAACTAAAGTCTCTTTGAGATCCCAGAATGCTTTACAGAATACAAAGCCAGAGTAAGCTACTGATGTTAGGCTATCTTATTCTAAAGCTCACCCATGGGTCCCTGCTTGGTGGGGATCTATCAGTATGGCAATAAAGGGCAAAGATTAATTTAACTTTCAAGTTTCTTTTAAAATGCTCATTTACCTACATCCTTGATCAGTAGGAAAAAAAAATTATACATGTGTATATATATATATTTTAACATCTGGGTCAGCAAGAATCTAAGTCATGCTGTGTTTTCAAAATGGTAATGGTCAGGTTTTTAACTGCTCAATTTTCTTCCTCAGCATGTTCTCTATAAGGCCTTGCTACTGACCCAAGAGAAAGTACACAATCTGAGTATTTGTTTTAAATGAGCAGAGGGTTAACTTCTTTAGTTTCCTAAGAGGTTAAATAAATGGGTTGGCAGATGGTCATTTGAGAGGTTACCTACTGCTGGTTGGGGGAAGGGGCCCAAAACATTCTAACAGTCAACCAGATTGGTAAAGAACAGTCTTGGTCAAAGTGGTCAGCAGTATGTGAGCCAGTATATAAACTGAAGGAACTACTTACTTGAAGCAGTAACTTACACCTGCTAACATCTGGAATGATTTATCTTTGTGTCATTAAGAAACACAGGCTAGTTCAATTGACTAAAGTACAGTTACAACAGCCCATAAGTACAGAGAGACTGAGAATTTCAACATTATGCTGCATAACCTAGAACAGCATACACTTAATAGTGTTTACCACTGACCAAGCATTATTCTCAATACATATATTATTTCATTTAATCCTCACAACAGGCCTGTAAAGTAGGAATAACTTTTTATTGTCTCCATTTACAGATGGAAACACTGAGACACAAAGAGGTTAAATAACTTAGCCAAGATTTCAGAGCTACTAAATATTGAAGCCAAGTTAAAATCAAGGAATCTTGAGCCAGAGTTCATGTTCTTAATTCTGAAGAATTTTGTTTATATAAAAAGCTAAAGAAATCAACTGAAATGCACACAAAAAAATGTGTGACATTATTTATAATGTAGAGGAAACCAGAAACAATCTAACTGCCCCAAAATAGGAGAATGGTTAAATAAATCATGGTAAAGTTATTAGAATAAAATATTATCCTGCCATCAAAAACATTTATGAAAAATGTTTTATGACTTGGGACGATGCTCCCAATGTAATGCTTAGTGGTGGGAGGCAGTAACAATATACAAAATTGTATGTATGTTACAATTCATATTTATTTATGTAAAAAAATAAGCTGAGACACAAATGGAAGGACATATTCTCAAATAAGAAATAATGGTTATTTCCAGGTGGTGGGATTGGGAGTGTTTATGTTTTTCTTTCAGTGTTTTCCACAATGAACATGCATTGTCCCTAATATCAGTTTAAATAAAGGAATTTTTTTCTTTTAATCAAGCAATACCAAGATCCTTAAGGAGTCGATAAAAAAAAAAAAATAGCTAAAAAACTTTTAGTGTGTCTAATTTCAAGCAGTTACTTTCCTTGAGATAATAAATACCTTTTGAACATTAAACAACATAGTCAACACATATCAAAAAGAATGCTCATCTTCAACTTTGGAAACGGAATTAAAATGAGTATTTTAAATTTTAGTCAATATTTATCCTCTAGTTATTTGTAAAATTACTTTACAAGAAGAGAAATGGATTTAACTATTTACAGTCCAAAAACTCAGGAATAGCTTTGCTGAAATAGATAATAAGGACAAAAGTTTGACTTCGGAGGAAGAACAGCTGTTGCTAATCCAACTATTTACCCTTTGACCCTCTATCTGGCCAATGACTGAACAGTATCAATTGTTTTCCTGTATTATGTGCTGTTTACAATCCCTGAGAGGCATGAAAGGAATTAATAATTTAGCCTAAAAAGTTGACAGCCTTTATTGGGGAACCCCTTGTCTGTGGGACAGAAATCAGAACAAGTAGCTGTCCTAAAGTCACAGGTCCCTTTACTGTTCCTGTTTTATAGCCTAATTGGCCCCCAAACATAAATCAATTATTTCTCCTGTTTTAAGCAACAATGACTTCTATTCTCTAACTTCCCTTGTATCAAGTCAGTCCTTGTTCTCTTGAGTTTTACAACTACACGGTAAACATGATGGCCGAGGAAAAATCTCGGGGAGCAGGACAGACTAAGGTTATTTGGAAACAGAAGCACAGAAAGGTTATGCTGTTTTGAACTTCTCTTGACCTTTGACTGCCCTTGTCCTTAGCTTATGCTAATGGGCAGGGTACAGAGATGCTTCTTGTAGAAATGAACTTAGCCTGAACCTGTGCCGTAACATTGGACTCCAGGAAGCCCAGGAATCATAGGAAGGCAACCGAAGTGTGAATAGCTGCCCATATTCTAAACATGGCTATCCATCTGCTCTGTCACAGAAAAGGTAAAAAAGAAAGAAAAAAGGCCATTTGAATTGAACAAGTCAGTCCTTCCTCATCTAGTTCCAAAAACATCTCACCTGTTGTCCTAAGCTTGCTGTCTACAACCACTGTGGGGCACAATGGGAAATCAGCAAAAATGGTATTTCCTGTTCCAAAATAAGCAAGTAGGAGCAGGCAGGCTTTCTCTATCAGGAATTTGGAGATTAGGGGAGATATTGGAACCTCTAAATTCCAAAGATGCATCACAGAGAAATTCCTATTGTTCTAAATCTTACGTGCAAAAGTCATGAAGTATTAACACAGGAGACATCATTCCTTCCCAGTCAGAAGCCAAGGAATTTGCAGTATCAACAACCACAACCAATTCAACGAAATACACACTACCCACCCTGGTCTTGAAGATTCTTATCACTCAGTAGGGCTGAGCATGTTCATTTGAACTCCAAGACTGGTTCAGATTGAGATAACAAATTTTTATTTCTGCCCATTTATTATTTTAATATCAGATCTTTATGTATTTCTTCAAAGAGAAAGAATAAAAACACTACTGACTTCACAAAGATAATATGGGGAATACGAAGAATATGATCCACATAAGCTAAGTACAACTTTGAAAATAAAAGTGATTTTTTTTTAGGTGACTCCTTTTCCATACTGATACACAAAATTACGATTTGATATTTGTTCATCTTCATGGAATAGAGAGATCCATAAATCATATCTAGCTAGAAATGCTATGAAGAAACGTTAGAGAAATTAGGATCAGTTGGCCCAGAAAGAAGAATCAATCACTCAATAATAACCTTGATGAGAATATCATCAAGGGCCTTTCCTAGAAAATGAGCTATTTTCAATTGCTACTAAATACAGAAAAGGAGAATAAGTTTGGGTGCTATGTCATAAATTAGAGGTTTTAAAAAAAATTTTTTTCAAATAATTTTGGATAAGAAAATATGTTCTAATAGACAGTTACCATATGACTTATTTGTGTAAATACTAGGCCTAGAACAGAGAACACTCAATGGTTAACAGAGTTTTCAATTATCTGGCATGCTTTATATACGGTTCTATCTGAAAGATTATAAGGCATCTAAATGTCCTCCCTAGTGTTCAAAAACGCTTCTAAGAAAGAACCACGGCTCAAGAATTTATCTTTTCCTCTTCCTCCTCCTAAATAAAGGCTATTCATAAGAGAGAGACAAAGAAAAAATAGTGTGTTCACTTACAGGTACTGGGATTTCGGGTGGCAAGGCAGGGTAAACTGAGCCTACACTACCTACAAAACTAATTCTGAACTTTCCAATTTCTGGAAAGACTAATTTATTTCCCTGGTGTTTGGTAAGCATTGTATCACAATTAATAAGTATAAAAATAAATGTTTGTACTATTAAGGTGGGGGTGCGGGGGGGGGGGCGTGATATATGAAAAGCTCCACAACATCAGAGAGCTGATATTAGCCAGGACGGTGAGAAGGTGAACTTTACCACTTACCTCAATAGCAGATTTGTGACAAATAGCCAGCATGACCCTAAAAAGTACCAGAACCAGAAAAATAACTCTAGATCATCTCATGGATTCTCAAATTATTATTCGACCTTTTGGCATTATAGCAAACTGAGGTCTGCATATACTAGATGTTCCCATGTACTACTTCTAATAGCTATAAGCATATCCAAGAATGATATGTGCCATTTTAAGAGCACTGGAAACAGAGACGATTATCTATGATCAAGACTTACATAGTCCTGAAAAGCATCTTTTAATTAGATCTTGAAATGGTCACTTTCATACCTTAACCTTAAGAATGTAGACGAAGATGCTTCAGAAATTAAACTATAACACAAAAGTTATCCATTTTAAATATCTAAACCAAACATAATCCTTCTTTGAAAGAAATTATGTCAAAACTAGTCAATACTTTAGGAAAGTGGTTGTGGGTATATGGTTCTATATGTGCATAAATAAAAGCACAATTTTTGTCGTTATTGGCTTCATAGGAGGATGGATAACAGGGCAAAGAGACGATACCAAACAGAAATTTTCAGCAAATCAGTTTTCTATTAAATGGCTAGATCCTAGCCACTGAATATTAGAAGAAAAAGAAAACAACTAGAAAAGATATAATGCCCTCCCCATAATTATAAATTACAGTGAAATAAAATCTGAGTCAATAGTGCCTATCAATGACACCTTAAGTTATACATTTAAAAGTACATGCACACATCCTTTTTGAGTCATGAACACTTGGTAACATTCGGAACTTACTAGTGCCTGGGTCGAGCTCTGCCAATTCATCCTGACAAAAACCTAAAAAGAAAACAATAGGAAAAAAAGATTATGATTAGTGAATTACTCCAAAGTGATTCCATATGAAAATGCAAATATCATAGGGCATAAAAAAAAATCCAGACTCAGAAGTCAAATTTGGATTTAAACCCTAGCTCTATAACATTTACCTACTGTATATCCCTCTCTGACCCTCCATTTCATCATCTTTAAATTTAAAAAAAAAAAAGATAGTAACAGCACTTACCACAGAGTAGTAATGAGAATTAAGTGAGATACCAATATAAAGTGCTCATTTAGCACAGTCCTTGGCACACAGTAGGGGCTCAATAAACAACAGCACAAATAATTATGAGTAAGCATGCAATGTTAATTGGAATAAAAATTCACAGGAAAATTACAATTTATTTAATATCTGTCATGTTATACTTAACAGTATCAATTATCTTCCAAAAGTAAAATATATAAAATGTGAACTTAACAAATATCAAACCAGGTAATTTTACTTAAAATTTTCACAGATGCTGAAGAATTTTACCTATACACACAAATGGAAGCGATTCTTCTATTAATAAGTATGGTATTCAAGTTGGAATGAATACCTCTCAAAGCATATTTCAGGCCCCAAAAGTCAGAGCTCCATTTGGCTGATTGGTGTATAACTATCACACTGAGGAGAAAAATCAAGCACGGCAAATGGCAAACACACAGGTGTTCTAAACACAGTTGATGAAAAGTTCTTTTTTTCCTGGAATGATTGCTGACTTTTTCCAGTTTGTTTTCTACTCATTATCAGTTTAAATATTTCCTCCAAAAAGCTTTTTCTTGCCTCCCTTATCTCTGTCTCATATGTAAGGTCAAAGCTCCATTATAATTTTCTATAATAAACAGTGTGCTCATCAACAAAGAATTATTTGTTCATTGTCTGACTCCACTATTAGAATGTTCCACGGGAAAGAGACATGGCATGTCTTGTTTACAGCTGCATCCCCTCTCACAAGCCTTGCACAAAGTAACTGTTCAATAAACATCAACTATAGTATCTCAATAGTAAATTCGAGAATTATGGAGCATAACTAGGACTACAGGAACATAAGTGCATTTTCTGTCATCACAGCTAGCAAGCAGAAGCCAGACCAGCGACAGGGAACATGTGGAAAAGGATTCAAATAGCAGATACACTGTTTAAACACAAAAACTCTAAAAGTTCTTTGCAATCCTAAATATTTTGGCCACACCATTCACCAAACATGCCACATCCCTTCTTGCCTTCCTGTGCTTCCTCCTCCTCCTCCACCTGGTGAAGAACTAGTCATCCTTCAAGTCCAGCTCAAATATTACCATCACTGTGAAATATGGAAAAAAGGAGAGGCCGCTCCTGGATTCACCAAAAGATGAATGAACAATTTAAATATCTGCCTCCTCCACTAGATAGTGAGCTCTACAAGGGTAGGGACCATGCCATATGCATCTGCAGAGCTGCTTCTATGCCCAGAACAGTTGCCAACACGTTATGAAAGGTGCTCAAAAGCAGGATGAACTGAACAGAAAACATAAGCCTACTTCTAGATCACAGTCTGGGGGAAGAAAGTCACAGAATCCGAAAATCTAAGTCTAGCCCGAAAAGTGTTTGAAAGGTCTGAATGGGAAAATCTGGTGTGAAACATCTCTGTTTGGAAGCTGCTAAACACTTCACAGATGAGATGCCTGTGAAGGCTCACCTCAGAGCAACTTTAAAGCCTTTCCACAAAAAGGCAATGGGAATCAGAAAAGCTGTGGAGAGATGCCAGGCAACAAAGAAAAAACATCATTACGCATGGGTTGAATACTGAATATCCTGCCAGTGTGAAACTGAGAATAAACATTCCCTTCATATAAACTGACTCAAAAATAGAACAAAAGCTCGAGAAGGCAAGGTAGTATAATGGAAAAGTTTGACCTCTCCTAAGTTCTAGTCCAAGCTATTTTTAGTTACATGACTTTAGGCAAGTCACTCCCTATTCTGGACCTCGATTCTGAACATTAAATGAAAGGGCTTTACTAGAAGTCTCAAGGAAGAACAAAGTAACTAGATAAAATACAAAGAGAGGGTGACGAAAAAACAAAATACTAAGAAAAATAGGTTAAGTGACCACCTATTGCTTTTATCTGCCTAGCAACCAAACTCCCTTCTTCTATTAATGGCACCCTTTTATACTCTCAATCCAAATGACCCAAGTAGGATGGACCTTAACCTTGCTATAAATTGGAGTTAATAACAGCATCTATCCTACAGGTCTGTTAAATGAGATAGTACATGTAAAGGCTTTGCACAGTACTTGACAAAGTCAGAGCTCAACATAGGTGAGCTACTACTAACTAATCCCTAGGGTCCATCCAATCCAGTGATGTGTCTGTGGTGGCAGAGAGCAGATTATAGGAGGGTAACTACTGACCTATTCATGACATCATCCTCAAAGGCCTGGGATGGAACCCTAACATAATTAATATCACTTTAGTTACATGCTGTGATTCTTGAACCGTTTTTTTTATATTTTGAGCCTGTAAATTGCTCGATGTGGTGATTCCAGATACATGCTACCCGCTGAGGAAAGAAGGACTCTTTATATTTGCCTTAAAGCAAATTCCTTTCATGGTCACAAAGAGCCCTGATTATGAAATTCAGTACTGTGTCTACATTCCCTCCACTCAGCCCTGAGACCATTGGCTAATAATGTTGTCTCAGGTTTTACAGATCATCTCCAGTGCAGGAGGCCTGAGGAGATATGGAGAACAACGCTAATCCTACCTCCTGATGACATGTGAATGGAATGGCTAGATCTGGCTACCAAACTGAGAGTCTCATCCAGATTC
This sequence comes from Pteropus alecto, assembly GCF_000325575.1. NCBI lineage: Eukaryota > Metazoa > Chordata > Mammalia > Chiroptera > Pteropodidae > Pteropus > Pteropus alecto. Next base: position 1,549,014 of record NW_006441061.1, read on the forward strand.
TCGGCAAACAGATCTAGCTAGCAAAATGATTCCTAGCTAGAAGAATCCAAATCACTACTAGAAGTAACTCCAACATGTGTTCAATTCGATTCAACACAAAGGTAAAGGATATCAGAGTTATTCAGTAAAAAGCAGACTCCTAAACCACATAAACAAACATATTCCAAAACCGTCTGCCTCACAGACTATAACACATTAAACAGATTAGGTAATGTTCTGAGAAACCAGAGTCTTTGGCTGGTGATTCAAACTGCTTTAAAAAGGGACAGACAAGAAACACAGATTGGTTCCTAAAATGACATATCACCAAATCAGCATGCTCGTGAGCAATCTGACATCTAGTGTGAAGCTTGTATTTACAACCTCTTAACTGAGAAGACAGATGAACAGTCAATCTGAGTTAGATTTAGATTCGAACCCCAGATTTGCCACTATTTTTGTTTAATTAACTACCCTATGCCTATTTCCTGAAATGGGGATAAAACTAACCACACCTTGTTCAACTGTTGTGAGATTAGGAGAATATATATACGTGTATCACCTACTTTATGGCAAGTGATCAAAAAATGGCTCTAAGTCTAGGAAATTTCTTTAATACAAAGAAAGATCCAGTCGACAAGCTTTTCTCCAATAGGCATTTGGCAAAAAGAAAAAGATCAGTGACGCCTCAATCTGTGACTGGCTATAGTGAAAAGTTAAAAAATTACTTATCTTACTTATATTTTTCTGTATTTACTATTCTGAGTATAAAATCATGTATTTACCACAATAGGATCTTAAACTTTCGGTACCCAGTTTTTTTCCAAATGTGAACAAAACTTATGGGTAATGCCAGTAAACAAATTCAGGCCTGAAACACTAGCTGATTGTCACCTATGATGTGTCTTTTACAAAGGAAGTTAAATGTTACTCTAGGAATGTTTTAATTTAATTTGACAGTAGGAAGGCAACATGGTACAAAAGAGAGCTGGATCCCTGTCAGAACTCTAACAGTCACTCTGTCTACTTCGAAGGCTTAGTACCCCACAGGCAAAATTAAGGTAAGGCCTTTAAAAAGTAAAACTCCACAATCCTAACCGAACATCACATTTTTCCCCAAAACAGAAATTATATATATACTCTTCATGATCTGGCTACCACTCCAACTTTATCTCTTGCTTCTCCCCACTTCCCACCCAACGGTGTCTACTCCGTCCCTACTGAACTATTAGGCATATCTTGTTTTATTGAGCTTCGCTGAGATTGCGTTTTTTACAAATGGAAGGCAAGACCCTCCACCAGCAAAAAGATTTTGACTGGTCTTATTGTTCATGTCTTTTACATGTGGCTTCCTCTACATACATTTCTCAGATAGCCATTTGTCTGGATCACATTTACCAGACAAATGGCTATCTGAGAAATGTATGCAGAGGAAGCCACATGTAAAAGACATGAACAGAGAGGAAAACAGAATATTACCTGGTAATTTGATTTGACTGGAGCACTACCCAGGGCCATATCATAAAGGGTTTTAACTGCCATAGATGGGACATTTTTGTCTTTTATTCTCTAGGCAATAGAGTCACTGAGGAGAGAAAATAAACATACACCTAGGAAGTTTGTCAATACCAACCCAACTATGACACTTCAATATAGAGGCTCTATAATTTCAACCAGGAAACTAAAAACACAAGGAGGTAAAAGGAAAAAAAAAAAAAAGAGCCTGGTGGAGGTAGCCAACATACACATAGCAAATCATCCACAGCTCCTGAAATTGTAGGACCTCTTCCCATTTTTCAGGGCCCTCCCTCCTTTTGGTACAATGAATAGCGTGGGTAGAGGCCGAGAAGGAATGTGGCTTTTGGGGGGTGGGGTACATTTGCTAGCCACACCATGGCCTGCCTTATAGCCAGGTTTGCAGCCTGCAAGCTAACCCCAGATCCAAGCAAATATAGAAAACACTTTTATTTGGATTGGTTGGCCATTAAATTCACATCTGCCTCTTTCCTTTCTATCCAGTGAGTGGGGTGCTACTTGGGCCATTGGCTTTTATTTCTCTTAGGCAACCTGACAAAACAACTATACTTCAGGAGTAACAGAAAATGCTTTTGAATGCAGGGACATAACCCTACAAGTCTATACAGCAAAAGCTGGCTGGCAGAGCTTCAAGTAATATTTCCCTTTCTCTACCTACAAATGCCAAGGTCACATTTTTTTAAAGTACAACAAAAACAATGCCCTTTTGCTAATGTTATTTTCTTGATGTGAAATCTTAGGGGTAAATAAAGGGAGTGGGAGGAAGGGAAGCCAAGAATTCTCAATTATATAACCTATTGTGCCCACATATTTGCTCAGCTTAAATGCTGCTTATAAGAAGTATCTACATTTCTATGGAAACATTAATAACTTCCATCTGATCAACCTACATCACCTTTCATACCGTTTTTCAGGCTTCTAGCTTTGTAATTACAGCCTTGAAATCAGACTGAAGGCAGAAAAACCAGCACAAGACTATGACATTTCAATTTTAAGACACTTAAAAAATAAAAATAAAAACAGTACACAGCTTCAAGGCTGCGGGTACAGAATCACAAGGTGAAAAGAGTTTAGGAAGGCAATTTGATTTGATGAGTCAGAGGTCATTAGTGTTTCTATGGAAATATAGTACAGGCATTTCTCAGAAAACTGCATGTACTAATGAGCCTCTGACATCTTTCATTTACAATTTCTGGTTCTCTGGAGTAACAAAAGGGATTGCTGATAATTCTTCGTTCAGCCTGGAAGTTAAGGAAATTTCAAAAAGGATACAGACAAGAAAATGAATAAAATAATCTGTCAATTGCCATTTATTGAATCTTTCCGGTAGCCAGACATTGACACTTTATATCTTACTGAAAGTAGCTGCTACTATCACCATCTCACAGGTTTAAAGAGATTATTGTACTGTGTTACATGGAAAGAGCCACAAAAGTCAAAACTAGAGAACTTCTATTCAGAGCAGTTTGGTTAATAAAACCCCACCTTTGCCTGGTACTTGCTTTACAACAGCCAGAAAGATGAGAATTTGACTTTATTTCAAAGAACAAATAAATCCTGACACTCCCACAACAGTAGGGCCTCAGAGTCCAAGAAGAAATACCACACCTTAGATGAGTCCATTTACAAATCTGCTCCTGAATAATCCAAGATGTCCATGTCAGAAGCAACTGACAGAGTAACTTCACCAACCAGATAAAAACAAAGTAAAAAACCTTAAATGAATGAACAAATAAAATAATTAGGCAAGAGCTAGCTTCTTTTGAAAAATTATAAGCTGATCCCAGCAGGAGTAAGGAAAATGAAGATTTTTTGCTCGTTTTCATTTCAAAGATTAATTGAAGCAGAGTCTTACAGACCAGAAGTTAGTCTGAACATAGAGAGCTTTCGAGGTCATTTCAAAAAGTGCCCCATATCATCCTCAACAGATGGTTTGATGGAACAGTAGAAGCCAGCTCTCTGTTCAAGAAATCCATTTAGTGAGGAGCAGATGCAACCAAAGAGATGCCCCACAAGCAGCAGAATGTACCTTTTCCTTATTCTCTTTAAAAAGCTCCACATAAAAATGGAACAACATGGATGTACAAAGTGCCTTGAAGATATCTCTTTGGATCAATCCTGGAAATTTATCCTAAGAAAAAGGTCAGCAATAAACAGTTCAAAATAGGAAGCCACCTAAAAATTCAACCACAGGAAAATAACTAAATTACGATACCCTATTCAAAGAAGTGTTTTGAGAACAGTATGTTTATCAAGAGCTTATAATGGGCAAAAACCATATTAATAACATGACAAAAAACTGTACTCTCAGAATGAGCTCAGCTATATTACAATACATATATACATTAAAAGGCACATTTTGGTCTATTTTTTTCCCAGTGATTATCTCTAAGTGTGGGTATTAGAGCTGATTTTTTCCCCCTCCATCCTACGTTTCTAACTGAAAATATGTTGTTTTTACAAACAGAAAAATGAATATTTAAAAAATCCTCAGAACAAAATGATTTGCCTTAACGCTCTAAAACCATCCACTACAACTGAAGGGGAAAAAAACTACCAGACATTCTCTAAATGACTTAAATTACTTCTTATTAGAAACACAATTCTGAACACTAAGCTTTGTTACACAGTAGGTCATTAATGCCTAAATTCAGTACTATCCTTCATCACCCAACTTCAGAAATCCATTGTGTGGCAACAAGGAGATATACCTTTAACCTTTCTACCCAGGATTTTTGAAATCTGAAGCAAAGCTAGTTAATCTTATCTATGAAATAACCCCAAAAGAAATTTTAAAAAACTATTCAAAATTGGAGTCAAGATAGAAGAGCAACAACCAACATGTTGATTAACCAAAATGTTTATAGCACTACACAAATACAAAGGCCACGCCACAAACAAGATCATAGGCGAAAAAACTCCCGCTGCTTCTTAGATGCTAAAGTTTCCTACATCCTAAAATTAAATTCAACAAATATTTACCTAGTGTTTTCAATGTATAGAGCACCATGCTAGATTACAAAAGTGATACCAAGATGAATAAAGCTGGCTACCCCTGGATTCTTACAATCTAAAAGGGAAAATAGAAAACTGACTGGATACAGGAAGTACAAAGTAAATGTCCTAACAGAGAAACGCAGCAGTGGTCAAACAGCACTTATTTCTTCCTAGGGGAACTGGAAGACTTGATGGCAAGTGGCACTTAAATAAGGCTAGTCAGGAAGGAAAGGGAGAACGTAAATGCAGACTATCGATAATACTCAGTAAACCATATATATCTTTTGGATGTCCTCACCCACAATTGGCAAATATTTCCCCCAGAGGCAGTCCTATCCTAACAGATGAAGATTATATAGATCTTGTCTAACATGTTCTTTCCTAAATAAAGTCAAGAGGGCTAGAAAAGCCTATCCCAGCACACACACACTACCCTCACATCCTGGACTGGGAGAGTTTCTTCCACCCACATGTTTTCACCTATACTTCCCAACTGATGACCCCCAAACCTTCAATTCCAGAAAAGAATGTTCTCTCGGACCACAGACCCATGTATTCAAATGCCTACTGTCAATATCTACCAGGTGAATCCTGTAGAGGCTCTATCAAATTTAACATGTCAAATTGAACCTATTATTTCTCCTTTGAAACATGTTTCTCCCAAGTCGGGTTTCCAGGTACAATCAACTCTCATCCGCTAAACCAGAGATCCCCAGGGACTCTTCCCAGGCTCCCAATTTACCATCTTCCCCACAAATCCCTACCCCCATCAAACTAATCAATCACCAGGACATTTTCATTCTCTCTCAAATGTCCAGATCTAGTTCAAGGCTTCTCATCACCCTAGAATCTTAGACTAACTGATACAACTGTTCTGACTGCTACCTTTCTCCTCTCACTTCTTGAAACTTAGATTTCCCAATCCATTCAAAAATCCTGCGGCTCCTCATGTTCGACTCTTTAGCATGACATTCATGGCTTTAAACTAAAGAAAAAAATAAATTCAATGTTTAAAAAGCTAATTTTTACTACTTTATTTCCCTGACAACTCCTGAAGCTTGAAAAGGAAATACATCTATTCCTATTTCCAAACTCTAACTCTTTATACAGCAATGTTGATGTTAAAGCAATTTCCTAATAATGAGACGACAATAAAGCGATACACTAGGGGGGCAAGACACCTGATCATTAACACAAAGATAATGTAGAGTAGCATTCTTACTTTCCTGTATCTCAAAACTAAGTGAAATACTGAAAGCATCAGGCTTCCAGAGTAAGAGACCATTATTTGGGATGCAACTGTTCTGACTAAACGTTAGCAATCCGCTCTCTAAATGTGCCTCACATTCCTAAATAAGCCAAAGTGATGATAATTTTCATAAGCAAATATTGGCTAGCGATGCCATATGAGAAGAGCATATTTGTGAGGTAAATAAGGCAGACTGAAACACAAGCTGACCTGAAAACTGAAGCTGTATACCACACATTGGTTACTTATAGTCCCTACCATGTTATCCATTGTTTTTAATTCACGTTAATCACTTTTACTCCTGTTCCAAATAGTATTTAAGTAGACTAATGCTTTATTTCCTGAAAGGTATTAAGTATTAAAATTCCCCCCCCCCATTCCACACAGAAATCAACTTCTGTATCACACGCCTATAAAAACAGCACTGCCTCCCCACTGGCAAGGATCTATCCTAAACCCCACAACAGCATCCTTCTCCAACATCACGAACTGGCTTCTGGACTTTGTTCTTTTCCTTGAAACACATCAAATATCTTTAAAAAAAAAATCATTACCAGAGGTCTGGTCAAGATGGTGGAGTAGGTAAGCTATACGCTGTGCCTATTTCCTCTCACAACCACATTAAAATTACAACTAAACTACAGAACAACCATCATTGGGAGTCACCTGAAATATATCTGAACAGAAGCCCTATAACTGGGGACATAAAAAAGAAACCACCTTGAGACTGGTAGGAGGGGGAGAGACATAGAACAGGCTGGTCACACGTCCACGTGTGGCGGTTGAGAATCAGGATAGATTGGCTGCGGAAGTCTCCAGGAGGAAAAAGGAATTCCAGCCCCACACAATGCTCCCCAGCCCAGGATTCCAGTGCCAGGAAGAAAAGTCCCACTTCTGGCTATGAAAATCAGTGACTGTGGCTGAGTGAAAGGGGTGACTAGAGTCGCAGATGTTCCTCTTAAGGGGCTGGTATGCAGACTTACCTGCTAATGGATTCACTCATCCTAAGCTCTAGCCCTGGGCAGTAGTTTGAAAAACACTAAACATATAGGGAGGAATTGAGTTGTCTGGCTTCAGGGCAAGGGCTGGAGGGACAGCTTTCTCCCAGACAAAAGTACTGGCAAAGGCCACTGTTCCTTTGTTGAGCCCTCCCCCTCCTAGGGTGGAGATGCAGGCGGTTGCCATATCTGAGTCTTCATCAACCCAGCTAACACAGGTCACCCCACCCAACTGGCAGGCCCAAGCAAGCCACCTCCAGTGGCTTTTCCATACAAATGGACTGTCTTGGCTCATGTTTCAAACTTTCCTAAAATCTCTCAAAAGTTCACAAAATCCAAACAAACAGCATCTAGCCTCGGTGTGCCCCATACCTCTTGTTAAGCAGGCCCAAGCCCAGCGCTAGTGGCAGCTGGTCTTAGTTCGTGGCTTGGCCTCTCAAGGCACCTCTAAGCCCAGCACAGGTGGCGGCCATCTGCGGATTGCTTGTTGACTCTTGCCAGGTAGCCCCAGGCAAAGCATAGGCTGCAGCTGAACTTGGCCTGGTGGGGCCCCTCCCAGGAGGCCCTGGGCTGCACGCCCAGTAGCCAGGTTCAAACAGAGCTGGAGCACCACCTGGGGCCATATCAGAGGATGACACAACCAAAAGGCAGACTTGGCAAGCACCAGAACCCCGCTAAAGCAAATGTTGTTCCATAGGGTCAGCCCTTCACTGGCCAGTCCTCACAAACAACCAGCCTGAGGTCATTCCCTCCCAATGATGTATAAACAGCAACCAAGGCTCAGCTACAAGAGGAGGGCACAAACCACCTATAAAAGGGATGCAACTGGAGCAGGGAAGACGACCAGGGAACAATGCACCACTGGGCCCCACAAGACACCTACTACATAAGGCCACTCTACTAAGACTGGAAGACATAGCAGCCCTACCTAATACCTCGAAGCAAACACAAGGAGGCAGCCAAAATGGGGAGACAAAAAAACATGTTTCAAATGAAAGAAAAGGAACAAAGCTCCAGAAAAAGAACTGAACAAAATGGAGGCAAGCAATCTACCAGATGCAGAGTTCAAAACACTGGTTATAAGGAAGCTCAATGAACTTAGAGGAAGAGTAGATGAATTGAGTGAGAACTTTAACAAAGAAATAGAAACATAAAAATGGAGATAAAAAAAAAACATAAAAAAGTATCAGTCAGAAAGGAAGAATATAATAACTGAAATAAAAAGTACATTAGAGGGAATCAACAGTAGATTAAATGAAGCAGAGGACTGAATCAGCGATTTAGAGCATAAGAGCAGAAAACACCCAATCAGAACAGCAACAAGTAAATCCAGAAAAATGAGGATAACTTAAGGGGCCTCTGGGACAACATCAAGCGCATTATAGGGGTACCAGAAGAAGAGAGAGAGAAGGAATTGAAAACTTATTTGAAGAAATAATGACAGAAAACTTCCCTAACCTGGTGGAGGAAATAGACATACAAGCCCAGGAACCACAGAGTCTCAACAAGAGGAACCAAAGAGGCCTACACCAAGACACACCATAATTAAAATGCCAAAGGTTAAAGACAAAGAGAGAATCTTAAAGCAGCAAAAGCAATTGTTACCTACAAGGGTGCTTACCATAAGACTGTCAGCTGATTTCGCAACAGAAACTTTGCAGGCCAGAAGGGATTGGCACGAAATATTCAAAGTGATAAAAAGGACCTACAACCAAGATTACTCTACCGAGCTATCATTTAGAATTAAAGGACAGATAAAGAGCTTTTCACACAAGAGAAAAATAGAGGAGTTCATTAACCACCAAACTAGTATTACAAGAAATGTTAGAGGAATTTCTTTAAGAAAAAGAGAAAAAAGGTCAAAAATATAAATAATAAAATGGCAATAACTACATATCTATCAACAATTACTTTAAATGTAAGTGGATTAAATGCTCCAATCAAAAGACAGGGTGGCTGAATGGATAGGAAGACAAGACCCTTACATATGCTGCCTACAAGAGACTCACTTCAGATCAAAAGACACATACAGACTGGAAAAGATAGAAAAAGATATTTCAGAAAAATGGAAACAAACCAAAGAAAGCTAACAATACTTATGCCGGATGAAACTTTAAAAACAAAGGCTATAATTCCACTATGGGTATTTATCCAAAGAAACCCGAAACACTGCTTCAAAGGGACATGTGAATCCGTATGTTGATTGCACCATTATTTACAATAGCCAAGATATGGAGGCAACCTGGGTGTCCATCAATGGATGAATGGATAAGAAGAAGTGGAATAATATTCCATATATACAATGGAATATTACTCGGCCATAAAAAAGAAAAGAAAAGAAAAGAAATCTTGCCATCTGCAACAACATAGATGGGCCGAGCAGGTATTGTGCTGAGTGAAGTAATTCAGACAGAGAAAGACAAATGCCGTATGATTTTACTTACATGTGGAATCTAAAGAACAAAATAAACAAAACGAACTCATACAGAAAATATTCTGATGGTTTTCAGATGGGGGGGTGAAAAAAGAGCAGGGATTAAGAGATACAAACTGGTAGTTACAGAATAGTCACAGGGATGTAGAGTACAGCATAGGGAATACAGTCGATAATACTGTAATAACTATATATGATGTCAGATGGGTACTAGATTTATCGGGGTTATCACTTTGTAATTTATATATGTCTCATCACCATGTTGTATACCTGAAACTAATATAATATCATATGCCGACTGTAATTGAAAATTTTTAAAAACTATTTTTAAAAACTAATGACCAGTCAAGAAAAAAGTTACAAATTTTAAGCAAGCAATTTTCCAAGAGCACACCTACCCTCACACCTAAAAATGAAGGAGACATTACTCTGAAGTTTAGTTTTAATTTTTACATCCGCCATTAAAAGCAAGGTCTTCTAAACACTAGACTCAGACTCCCTAAAGTTAGGATCCTCCTCTACAAGAAACTGGTGCTGAGATTCCAACAATGTGAGCCCTAGAATCAGACCTGGATTTGAATCCTATCTCTCCCATTACTGGGCCAAGTCATATGACCGCAATCAATTCTCTAATCTGCAAAATGACAGTAATAATGTAACTACTTTTAAGATTGCTGCATATAATTAGCACACAGTGAGCACACGATCAATTTCACTTTAAGAAAAAAGAAAAGGCAAACCCTTAACTGCAAAATTTTCAAAGACAATGGTTACAAACCGAGTACTTAATTGGGCTAATTTTGCCCATGAATAGAGTTGCTAAATCACAATTCAGCTAAGAAATCAGTTTGAGACAAAAACTTTTCTTTTTAACAGGAAGAACATAAATAGTTGGATGTGTGCTCTAAACGAAAAAGAAATTAAGTTTTTATTTGTGATTTACAATTTAAAAGTGGTAAAATTCTAGATAGAGCACATATGAATTGGTAATAAAATTTCAAACTCTTGGTTTGAAGTCTCAATTACTTCCTACCAAGACATGCTGATAAATATTACACTGGGCTAAGCTCTGGGGTTGAAACCCTGGGTTCAAAGTGTCATAAAGCAGTGAATTATATATTTTGGTTTATGCCAAGTATTAGAAAAATTTCATTAAAATATCAATTAAACCAAGTTTGGCCCACCATATACTACACCAGTCTAGCCCCTAGGATTAGAAAACTACTGGGAATACATTTCACAAGATGATTTATCAAGAATCCACAGGAAATATTAAAAGATATGCTTACCATAGACAAAATACAATAAAATAAATATAGGAAAATCAATTCACAAAGTAAACTCCCTGAGTAAGAACCCTTCTATCTTTAGATCTGTAATATTATCACTAACAGATTTCTAAGGAAATTCCTCATAATTTCTTTCCAAGTGCAAAATGTTTCTACGAAGAACTGTAAAGGTGATATTTAAAATAATTCAGAACCAGATCTTTTTCTTGCATAATAGCCAGCAGAACAAACTTTTTAAACAATAGAATTAAAGAATTCCTCCTCATATATTTTAAGAAGCAACTGACATGATATGAAACTGAATAAGAAAAATATGGCAGTAAAAATTGTTTTTCTTATCCAAACAGTTGTAAGATTTAAAAGATCAAATTAACATGTAAACAGCCTTTTTTAATAATAAAATTTTAAAAACTCAAACTATAATCTAGACTCCAGTTATGATAGAGGTATATCAGATGCCTATTCTCTTCACTGGAACATAATGCAATAAAAGTAAATTAAATTTATAATTATTATAAATGTTAATTACTAAACTACAAAAGACAATAAAATCAAAGAAACTGCCTTTTATTGCACTTGAGATAACATCTGTTTTAAAAACTGCTGGCGTATCCTTTTTCCAACTTGCTTTTCCAACATTATCTAATTAAAAATCAAAGAAAGGTTTATAATGTCTTTATAGGTATTTCAATAAGTATTTTATGTAGGCATCCAAATACCTACAAAATTACAATATGTTTTACACCCAATTTCTAGAACTCAGTAAGCACCAAGAAATGCAATGTTTGGAGAAAGACCTGAGGGCCTTAAGAGGAAATCCTATCTCACAGCAATTGAATGGAGGGGAAAAAAGACAGAAAAATATATCTAAAAACCTTTTCTACAGTACCTAGAAGTCAGCAGAGGATGAGAAGGTGGGGAAAGGAAAGGTGGGTAGAGAGGGAGGCAAGAGGAATGATAAAAAGGGAGGAACAAAAGAAGAAAAAGGGAGAAGAAAGGTAGGTAGCCTGGACAGTATAAGGTCTGTGAAACTAGTGTTTCAACTAACTTCGAACAAATTTCCTCCCCTCCATTTTCTCATGCAGTAAATGAGCACACCACCACCTACGTCCGTGTTTCCTAAAGTGAGGAGACTATTGGGAGATTTCAAGTGGTACAAAGAGAAAATTCTAAAACATTCCAAAGTCATTACCTCTTCAATTCTCTTAAAATCCTTGTAATTACATCAGAAAAGAAATCTCGGTTTGGTGCTAGTCTGTCTACTGCCTCTCTAATGCTTGCTAATCACCTTCCCTTAAAAAAAAAAAAAAAGGCCTGATTAGAGAGATCTGGACAGACATCTTAGCTAGAATTTAATGCAATATAATTTTTATTAAATTTATTTTTACTATTTATGGCAAATGATTTTTTAAGATAATGACAAAATTTCCTTTTTAAAAAAAGCTTTGAGTTGAAAAATATTAACTATTCAATATTTAAAATCATAAACAATATATTAAGAAATGACAAAAATCATGATGGTGATACAGAAAAATGCTGGTTTAGTCGAGTCGTGATATAAGTAGTGGTTAAGTTATTTTCAACTCTAAGCCAAAGTTAATTCTCCTGCAATATGGGAATATCACCATATATCAAAGAAAAGTTGTGGAAAGGATTACATCAGATAGTTTCATACAGTGCCTGGCACACACTGAGCACTCAACAACCATTTGTTCCTTCCCTTTTTAAGGATATAACCAGAAAGCCCTTTTAGTGATCTCCAGAGAGGCTCTGGGTTGGGGGTAGGGAAGCCAGGCTTCCTGTGTATTAGAGACAGGAGCATTTGCTGGGGTTGTGATACTACTTCCCAACAAGAACCTCCAGGGACCTGGCCTAGCTTTTTACCCTGATAAAGCTGCAGTTTACTCTCCTAAGGCTCATAATTCTAGTTACAAGTGACCGGTGAAAGAGTACTTCAGGAAAGTAGTACATATCTTAAATCACTGAGAAATCGGACCCCAAAGGGTAGTAGTAAGAAAGGCAGGGCCATCGTATAACACATGTCCAAGCTAAAAGAAGGTATTACATTTGGGCAAACTCAACAATGCTGTAATGGGAGGGGAAGTCACTAGGTGGTCCATAAACCAACCTTGATCACTTCATCATTTGCTATTGTCCAACTAGAGCCCACAGGTGAGAAAATTCTTAGGGGGAGGGGGAGGGTTTCCACTTCCCTGAGTAGGAGCACTTAGAGAAAGGGAAGTGAGTACTTTATTTAGTTCAACCATTGTGGAGTAACAAGCACTTTATTATACATATATTGCCTAATTTCTCCAAACATACCTGTAAGGTAGTCCAAGTCAATTCACCAAATGGCCAAACCTCCAAATAACCAATTCTCTAAATTTACCATAACTCTGTTTTAACAATTTAGAGTTTATAATAATTCCTATTGATGTGACAGTTTAATTAGCTTCTAAAGATTCCTGCCAAATTAAGATTGACAGCATAGCAGTATTTTCAAGAATGTTCAATTTGTCTCCACCCCAGCTCTCTGCTGCTTCCAAATGGAAGAACTAGGGCAGAACTAGGAAATGGAGAGTAACAACAAAATCCAAGTTCAACAAATCAGATTCAGCAAATTGAACTTTGTTGAATTGGATACTGGGTAAGTTAAACACTTGGCAAACTAGTTTCAATGACTTAGATTTCAGGTAAACTGGCTTGCTTACCTATGAACCAGGTGATATTAACCTTACAGATAAGAAAATTGAGAAATGTTAAATAATTTTCCTAAGTAGTAACAGCTACACTCTCGGTTCTTCATATACTACATCTCATTCTCCAGTAATCTCTGTATGGTGATTCCACATCCTTTCACCACCACCTTCCCAAAAAAAGTCACTAAAGTTGGAGCAAAAGATTTAAAACCAGGTCTAACTCTAAAGCACACACTCTAACACACCTAGTTACCACTACATCATAGTAACAATTCCCTGAAATAATTTTAATTGCTATCCCTGCCTATACAGTTTTGTCTACTATTATACAGTAACTATTTACCCTTTTCTGCAAAAATGTTTATCTGCTATTCAGAGGTTGAATGGCGTTGTTGCCAGACTAAATTGGAGTAAGTTCAGGAAAAAGTAAAAAATTTTTGAGATCTAATTATTTTAGTTAGCCTGGACCACCTTTTATACATGACTTCGGATCAAATTTTGCAAAACTAAAATTGCTTGAGAATCCTGATTACAATCTTTAGGGATCCCAGACTGGCAATCCCTGCTGTATGTTACAACTTTTTTCTCTTTCATTATCTTGGTTTCATAGACACACACACACACACACACACACACACACAGAGTATACAATTTTCTGATCAATTATTTTGATCAAAGACTAGGCTAGTCTCATTAAATAAATATAAAAACTAAAATAATCCTAAAATCTACAAGATTTATATAAGACATTAGAGCCTGCTCAAACTATTGGCCTTACTCCTAGACTCTTCAGGGATTTATCACATTTATGATGCTAGGAGACATGTCTTATCTCAAATGTTGACACATAAATCTTGACTTTTCTTACAGTAATAATTAAGTTTCCTCCTATCGATTAGATAGTAGTTCAAAGAACTCTAAACAACTGAAAATATATTCTTTCCTTTATATGGATTTTATGGCTACAATCCATATATAAAGTTATTTTTTAAATACAAATATTTTTACTTTGACAGTGCCTGAGTATAATCAGAAACTTTTACTAATAAAGTTCCCGTTCCTATAAAATATTTTAAGAATCAATTAAACTGATACTTTTAAAGAGTATTAAACATTTGTTCTGATTCCTCATTGGGTTCTAAAATCTCTTTAATATTAAGATGGGGAAAAGAGATCTTTTCAGCAAATTTTAATATTGCAAACTGACATTAAAAAATGTAACTTTACCTTAAACTCTTTCAAGTACGTATTTTAAATGCTTGATGAAGAGAGGACAAACTTGATTTTTTAAGTCCATTTCAGGCATCTCTTCTGCACTTTAATACTGTCTCTTTTTAATTATTTTTGATCTTCAGTATATACCCAAGGCTACCCTTAATGTTTTAGCAAACAGAATGCGATTCTACCTAACCTCTTTTGAAATCAACAAAAGCTATAAATTTAACTCAAGACAGCTTTTGTAGTTCAGTTAGATTCAAGGTCATCTCAAGGCTTTTAATTACTAACCAGGATTTGAGGACGTTTACAATTGGTATAGTTGAGGGAAA
>NW_006441061.1:1563787-1572586 GCF_000325575.1 Pteropus alecto
AAATGTGTCTTGGTGAACTGCAACTTCACTGACCACCAATGGTGAGCACAAAGAAGCAGAGCAAATAATCTTTAAATATTCATGTTTGCTCTTAGTCAACATAAACTTTAAAAAGTACTAAAAGACTCTTTAATTTTAATTTCAACAAATATGATTTATGCTTTAATTCAAGATCTGTAGATAGCCAGACTTCCAAAATGTTTCTATTTCCATTCTGAAACCAGCGCTGTTAAAAACTGTGAATGCCTTCCAAATTAGCATAACATGTACTTTCTTAGATCTCTTCACTATGAAACCCTGCGCAGGATCAGCACAGAAGTCTGTCCTGAAGAACCCACGCAGATTATGCAGATTTCTAAAGGAGTAAATTTAACTTCACTCTCTGTGCACTTAATTTCTCATCAAATTCAGTTGTAGTTTTAGGACTTACTCAAGACTTTGAGAAAAATACACACACACTCCATCTCCTGAAATTTTTAGAGGCAAGCAGAGAAGGCTCCAGACTTTCTCTGCCACCCACTCCACCATAATCTATAATAGAGAGAAGACGACCGCAGAAGAGTCCCTAAGCACCGCTCGGACCAGGCTGGAGATACCGGGATGGGGGTGCGGGTGGAAGGCAACATGCATGTGTGCCGGAAATCTAAGAGATTCAGAGGACAAAAGGCATAGGAATGACTATATCTCTCCAAAAAATGAGAACAGAATAGCCTATCGCAGTGCCTTAATTCTATCTCAAGTACCAGACATTTATTAAAAAAATAAGTACTGCTGACAACCTTAGGTTTTAGTATATAAGATATCTTAATGTAAATTAAACTGGTTGATGGCGAAGGTACACTGAAGTAGCTACATATTTCTAAAAATCTATCCCCCTAAAATAAGCCAAAATAAAAGCAAGCACAAGATGGTCTGGGCAGTATTGCTATAACAGAGTAAAACAGAGTAAATGTCCAACAATGACAAACAATGGGCTGTCAGGGCTGTCATGTCATAGAGCAATTAAAAGTTTTAAATAAAGTCACGTCGAATGACTAAAGTTTGTAACATAAGGAAAAAAGCTTTAAACAAGAAGCATAAAACATAAAGGTATACACTGCATACCTTTTTGCTTGCTGTATGATGACATTTATGCTGTATGATAACAGCAAGCAAAAAACTAGGATTTGAAGGAAAAACTTAAGAAAATTTTAGTAACATCATACTTGCTGTATGATGACAGCAAGCAAAAAACTAGGATTTGAAGGAAAAACTTAAGAAAATTTTAGTAAGAGTTGCTTGGAGGCAAGATTATAAGTAATTTCCCCTTTGTTTTCTGTATTTTCAAAAGTGACCATGCATTTCTAATTTTAAAAAACATTAGATTCCTAAGCAGCTCACACTTAAGGACCTAAGGGCCACAAGCAATTCAAGCACAGAGCTCAGAGATCACACCACTTAAAATTTAAATACAAGATACAGCTAAATCCCTCCTGCTTTTATTTATATGTAAGCACTTCCAACTGTGTTTCCCTGGATGCGTTCTTTAGACAATGCTCTAAAGTTGCTTTACAAACAAGGCACTGGAAGCACTGGGTATGCTCCAGCCAGGAAGCCCCTTTCTATGCTTCTGAAAACTAGCTTTGGAGAACAGCTTTGGAGAATTACCCACAAATGCTCAGTGACTGTTTTTTTTATTAATGGGCACACTACATGAAAAGCAAACTTACTTTGAAATATTTTGAAAAGGCTCACAGCAGATAGGAAATTTTATCTTCAAATGTTAAATGCATTTCTTCATCACAGTAGTACTTTCAGTAACTGCTTGCCATCAGCTCTGAATTCCAGCCAGCCCAACTATCCTTCTAGATTTGATCTGTCAGCAAGTAAGGGAATATTTTTTTTGTGGGAAAGCAATTGTAATTTCCCACATTAGGTGATTGATTAAGTTCTCTCCTCTAAAAGGCTGATTGGTTTCCTGGTGCCAGTAAAATGATTGATGAATATTTCAACTGCAGCTCCCTCACTACACCAACCCCCCAATCCCGCTCCTCCCCCATGCGCTGCCGCCCCTTTCCTGCTGGGTTCCCTTTTTACAAACCAACACATTTAAGGAGGTTTTGCAATTTCTCCTAATGAATCCATGTTCTCAAATGTAGGGTATTTAATCTCAAGAGGATAGACAGGACTCTTCTCAACACTGAATGAGTTTTGCAGATAAAAATCCCTTTAAAAGAAATGAGGGAAAACTCTGAAACTAACTATAGTTTTGACTCAGAGAAATCGTACCTACAAATAAGGAAGTACGCCATAGAGGGGATTATAAATAGGACGAAAAGTGATCATGTTAAAAAGAAAAAAAAAGAAAACTACATCTAACTTCAAGTTTACATCACAAGTTATCAAAATATTAGAACTTTAGTTGCAAACATTTCTATAACATGAACCCAGACAATGGAATTTACATGTAAATGATGTAATCCTATAGACTTTAGAGCAATCAGGTGTTCTAAAAATAAAACAGGATATGAGTGTAAATGTTCTTTGAGGGATGATTGAACAGTATCTGAGATCAAAATCATCCCAGAAAACCTGGCTGTGGGCACCATAGCTATGTGCTTCAAGCAGGCCTTTCCTAAATTGCAATTTCCTGTTTTACCCAACTCATTCCAACATAAAGCTGAAAAATCCCTTCAGGGATTATGTAATTCAGTACCATTAATTTATAGATGGTTCTATAGAGACATGACATTGTAACAAACCTAGAATCAGAACCGGAGCAAAACCCAGGCCCATCATGGGCCTCATACTTCCTCAAATAATGTGGATGGCCTCCTCTCTCAAATCCTTTCCTACTCAAACTATACTGCTACCATAATCTACTAACCCACACTGTCATATCTTTCTCTCTCTGTGCTAGGAAATTACCTTCTCTATTCTACAAGCTTTGGACAACTGGCTATTATATTTTCACTTTCAAAGGGTCACATCAACCTTTTTGGATTCATGCTCCTCTCATATAGCCACTTTCTGTGGCAGAAATTTAAAAAAAGTAGAAGAGACAAAGGCTACCTTTTCCTAAACTGCATTCCCCAAAGCAGCCAAGCAAACAGCCAGGAGTTTACTGGCCATCTCTTCTTAATTTGGTGTATCTAGTCACTTTGGTTACAAGGAGAGCCACATTTCCAAATAGAAACTTTCTGTTTGAGGGCCCATTCTGGTTCCATTCTGGTTCCAGGAGGGCCCATCAAAGCTTGGATTTAGCTTCAAGACACTTTGACTTATTACATACTGGCCCCATCTGTCTCAAGTGACTGAAAAGCACATTCCCTTCCCTTATATTTTGTAGACTTTCTCTGACTACCAGAGAAGGACTCAGATTTCTGACTTGACGATTCTTTTCCTTCATGAAACACCAACTCCTTGTGCTTAGTGCCAATGATATGGATACATATGGTACCCCTGCCTTGAGTAGCTCAAAACCCCTTTTTTCCTTAGCATCCCTGAGATTCGCCAAGGATTGTCCCTGATTCTGCAAAACTGTTTTTTCAAAAACTGTTTTTTGGTCAGCTTATTAAGGCCAACATGAAAGAGAAAAGTCGCTTGCAACTCTGAGAGGGGATCTTTGTGACTAATCTACAGGGAGTTCTGGGTCTCCTCAACAAATATAAATGGCTTGGATTCACAAGTGCTTGCTTTGGGGCAGACACTATGGTTTACAGATTTTGTCACTAATCCTAATAACCCTACAGTCAACTTCAGAAACATAATGGAGAGTGCGGGAGGAGGGAGAAATTAAATCTAGGAAACAAATTATTAATATTGTTACAGTGAAATCTAGGGCTTAACCTCTGTGGGCTTCAGTTTTCACATCTGTAAAATGGAGATGGTAACAAAACACCTACCTCAAAAGGTTGTGAGGTTAAAGTGAGTTAGAGTAAGGTGTTTAGAAATTATATAACAAGCATAATGCAAATGTTAGCTGCTAATTTTCAAATGAGAACACTAAAGTTCAGAGAAGTCAATGACAAAGTCACATAGCTGTGATCTTTGTTCTGCCACACTCCAGAGTCGCAGCTCTTCCTCTCTCACACCATCTAACCAAAACCCTTCCTCCCTGGCTGAGACCACTACTGCCACTTCCAAAAAACAAAGCCCTCCAAATAGATATCAGTGGGGGGTTTCCCCCAGGTGGTTTATTATCCTGCTAAAAGGGCATTTTGGAAGAAGGATTGTAAGGCTAGAAAGGTAGTTTCCTGAAAGGTTAGATTTCAACAGTACAGCAAGAATATGGAAGAAAAAAAAAAAACCTGCCTCAGTTATTTAGTAATTGAAGCGATTTAACTCACTTGATGAAGAATGCATTTAAAGATTTCATCTGAAATCTAAAATAAAATGCAAGCATTAAAAAGTAAAGGACTGTTTCTTATAACTAAATTGTAACCCCCCACAGAACACAAAAAATGCTTTAAAAGGTACATTACGTGACACTCCAAGAACATCAAGATAATTACAGAGCTCTCAGGAAGGAAGCCCAAATATCTCACTGATCTTTCGTCACCCACCAAGCTTCATCTTAAATTCCAATCCAGTAACTCCTTATTGTTACTCATATTGTTATGTGACATTTCTTTTACCAGCAATCTCACTTCAGAATGCGTTCCATCTAGCGACTGTACTACGGAATAAATCCCTGTTTAACACAGTGATTGACTTATACGAAAATGTTAACACTATGAAAGGGTATTCTTAAGACAGAAAAGGAGATGCTTCTATATAGACTATTAGCACCTCCCTCAGTGAAAACCACGTTAAAAGGTAAACCAATCTACAAAATGACATTGCCAAAATCACAACTTTAGAAGACTCAGTGAAAGCCAAACATGTCTACTAAAAGCTAACAAGCAAGTCATTCTTGCTAGAAATTTTAAAAAGCAAGATCGGATTTTTACCTCATAAATATTTCATTATTTTTTAGAAATGATTCTTAATAGTAAGAAAGTATTGTGTTGTCCAATTTATTTCCATAATTATAAATCTAGCCTTTGTGATTTAACAGGTTCTATTGGAAAACTTCCGCCACAAGATAATCAACAGTTAAGCAACAGGTTTCATGTAGCAGGTAACAAAAGCCTTATCAGAGAATTCAGTGAGGATGAACTATGACACACTTCATTTAGTCTCATGCAAAGAAAACTTAAATGATATGAACTCATTTTCAATTTTTTTTCCTCTGTAGCCTTTTGATGGAGGAAAAAATAAAAAGAAAACAAAAGAAAAACCCAAAGTAATTGGGTACTAATAATATTACCTGGTAAAGTTACCATTTCCTTACACATTAAGTTAGTTCATTTAGAACAGGGGTTCTCACATGTTTTAGTCTGAGTGGTCTTAACCCATTACATATTAATATACATAACATAATTTTATGGAGAATATATTTTCAAAAAAAAATAAAAATAAAACCAAAGAGTGAAAAGTGGCATCGTTTATATTTTTCTAATCTCTTTAATATCCAACTTAATTCCAGCAGCTAGATTCTCCTATATGCATTCAGTTGTGATATACTATTTTGGTTGAAGTATAGAGACAGGAAATCTGGCCTCACACAGATTTATAATTGGAAAAGGAAGAAGTATTTGCTTATTAAAATAATTGTAGATGTTTTTCTTTGATAACACACCTTAGTAAGTGCTGGTTTCTTAAAGGTTAGTTCAATGTGAAATCTAAAACCTTATCAATGAACTTTGGGTACTATGACACATTAAAATCCATCTGTCTATAGGGGATTTTGAACAGATCTTTTATGCATGTAGGATTTTGTAATATCATATACCCAGTGATTTGGAAAAATTGCTTCACCGAAATAAAGTGATCTTCAAAATGTTGACATTTCATTACACAATATCAAAAAATCATATTTGTTAATATCACCATCAGTCTCATCAGAAAAGGCTTTAAGTATTAGGAAGCTGTCAATCTCTAAGTGACAGGTACAAGATTTCCAAAATTCTAATTGTTGTCTGAAAGCTCTAATTTTATTCACTAGCAACAAATATTGTCGGTCTTCCTTGGAGTAATAGGCTCACTGTTCATTTTCAAAAAACCGGTATGCCATATACCCAAATCTAAACAGATCATAGTTTGTCGATTGCACTTTCAAGCAAAAATGTTAGTCTATGACAAAAAGCAGCTAGTTCAGCTCACAATATAATGAATCACACAAGCACTTTTCCTTAAAACAACTATTCTATTTTGGTGTGCAGCAAAAATGCTTTGTGTGTATTTGTCATAGAATATCAAAAACAAGTCTGCTCAAAGGTCAAGATTTAAAAAAATTAATCATTTTTACTACTTCACCTAGGACATTCTTAAGTGAAATGGCTTTTTTTGTTGTATAAGTGTATGAACATGAAGAATACAATGACTACTACTACAGTTTAGTTCCTTGATTTCTACTGATTCCAACAGTTTTTACTCACCATTGTTTTTGCAACATTAGTGCAAATTTCAACATGGTGAAAAAGGCAAACAATGTCAGATTATAAAAGTAGTTTTGAGCTCAAGAGCCTCCTGAAAGGGTATCAGGGACATCCCCGCCCCCCCACACACACACACAGGTTCATGAACCACAATTTGAAAACTATTGGTTTAGATAATACAGTAAATAACTAATTTAATGGTTCAAATAAGTGGGAAGAGATTAAGTCTAAAATATTCCAATAAAGAATGATACACGAATGATGAATGGTAGAAAATAATAAAGTCCAACTGAGTATTATTTTATTATTCATTTATAAATTTAAAAGGCAAGAGATAAGGAAGCAAGATAAAAAGTATGTAAGATTTCACAGAATTGTGTCCTCTTTCTTTTGTGAGAGAAAAATTAAATTGCATAAATTGGAGTTAACTGTGGTAAAATGAACACTGCATCTAATCCAGTAGAGTGTAAAGAATTAACAAAAATGATCAAGACTGAATTTTTAATCATTCCAGGATGACACAGCTTCACGACTGAAATGAGTGCATGAGTTAAAATTAATTTTTTTAATGAAAACTTTATACAGGTTAAGCTAGTCCCCTTCACTGAATCAGTCTCTCCTTCATTTTGGCACAAATTTGTTACTGTAATGTTTCCTGAGTCTTAAACTATGGGATCATACCTCTGTTTCCCTTGCATTCAAAGGAAATATCACAGGAAGTTTAAAAATCTGTTTAATCAATTACATCCTTTTTCAATGGTTTTAGAGGAAAAAATTAAAAATACAAATTTTGACAATACAATGATGGATTGAAAGAGCAAGCAGAAACCACTTATAGACTTTTGAAGTGCTCTTATAGACAAATCTAAAATTATCTGATACTATGAAACATAAGAGTTGGAAATAAAAAACTGAGAAGGCTATCTACCTCTTCCACACGAAGAATTTAGTTGTTCATTTTTCTCAAATATGACTCGAGTATATTTTTAAATGAATTATAAATCAATTCCAATGCAAACAGTTGTTCAAGCAAGTATCTACACTCGATTCATCCTAATACCATTACTACAGTTCCAATGAGCTAGCGCTTATTGTGCAAACAATTCCCTCTATCCCTATTACCAAATTCTTTTTATAATTTCTCTCTTTGACAATGAGAGCAAAGTCACTGTTCTGGTTGAAACCACCCACAGAACGTATCTTCAAATCAAACCACCAGGATTTGTTTCCAGAATGCATTACATGTTGCTGCCTGGGGAATTGGTTTAGGAAACATTACACTTGCCAGCTGACTTATCAATAGTGCCCACAGAATCGACACCAACTTAAAGGCAAGAATCTTTCCAGAAAATAGAAAAATATCCTACTACTGCCATCTGTGGTTTATGCTTGAATAGCTTCTCTGGTGTAAACAAATTGAAGGGTGTACAGTTCAAAATTAGGACCCAAAGACTTCATCATTTGAAGATACTTTTTTAAAGTTAACTCTTAATAAAACAAATTGTAGAATTGACTTAGTATGACATAAGAATTTGTGATTCTTTTTTTGAACTTATTATAATGTTCCACAAACTACCATGATGAAAATGGTTACATTTCATAAGAGCTAGCTTTTGTTTTTCCCAAACACGCAATCTCAAAAAATTCAAAATACTTGAATGCCTCCTGTGAATTTATAATTAGGATCACTTCTCTCTTGAAATAGTGATTGTTGATATTAAAATATTCCCGAAATTTTTAAAGAAATGTATTTTTAAAAAATACAGTAATTTTTTACTTAGGCACAAGAGTTTGGTCAGTTTGCTCCCTTCAAGATAAATTTTGAAGGTTCAATTATTCCTATAATTTTTTTTAAACAAAACTTCCAAAATGCAAATGAAGCCTCAAAGTAGGCTATTTTCACAACTTATTTGCTCTCAGTTTGCTTTCTCAAATGACAACCACTGTAGCTTAGGGATCAAAAGATTTGGTGCAGTTGGGGGTGGGGTAAAAAGCAATTCGGGTCCCCAACAGCCAGCTGAGGAAATCCTGGTTCTCTCCCCAACTAAATCACTGCTAATTAGAATTACTGGGTTACATAGTAAAGTTTTATTTAAATAATCGTAACCAGAGAAAAAGTCTGTTTCCTTGAGAAGCTGTTCTATGCAGGCTACTGTTTAACAGCAGGTAATAAGGAAAGAACAAAATAAAGTAGGAAATGTTTTAGTCTTTAAAATAAAGTTTTCTGTTCTACTGTTAGTTCTAAACCACACTTAAAAGCAGTTAGACATCTCAAAACGGGTTTCTTCTGATTTCTCATTTTTAAAGGAAATTAAGCTCTAACAGCCTTTTTTTTTTT
>NW_006441061.1:1572656-1577222 GCF_000325575.1 Pteropus alecto
TTTTTTTTTTTAAAGACAAGCCATGTTAGAGAACAAGCAATAGCAGACTGGGCTTGATTCTACACTGTACATCAAAGTTATATCCAGAGGTTTGTTTTTTTTTTTTTAAGATTAAGCTCACAAGAAACTGAAACTTCAGCTCTAACAGCGGCTCAACACCAGAAAAAGAATTACCTGCTCTGTACTTCTTGCCGACTTCTAATAATTTTAGTATTTCTAAACCTTAGTTATCAATCAATGGCATCCATAAACCCGTAAGAAATTACCTGAGCCAGGAAAAAGTTGATCTTAAGAATATGAAAGTTTGAAAGAAAATATTTTCTTTCATAATTTGCTGGTTTTAGAAATACTTTCCAAGTGTACAAAGAGTTGGGTATATTAGATCACTACTTGTGTGGGCATATTCAATAGCTACCTTCTGTTTAAAATTGTTTCAAGGACACTTTTATTCTCTGTTGAAATGCAAGCTTTATCTGTTGATTTAGAACTCTGATTTCTCTATGACCCTTTTTCACATAAATGACTGGTTCATACAAAATAAGACATTTTTACCATACTACTTTAAAGAGATAGATTTGACCAACAATATAAAATTTACTCTTAAAAGGTATCTCCCCAAATTTAACTTTCAACCTAATTATACACATGGAAAAAATACTTACACAGAGAATTGTCATTTAACTTGGCTACGACACAAAAATAAACATAAGAACAAAACATTAGGACAATGCCAAGATCTAGATGAGCATGCTAAAAATAAAGTCTCATATGCCAAAGGTGCTATCCCGAATTCTGAAGCCAGAAGTTGCCATCTGAACACAATTCATTAATGGACCAATTTATTCAACACTAACCAATAAATATCTACTTTGTTATAGAAACGAAGCGATGGTCTTAAATACAGGATGAAACTCACTTACATAGCCCCAAGCCCCCACAAGCCATCATTAGCAATTTAAAGCCAACTTGCACAACAAACACTACAAGTAGTGTAAAAAACTTCCCTTAGTAAATATCATAGCAGCAGTTGGGATTTCTACCCTCCATCCTCCACTAACCTAAAATTAGGTTTTATTAATCTAAAGTTTATTTCTTACCTTTGTCCCATAATCCCAGGAAAAAAAGGAGGAAAAAAATGAGAAATGAAGAAATTGTGAATAAAATATGGGAATGCATGATTTGGGCATTCTTTAGGAAATGCAAGGGTTTTTTTTTTTTTTCATTAGCTCCTTCCCTCCTCAACTCCCTTTAATGTGCTAACACTTGCACATGCATGCGCGTGCGCGCGCACACACACACACACACACACACACACACTCTTTTTTGCTATAGAATTCAGAATGATGTAGGAAGCATGTCATGATCATACTTTGATTACATGGAACAGAAATACTCAAAAAAAATCGGTGGATGGTAAATCTAAGATTGGAAATGTGGTCATCTCACATCTCAACTGTTTAAAACCAGCAGTGTTCACTACTGCTTTTCAGTGTTTTTTGGAAACCTGCTAAAAAAAAAAAATTGTGTGTTGTTTGTTCTAAAAACAACAATATTATATTATGCATCTTTTTAAATTAAAGTAGAAAAGTCTAAGGCACTCAGAATTAACTTAATTTTTAAAGTCACAAAACTGAAGTTAAATTGTCATAGAAAACATTTGCTAATTTTTTTTCAGGGATAAGTATTTGGATGGCATGATCATAGAGGGGAAAAGGGATGTTAGTGAACTCCTAGCTAATTATATAAGCTGTGATATTAATTACTGATAATGGCTTATAACTTTCCTTTGCTCGAAATATTTAATTTAAAAGTCTACTCCCTCATTCTCTTAAAATAAAATGAACAAATGCAATATTCAGCACATACTTCCTCAAACCATTCATCTTCCTCTGAAACCCCAAGAGGGAGCAGTCCTCTATTATGACTAAATGGGTTCATTTTTGTTATGAAAACCTACAAGCAACGACTGAAAACATCTAGCGCAGTCAGCACAAGAAATTACTGGAAAGGTGATGGTGCATCAAAAGGCAAGCAACTGTATTCCAATGGAATAATAAAAACCACTTAAAGGACTGTAAATTCAACATCAATGGCGTTTCCGGCAGGAAAACATTTCTAAAATTCCACCTACAGTTTATTTCTTCATGACACAAACCAAAAGACCTCCTATTTAGATAGCTATCTATTGCAAATATTTCATACAAAATGAAAATCAGTCAGTAGGGTAAAAAGTTAGAATTCATTTTTTCATAGAACTTAAGCAGTTTCATTTACTTTTAGAGAAAAATATCAATGAAGTATAAAAGAAAAAAAATCCCCACCATTCCAAAGATAAACTTTCCCTTTTTTGGAGGGCTAGGAGTGGGGTGAATTCTGAGAGCATATTAAGTTATAAGAGATAAAGAACATAAATTATAAAACAGGACGCTGCTCATTTTTACACTGAAAAATGAAGCATCCCACAACAGTCTAATGTTTAAAGTACTTTTTAAGCTCATCAAACTGCCAAAACTCTCACTGTGTTTTCAATTTAAAAAAAAAATCTGTAGCACTAAACAGAACTGATGTAAAATATAAAATAGTAAAGCCACCTTAGCCAAAATGGATTGCTCATAACATTATTTTAAATGGTTCTGACGAATTGAGGAAATGAGACTATGAATGGGAAATTTGATTAAGAATTAAAATTACCATTGAGTTCTTTAAAATGTACTAATGAATAATTAATAACAAATGCAGTTCCTAGGTTTCCCTAACAACAATATTCTCAAGCAGAACTGAAGTCTACAGCAAAATCCATCTATGCACAGGTGGGTACAGGAAGCATACACAAACAGAAAGGCATTATGAAAATACACTAATGTGGACTATAAGATCTGGGGCTTGGGTAGAAAATCAGCATGGTAAATTTTAGATCAGGATTTACATTCACACATTAATACCAAACCAAATCTCCACTTAAAAAGCTTAAAAAGTCAAAAGCATTAAAGAAATCCTTTGTTCCTATGATACTGTCTCCTTCTACCCTAACTGGATTCCAGCCTCCTCCTTTGTGACACCGGATTTTATTGATCTCAAACATGTTCACATTCAGAAATTAGTCTCCAAAGACATCCCACGGGACTGCCAGCCACCTAAATACCACACATCACGGACATCTTAAAAAAAGGACAGGAGCTTTGAAAACATATCACTATTTGGTCAGCAACATCAAGTGAAGTTAACCAGGCTCTCCTCTAAACAGACTTTTCCCTTAACTGGTAAAAATGCATATCTACTGAACTGGCAATAAACGTATGAAGGTGCAGATCCACCCCAAGATGCCTCTCTTGTAGCTTCTCATTCATTCGACAATCGAGTGCCTAAGTGACCTATATTCAGGTTACTTTCCTCACACCTGCCAGGTCACTATCCTGATTGAGAATCTTGCTGAAGCAATTAATTTTTAGTGCCTCCTAACTGTCCTGGGTGTTTGCATTCAATTTGAAATCTGTTACTTGTTAGACACTGTTCGGTCCTAGATCTTTCAGAGAATTGCGAGTTTATGGCGCAGAGAGGGGAGGAGGCACGATTTGCGAGAGCCTGCCCTTTATTCGGAAATGAGGAGATGTGAAAGGTGGACGGCAGGGCAAATAAATAAATAAATTGGGTTTGCAGCCGGAGCGTTTGCCGGCCCGTACGAGCACCCTTTGTAATGCAGGCCTCCCGGGGCTATCGCCTGCGCTAATTGCTCCAGGGCGCTTTCCAAGTTCAAAAGTTCACCTTTTACGACCTCACAAAAGCTCCTTACACGTTACCAATAAAAACATTCCCCGACAAACACCGAGGGGAAAAATATCAAACAGATACAAATAAAACATCCCGCAAGGGGAGAGATCCAGGGGGCGTAGGACGGGGCAGCCCCAGAGACAGACCCGAGGAACCTGAGGACTTGGCCGGGACCTGGGGGCAAGGGGAGAACGGTAGGAAAGGCTGGGCCAAGGGAGGAATTCTCGGTCTGCAGTCCGAGACCGCGAAAGGGACGAGGAGAACTGAGGTGGGACAAGTGCGGACCAGGACCGGTCGGTAGACGGAGAGACAGGTGTCCCCAGCAACACGGTCGGACCAGAGATCTAAGCCAGCAGAAAGTCGTCGCCTAGAGCTGAGCGAAGAAGGAGCAGAGCGAAATCGGGTGCGGAGCAGGCACCAAGGGGTCCAAAAAAGGAGACGCTGGGCGGGTAGCTAACGATCTGGGGGTCGGCGCAGAAGCGGAGGCTCGCAGTAGTGGGGTGCGGGGGCCACAGGAAGCTCCGGACCGCAGAGGCTCCAAAAAGGTGTGGAGCACAGAGAACCGAGAGGACGAGGGTGTGGCGTCGCGTGGAAAGGCGAGGAAGGAGGAACCCGCGTGGGTGAGCACAGAAAGGACTGGGGGGGAGAGGAGGGCTCCGCGCTGAAAGGACCCTCTGAGGGGACGCGAGGGGGAAGGGAAGCCCCCAACGACGCGACTCAAGGTAGGGGGGCTGAGGGGACCCAGGGGAAGCGGAGGGCTAGGCGCAGAGAAGACCGAGAAGAGGGAGAGGGGTCCGC
>NW_006441061.1:1577260-1582556 GCF_000325575.1 Pteropus alecto
GGAAATGAAGGTCGGGGTAGAGGGAACTGGGCAGGGGGAGGATCCGCGCTGAAGGGAACAGGGAGGGAGGGGAAGGTCCGCGCTGTAGGACGGAGGAGGAAAGGGAGGTCCGCGCTCGAGGGGCGCCGAGGTGAAGGTCCACGCCGAGGGGACCCGGGGCCGCTGCGGCTTCCCGGAGAAAGAGCAGGCTGAGAGGAGATCCCTGGGGTAGGAGACAGGGGACCGGTTCTAGCTGGGCCCGGGTTCTGCACGCCCCTCACCCACCGTTGCGCGGCGGCGGAGGGAGCGCGGCGGGCGGCTCCAGGAACCCCGGGGAGCCCCCGCCACCTCCCCCTCCGCTAGGCGGCCGTTCGTCCCGCTCCATGCGGTGGTGCTCAGGGCCCGCGCTCGGTTCGCTGCTCCGCCATGACCCGCGCCGTCGCCGTTGTCGTCGTCGTCCGCCAGGGGGAGGGGGCTGTCAGGGGCTGGCGGGCTCCGGGCCGCCGCGCTCTCTGGGCCCCGAGCCACCCGGCTCCTTGCCCCTGCGCGCCGCGCCCCCTCAGCACTGGCCAGCTCCCTCCCCCGACGTCACGCGCCGCTGCCACGCACGGCCCCGCGGGGAACGCTGGGTATTGGAGTCCGCCCCGCGAGGCCGTCCACGCGGGACTCCACCAACTGAAGGGATGCGAAGAAGGATAAGCGACCCTGAAGAAAGGAAATCCAAGGCCCCTCAAGATCATGAACCCTGATAAAAACTCCTGGGAAAAATATAATAAAGGTTACTTTAGAGCTTCTCTTTATTGTGGTTATCCGTGGTCAACCTTTCCTACGACTCCTCCTATCCCCCCTCCTTAACAATGAGTCTTTCCTAGGAGGCGGGTCGCGAAGGAGGCGGGTGAGCACGTGCAACGAAGCCCAGCCTAGTGGGCGGGGCTAGGGTGGGGCGGAGTTTGGGAATATTCACCGGGGCCTTCCTCCGCGGCTTCGGGACAAATTGGACCCGAGATTAAAGGACCGGAGTTTAACTCGAGGTGACTGCGTTCGTATGCAAATAGAATCTATAAAACTCTGCTTTCCGGGTTATTCTTTAAAGCCTTTTCCTCCGGGTGGGCGGGAAAGACTAAAGTTTCCTCCTCTTTCATTTTTCCGCCTGCGGGTAGAATAGAATGGCAAACTGAGCTCGAGGCCATTGATGCCATTAAAGAAACTCTCAAGAGTCTTTAACTCCTGGTTTCTTGAAGTTCTCGGTTTGAGAGGCTCCTCACCCATCCTTCTTCTCCTTAATTTCTCACTTTCCCTATCTGTAAAAGGGGTTGGAATAGAGATGGGGTCCAATTGGAAGATCCTCAAGCCTCTTCCCCCGCTCCCGCCTCAGTTTCCTGGATTTTGCAGTCTCTGTGGCTCTCGATTGAGTCCACCTCCTGCGGCCGCGAGGTGGCGCGCGGCTACCAGCCTCTGGGCCTGCCCCGGCATCCGCCTTCGGCCACACTCTCACGGAAGGACTCATTGCGGCTGTCGCCCAAGGTCTAAGTCCTACCTGGCCAGCTTGAAGACAAAGAACACTGATGCGCTGCACGCCTGTGCTCTGCCGGGTTATGCCGTGGCTTTCTTACTGGCTGCCCATTTCCCGCTCTCTCCCCACCCTGCCCCACCAAGCCGTTGGCTCGACTGTCATTCCTTAATTTTTTAATAGTCTTCCTCTGGCATTTGCATCCCTGTCTAGTCTGACCCCTGCCCACATTTCTCATCACACCCCTTCTGTCACCTGCTACGCAGGATGTTTTGCAACACTTTTCCGCACTTGCCGGTTTCTTACCAACATTAGTTAACCTGTATTGCTTCCTTAGTCTGTGCTGGCCGCTGTTCTGAGAGATTTACATTAACGCTATGTTGTCTAAACCTCACACCCACTCTGAGGTAGCTCCAATATTGTCCCTATCATACATACACTGAGGAAGTCACCCAGCAGAGATGGGGATTCCAAACCCAGTGGGTCAGACACCAGAACGTAACTCCTTAGTTCCTTGGAGCTGAAATGCTGCTTGCTTCACCCCACTCCCAAACCTTTATTCATTTTTCAAAGTCCTGTCGAAATATCTCCTCAGGCACCAGGGGATATCTAGATCCCTTCTGTATTCCCTTATGGCTCTGTCTCTGTAGCTCTGTTGAGCTCACTGTGGACTGTGAGAAATGATCTCTCTGATTGCTTCCCCACTACCATTCCCCAGCCCCAGAGGGGGAGGAGAGCCCATAGTGCGTGTGTTGGATGGGGACAGGGAACAGAGGAGATGGGCCCTCTGAGCCATACCCTCTACTCTGGGTTCTAAAATGTGTTAGGACCATGTAGCCTTCCAGGGCCAGAACTTCCCTTTCTATCATAGGCTTCTGTAGATAGTGAGTGCCCCTTCCTTGGAGTTCCACTTAGGGGCTAAATGTCACTGCAGAAACTTCTTGCAGTCCTGGGGTTTCATTGGTGCACAAAGATTCTAAACTGGCTCTCAAAGGTGGGCAAAAGAGTTCAGCCAGACACTCTGGTTCAGCCCTTGGAAACAACTCTTCCTCCTTCAGACCAGCTCTGTCGTCTCTTCCTCCGAAAAGCCTTCCTGGATCTCCCTGACTAGTCAAACCCCTTTCTTCTCATCATTAGAACCCCAATACCCCTGAGCTTCAAAGTCCTGGTTCTAAGAGGTGAGAGATTATAATACTAGCTGCCTTAGAGGATTTTTACAAGAATTAAATAAAATGATACATGCAAAGCAATTAAGGGGCCTAGTAAATGGGACCTGTTACTAATGTAACCAACATAAAGAGTGGTCCTAATCCCCAGATACTGCTCTTCTGAAAATACTTCTTGGGAAGAATCAACTATCATAAAATTAAGAAAGGTGAGGGAAATGATGGTGAACTGAGCCCCCAGCCACTTTCCTAAGTGTATAGATCCTGTGAGGGACGCACCTACTGTGTGTCCAGCACCTACTACAGAGAGCTTTTTCCCACCAGCGTCCCCCAGCAATCCTGAAAAGTCAATACTTTCCCCCAAATTTACAAATGAGGAAACAGACAAAACAGACAGATGAAAAAGACTCCCAACTACAGCAAGATTCATGACGGAAGAGCTAGAAAGGAAAATAAGAATAAGGAGGGACCTGTGGGGAGTGGTCCTGTGGCCAGCGGCAGACAGACAAACAAGATGAAACAAGGATACGGCTAAGAGCAGGACAGGTTTGAGCCCCACCGTGGGGGCCTTGCCCTGTGGTGGGGGAGACAGACTCAAATAATCACACAAACTCACAACTGCACATAAGTGCTACAACAGAACCCCCTTAGAAGTTCCTGGTGCTATGGGAGTGTTTCACAGGGCTCATTTGGGTCCAGGGCTCATCAGGGGAGGCTTTTGGGGTTAAGGAGCATTGAAATAAGATAGGAAAGATGAGTAGGACTGAGTCAGACTGGGCAGAGAGAGAGAGTTTTGGCTGGAAAGAACAGCATGTAAACAGGTCCTAAGGCTGAGTTGGAACTGAGAAAATCCATTGTGACGAGCCCACTGAGAGAGAGGGGCAGGAGAGAAGGGTAGAAAGGAGGAAACCATGAGACCATGGAGTCATATGGGGAAACAGCCAGCAGAGGGCAGAGTTCTCTGGTGACAGCAGCCTTGTTCTTCCAGGACCTCCTAGCCAGAGTCAGAACCAGGCAGCTTGGGGAGAAAGGGCTGGGAAAGGGAAACCCCTGCCAGGTTATTTATTTTAAGTACATCGTGTCTATTATCTGAATAGATATGACTCACATTACAAAATCCCTAGGATGAAAAAAAAAATGTTCATTGAAAGGAAGCCTTTCTCCTTACTCTGATTCTCAAAAGCTGGTTCCCCTTCTTAGCGATAACTTCCATATCGATTTATTGCATCCATTCTCAGATAGTCTGTGCACATAAAAACACACCATATATATTTTTCACACTAATCTAGCCTTGGTTTTGACATCTCCCCAGGGGACCTCTAGTTAATGAAAGAAGCTAATTTGTACTGAACACCTACTGCACATGATTCTTTAATTCAGCTGAGTTATAGAGCATCAGACCTTGTGCTAGGCCAGTGGTTGGAAAACCTTAAAACCCCTGAGGGACTTGTTAAAATACAGATTGCAGGGCCTCACCCCTAGAGTTTCCCCATCATTAGGTCTGGGGTGAGGTCTGAGAATTTGCATTTCTAACAAGTTCCCAGGTGATGCTCAGGCTGCTGTTCCCACGACCACACTCTGAGGCCACTGAGCTAGCTGCTCACAGACAAAGGATGTGCACTTGGTGGCTTTCTTTCTCTCCCACAAGAGAAGACACCAAAGAAGCAAAGAAACACCAAGTAGAAAGATAGTTTCACAGAGTGATAAGTTCTATGAAGGAAATGAAGAGGGAGGAGTGTGTGTGAGGGAGAAGTGCTTGAGAGAAGAAGGGTAGAACTGGAGGTAGCAACATTCGAGGCACAAATAAATGTTACTTTTTGAGCACTCGAAGTTTACAAGGTCAGGTAAATAGACACAAGTGGATACCCTATGTTGGGCTAGGGAGGATCACCTACAGAGGGTTCGAGAAGGAGGCGTGATCAAGAGCTGTGGATCCTGGGAGGATAGGGAGATACCGCGCAGGGTTCGGTTACAGGAGGTCCCGGGGACCCCAACAAGGCATTTCCACGGTGAGCCCGAAGACCCCTGGAGCGAGGAGATGGGCAGGGACCCCGAGCAGTGGCGACTACAGACTGCTCCTTGGGAAAGCTTTGCTGCCTAGGAATTAGAGATGAGGCGCTCCGTCTCAGAGGATGAGGAAGCGGAAGGGTGTTTAAAGGGTAGGAGTTACCGGAGTTCAGTTGGTGGTTGACGGGAGGGATCTTGGAGGGAGGAAGAAATGGAACATGAAGGAGAGAGCGGCCTGAGCCGTGAGAAAGTTAAAGCTGGTGGTGTCGGGGTGTTTGGAGCGCTCAGATGCTCGCTTGCCCTGGAAACTTCACGTGTCTGACTTTACATCACTCCAAAAGGAAAGCATTATTTTCCCCATTTTATAGGCTGGAAACTGAGGCTCAAAGAGGTGAAGAGACACGCCCAAGGTCCCGCATCTCAGAAGTGCGGGGAATCCGCGCGGCTCTTACTGCCCCCGCTGCTCCTGCGGGCTCCGAATAAGACCCTTTTTTGTGTCCTTGCAAGGATGCCCTTTGGATAGCAGCCCAGTGGCAAAGAGGCCCCACAGCGAGCGGGCCAGGCGGGGCGGGGTGCCCCCTTCCACCCTAGCTCCGCCCCCCCAGAGGCGCGGGAGGGGGCATGGGGCGGGGAG
>NW_006441061.1:1582727-1597139 GCF_000325575.1 Pteropus alecto
TCCTGCTGCCGCTGCTGCTGCTGCGCGTGGGCTCGGCGCGCGCCGACAGTAAGGTACGCGCGGCCCTCGGACCGGGGCGCAGCTCGGTGGGGAGCTGGGCGCGAGGGGGCGCTGTGGCTGGGGGTACGCGCCAAAGAGGGTGCCTGAGGCCGGGAGCCGAGGACTTGGAGAGGGAGAGCCCAGATCTTGGTCTTAAAACACGGACGCCGCTGGGTCCACGACCCTGGGAGAGGAGCGCGTAGGGGAAGAAATGCTGGAAATGATAGTGGTGTTTAGGACCCGGAGCCTGAAGAAGGGGTGCTGGGACCCAGTCCGGAGCGGGATGTCGGTTAGCTCTAAATCCCACAGTCAGGGAGAGCGGGCGCAGACGGGAGATGCCGGGCGTAGGGATTCTCGGGAGCGCTGAGCAGAGGGAGCCTGGAGAGCTGGTTCAAAGTTTCCATGGAAAACTGACCCACACGCCGGCAGACCTCTGGGTAACTGCTGCCCAGCGACTCCTAGGTTTGCATTAGCCCTTGGGCTAAGGCTTTCAAGCCATGAGGGGGACCCAGAGTCCCTCCCCAGTGAACCCAGCTGAACTGGTCACTTGCCTACCAGGGACTTGACGCACTCTCTGGAGGACACGGTGTCTCCAGAAGTGACCTGAGCTGTTTTCAGTTGTGGCTTAAACGATCTGTTCTGGTGTCCAGCACACCTGGATTCAAATCCCACCTCCACCTCTCAGCCGGGTGACCTTTCGTCTTTACCTCTCTGAGCCTTCATTTCCTCACTTGTAAATACGGAAAGAATAATGGTTCCTACACTGCATCGATGACGTCTAGGTTAGGGAGAGCATGCCTGGAAAGTGTTTAGCACCTCGCCTGGCACTTAATAGGTACCCAATAAAAGATACTCTGATTATGAAAGTCTCACCACAGGGACCCTGAAAGAGGTGAGATCCAGAATGTAGAGAGAGCAAGCATGAATGGTCAGTCAGAACATGGGTCCCTTGAGGGCATTCTGGAAATGACCCAGTGAGGATGAGGACTGGACTGGGGTTAGTAGCGGGCAGGAGGGAGAGAGGACCCTGCTCATGGAGCATGAAAGCAAAGGAATGGTTTCTCTTGATGTCTCTTCAGCCTCTTTCCTGGGTAGAAGGTGAGGCTGCCCTGTCCACAGGCAGGTAAAGGGCAGAAGCCACTCACCACATGGTAAGATTATGAGCAGTGGGCACTGGCAGACCCAGATTCAGCTCAGAGTGTGAAAACAAGTGGGCTGCAGTCCTGACCATGTGCTCCAAAGACAAGAAGGGAATGAGCAACATCGCCATTTTACAGATGGGGAAACTAGGAGATATACAGAGGCAGCTGGCTTGTGAATCAAAACACCTAGGTTCTGGCCCTTTGTTGTTCTTTGGCTGTGTGACCTTGGGCAAGTCACTAGCCTATTGCTGGGCTTCAGTTTCCCCATCCGAATAACAATGTCTCCTCAACTTCCTCTCCATATAGGGCCTTTTAGGATTCCCTGACCTGGCTCAGGTAAGGGAACAAGTGAACAAAACCCCCCAGATAACCTGATCATTGTTTTGCCCCTCTCATTTCTCTGGCTTGGAGGAATGTTTGGTCTTAGGCACCCTCTGAGCCACACAGAGGACTTTAGAGTTTGTGGGGGAGGGCTAGCACTTAACACAAAGCAAAGACAAAGAAAACCCAACACCCTGTTTATGTAGTGAGTCAGCCAAACACTTGCTAGGTTGGGTGTGCGCGCGCGCGTGTGTGTGTGCGTGCGACCCTGTTTATAGTGAGGCAGCCAGACACTTGCTAGGTTGGGTGTGCGCGCGCGCGCCCGCGCGTGTGTGCGTGTGTGTGTGTGTGTGTGTGTGTGTGTGTGTGTGTGTGTGTTTAGTTGTCCCAGGGCAAGCTGAGACTAGTGGGGAGGCACATCCTAGAGTCTGGAGAATGAAGCAGCTGGGGGACTCAGTACAGCCCTCCCCCAGACACCTCCCACTCCACACGGCTTCAGCCAGCTGGGAAAAATAAAAATCAAGTGATGGGTGAATTTACTCCGCATTCCTCAGCACAGCTAGACTCCTCTGGCTCTGCAGAGAGAGAGCTGTTTTCATTATCACCCTCTCCCTCTGTGTAACAGCCCTCTTTCCTCTCCAAGTCTGTCCTATTTTTGCAGGTTGAGGGGAGCCCTTAAGAGGGCCTGGGACTTGAAGTCTATCTAGGGCTCTAATGGGTTAAGCTGGCTCCTCTTCAGGCTTCCTGCTCCTAGGATGTCCAGCCTCCCCTCCTGTCCAGTACTTTCTGAGGGACAAGGGGTAGCTTAACCCCAGTGCTCACCACAGAATTCTTTGGTCTCTGCCAGCTCCTCTCAGCGAGTGTTAATTTTGTGTTTATAGTAAGGGCTTTCCTAAACACTATTTGGAGTTTCCATCTAAGGAAGTGCTTTGTCCAGCTTGATAATGAGAGAGGTAGTTCACAGCTCCCCTGGCATTTCTGAGGGGCTCCCCAGCATGGAGGCTGAGATGGACAGGCGAGTAACCACACGAAACCCAGACATGGCACCAGAGACCTCGGGGAACCTGCTCTTTGTACTGTGTCCTTGGAATGTGGCTGAGAATGCCTGATCGTACCTCAGTTTCCCCACCTGCGAAAGGGGTGCAGGCACCTCACTTCCACGCATTCACATATGGGAAGGGGTTCTTTGTTCACCCCTGCCGGGGCCCGAGGACAGGGGAGAGCCAAGACTTGAGGGAAGAAGGCCAAGGGAGCAGGAGGGGCTGGAGCAAGTGTGCGGTGTTGTCTCGGGCGGGATCAGATGTTCCAGGCCAGACTGGTCCCTGGGGCTTAGGTGTTGCTGTGCCTTCGCTCTGGGAGTTTCCGCCTGTGGGTGTAATTGGAAACAGGCTCCGGAGCAGGCAAGGGATGCACAGTGCTGGAGTCCTGCACACAGAGTGGGCCGGGCGAGGTCCCATGGGTCTCTTACAGGGAAGGTACTCTCGTTGGCTGGGACACCCGGGAACATCCTGTGTGCCAACCCCTGTGCCTAACCCTTGCATTCAGGATCTTACACAACCCTCTTGCCAACACTCATTGGCCCCTCCCCATGTGACAGACTTGAACACTGAGGGGCAATAGAGTCAGGATGGGGCCGCTCAAATATCCTGAACAGGGAGCTTGAAGAGTTTGAATTCTGAGGTCCAAGGGTTCTCAGCCTTCAATGAGTGGGCATCTAGATGGCCTGAGGAGCCTGAGAGTCTGAGTCCAGGGGTGTAGAGCTTGGCCAGGGCATCTGCGTTTTCCATGAGCACCCCAGCTAATTCTGAGGCACATCTTCTAGTTGAGAACTCATGGAGGTGACAGAGCCACGGAGGTTCATAGAGCAAGAGAGTAGCAGATCATCAAAGAGGAGCCTTTGAAAGATTAACCCAGCAGAGAGGAGGCTGCTGTGTTATGCAGGTAGCAGTTGGTGTGGCCTGAACTCAGGCTGAACTCATGGAGTGGAGAGCAAGGGAGAGGGATGGGAAATACTTCAGGTGAAGAATCAAGAACGTGAGTGATGGGTTCTCCGGAGTAAGAAGGAGGCTCGGAGCTCTGGGTTGGGCAGGAGGGTAGGTAGACGTGGGTTGAGGAGACGATGCTGGGTCCAGTTACAGATGGATTAAGTTTGGGGTGCCTGTGAGCACCCAGGGGGAGGTGTTCCACTGGCAGTGGGCTCTGGGGGAGGTCTTTGCCTGCAGGACATGAAAACTGTCTCTCAGTGAGTTGGGGCTGGCCATCAGAGAAGAGGGAAGACTCAACCTCAAGGTGACACAATTCGAACCTGTTCCATTTCTAGAACATTTCGCAGCTTTAATCTCCCTCCTCTCAATTCTGGCCAGATTTATCCATCTCCCTTCAGAAAAAAATCTCACGTACGGCCCTCTCACCATCTTATTTTGAGATTTCCTTGCAAATACCTAGGGACCTTTTTAAACACAATCCACCTACACCTCTGGGGGCTTTGGCAGCAGTGTGTGCTGAGCGAGCCTGCAGAGCGATGGGGACTGAGGCTAGGACTTTCTTGCTTGGCAGCAAGTCCAGCCCTCACGCCAAGGAAGGGATGGGCCAGGCCCGGTGGGAGTCCCAGGTCCTGTGCTCCCCCAGGGCCCCACCCCGGGCTCCCTTCTCTGTCCCAGCTGGTGGAGAAGCCCTTGCCCGGTGACATGGGAGCTACGGGGGGAGCAGCATGTAAACCAAATCTTGAAGTCAGGCTGCGCTGTGTGACCCTGGGCAGGCCCCTAGTCTCCTCTGATGCTCAGATTTCTCCTCTCTCAGATGGGGTTGTGGCGAGAGCAAAGGTAGACAATAATGTGCAAATGCGAGGGAGGGTTGTTGGCAGCAACTTGAATAGCAAGCGCCACTCAGACAGCATTTACTCTGTGCCAGGCTTGCTGCCAGGCGCTCAGCATGCATTGGCCCGTTCGCGCCTCAGGACAAGTTTACGAGGAAAGGACTGTCGTCCTCCCCGTTTTGCAGAGGAGGAAGCTGGGGCTCAGAGGGGAAAAGGCCACGCAGGGAGATGCGGGAGCTGGGGTTTGAGTCCAGGCTTGGCTCCTCACCACGGTGCTCTGTCTCCTCCGGTCACACACCATGAAGACAGGGTCCTGCCTGGGCTCCTGGCAACTGGGGCTGGGAGCAGAGGCCCTCTTCCACTCCTGGCCTGGCTGGTCAGGGCCTTGGCCGCCCCCATCAGGACATAGCACCTCATCTGAGGAGGGAAGGAATGTTGCAGTCTGATGTGGAGGCTGCTGCTGCTGGGGGAGGGTGTTGGGCTGATGCGTGGGTCCCTAAGAGGCCTCTCTGGCCTGACCACACAGAATACACCCATATCCACCCACCGGGCTCTTAACCCCTCTTGGGGTCCCAGCAGAGGTGGGAAGGGGGCCCAGGAGTCTTCAAGAGAAGGCAGACTTAAGGTACTAGTGGTGGTCTAAAGAATGAATGTTCAGGACCCCGAGCCTGGCTGGCAGCGTTCACGGCCAGAGGAAGATTGCCCCGCAGTGCCCACAATACACTTCGCCTATAGAGAACCCAGGGTAAAGCTTCCACCCACAGCTGCCCCCTTCACCACCTTCTTCATCCCTAAGGGGCCTTTGAATTGGTCATTTGATGACCCCAGCGCTCTCATCTGTAGGACACTGCTAACATATCTACCAATCCAGCCATGTGGAGAAACAATAGGCTAAACAGCTCCCTTTCAGGATTAGTGATGTACTAATAACAGCTGTATACGACCGCTGTGTGTGCTCCTGGGCTGGGCTCAGCATATTCCTGGTATTCCATCTCTCTTGGTCCTCACACAGTTCTTTGTTGGGTAGGCACGAGTAGTACCCTCATTTTACAGATAGGAAACTGAGGCACAGAGAGATTAAGTCATCCACCCAAGAGCAGCTATAGGTGGCCCATGGCTGTGTTCCTAACCACTGCTCCACACTTCCCCAGGACTGGGTGAGTTCTCAATAAATGTCTCCTCTCTGGACTCAGCGCCTCAGGCTTGCCTCCTCCATCCACCATCTATCAACAAAGCAACTGAGTGAGCTTCCCATGATGCAGATTTGATCTGGCTTCCCCTGGTTAAAACCCTTCCACGATGCCCCAGTGTTTTCGGAAAGAAGCCAAGATCCTCAGCCAGCATTGAGGGCCCTCCACGAGCTGGGCTCTGCCACCCCCAGCCTGACCTCCTGCCACCCTAGGCTCCCTGCAAGTATCAGCCAGAATGAGCCTCTTTCAGGCCCCCAAGATGCCAGGCCTTTGCTTGTCTTCGCATGTCTGATCTGCTCTCCCTGGAATGTCCTGCTCTGCCTTAAAGATGTCCCTCAGGAGTGTCCTCCGAGTAGTCTTTGTGGGTACCTTTCTCTGTGCTCTCAACGCTCCCTGTGCCAGCTTCTCTCATTTCTGAAAAGGTCAAGAATGTACCTCAGTCTGTTTCTTCTACACCTCCAGCTATCCCCCAGAGCCTGGCAGAGGCCAGGGGCTCACATAGGTGTCTGCAGGCTCAAAGCAGACATGGAGTGTCTACAGCTCTTCCTCAGAGGGCTCTGAGACACTCATGGGTGCTGGGGCGTGGCAGAAAGCCCAGAACTCAGTAGTCTCTTAGTGACTTCAGCAAGAGCTGGGTAGCCATGGGTCTGGGGTATTTGTTTGTTGATCGGGCTGTGAAGAACTATGTCCCAAGAGCCTGGAGCTCAGAGTGGGCTGGCTGAGCCAGCTAGGGGAGGAGTGGTTGTTTGGGGCTCCCAGAACCCAGCTGGTGTGTCAGGGCAAGGCAGGCCAGAGGCGGTGACTGAGCCTGGCACCTGGCGCTGATCTCACTGAACTGACTCCTTCAGGCACAAAGCCCTGCTGCCCCCAGTAACCAATGACCACAGCTGGGTGTGTGGCATCCCAGGGTGGGATTGAAAGAAAAAGGTGGGGGGACCACTAAAATCGAGGTCATGTTATTTCATTTGAGCCTCACTATGGGGAGGTGAATATGGAGAGTCATCCATTTTACCACTGAGAGGATGAAGCTCAGAAAGGTTGTGTAACCTGTTTAAGGTGACACAGGTATAGAGGAACAGATCTGTAGGAAAAGCAACATAGACCAGTGATTTTGATCTGGAGTCAGATCCACAGCTTGATCTTCCCAGTCAAAGCCATGTGACCTGGACCTATGATTTCACCTCTCTGAGCCCCCGTTTCTTTAGCTGTATTAATAATGGCTCAAACTTAAGGCACACTCACTATGTGCTAGGCTCTGTTCTTTACCTATATTAACCTATTTAATCTTCACGACGACTCTGCGAGGCAGGAGCCTATTTTACAAATGAGGAAACAGGCACAGAAAGGTTGAGTTGCCCACAAACTCACAGTTACTATCCCAAGCTCTGCACACTATGTTCTTAGCCCTGCGCTCTCACATGTCTGCAAAATGCAGGCTCATTCATCCAACAGACATTTACAGAGCTCCTACTACAGGCCAGGCGGGCACTATTCTACGGATATAGGAGGGAACTAGACAAAACCCCAGGAGAAGGGAGACAAAAAATAAGCAAACACAGATATAATATTTCAGATGGTAATAGGTGCAATAAAGAAACACAAAGTCACTAGATACGGGGACAGAGAGTTATGGGAGGTGGGTGGCTGGGGAAGGCTTCTTGGAGGAGGTGATGTGTAAGTAATGTGATGTAATGAGCCAAGGGAATATAGGGGATAGGGTTTCAGGATGAGGGCACCATATCTGCAAAGGCCCTGAGGCTGCAGGGGAGTGAAGGAAAGGGTGGCAGGAGGAGGGGTTGAGCGGAGGGTGACAGCTCACACAGTAGGGACTTTGGAGATGACAAATCACCCCCTCCATACGCAGATATTATTAAAGGGTGTGATGCGTGTGAAACCTGGGATGTAGTAAGTGCCCAATAAAAGGTTTCCATTCATATTTTTTACTATTGTGGTAAAATATACATAAAACAATTTTTACCACTTTAACCACTTTAAAGTATACAATTCGGTAGCTCTTAGTGCAGCCATCACCACTGTCTAGTTCCAGAACATTTTTATCACATTTTTATTACTCCAAAAGGAAACCCCATACGAATTAAGCAGCCACTCCCCATTTCTCCCTCCCACTAAATCCTGGCAGCTGCTACTCTGCTTTCTGTCTCTATGGATATAAATGGAATCATACAATACATAGCCTTTTGTGTCTGGCTTCCTTCATTTAGCACCGTGTTTTCAAGGCTCATTCACACTGTAGCATGTATCAGTACTTCATTCCTTTTTATGGCTGAAGAATATTCCATTGCATAGATGTACTACATGTGGTTTATCCATTCATCAGTTGATAGACATTTGAGGTATTCCCTTCTTGTGGCTATTGTGAATCATGCTGCTATGAACATTCATGTTCAGGTCTTTGTTTGAATACTCCAATTCTTTTGGGTATATACCTAGAAATAGAATTACCGGGTCATGTTGTAATTTTGTTTATTATATCCTTACTTTATTCATCCATTTTCAGTTACAGTTGACAGTCAATGTTACATTAGTTTCAGGTATACAGCACAGTGGTTAGACATTTATTTAACTTATGAAGTGATTCCCCCCACCATAAGTCTAGTACCCCCACACACACACCATAAGTCTATGTTTAACCCCATTTGAGGAACAGCCAAATTGTTCTCTACAGCAGCCATTAATATTTTATTTGTTGTTGTTATTATAATGCCTCTATTTCCTTCCTTGCAAAGGCTGCTGGCTTCTCAGCCTACTCTAAGGGTGCCCCCAAAGGCCAGGGACGTTGTTTTCTGCTACCTGTCTCCTTCTCCACCTCTCCTGTCCTATCCCCCTCTCCCCAGCACTGGCCTGTGACTCACCCAAGCCTGTCTTGCAGGTGTTTGGCGACGTGGACCAGGTGCGGATGACCTCGGAGGGCTCCGACTGCCGCTGCAAGTGCATCATGCGGCCGCTGAGCAAGGACGCGTGCAGCCGGGTGCGCAGCGGGCGGGCACGGGTGGAGGACTTCTACACCGTGGAGACCGTGAGCTCCGGGACCGACTGCCGCTGCTCCTGCACAGCGCCGCCCTCCTCGCTCAACCCCTGCGAGAACGAGTGGAAGATGGAGAAACTCAAGAAGCAGGCACCTGAGCTCCTCAAGGTAGACTTTGCGGGTGGATAGTGGGGATGGGAACACCTCGTGGATGAATGAATACCTAGCGTGGGCTGGCACCAGGATGTCCTTCCAGTGAAAAGTCCATGTGCTCTAAGGCAGGTGCTGTTATCATCCCATGTCACAGGTGAGGAAATGGAGGCTTCCCGTGGTGAAGCCACTTCTTGCCGGAGACTATTTGGCCAGTAAGTGATGCAGGCAGCGTTCTTTGGCTAGTTTACCTGAATATATAGCCCCTTACCATCTAGTCCAGTCTCCTATATTTTACCCAAACCAGTTCATCTGTCGGCCCCTTTATATAGTATTTTAAATTTTAAACTTTGTGGCATTTTATTGTTTGTGATTAGTAATAATATTTTCCATACTCGAGTGCCACCTGCATGGCAGATGTTATGCTCGGGTGTTTTGATAGATTATTTCTCCAAATTCATAAACTATTCTGTGGGAAATGGGACCTTTGTCCTCATTTTATAGGCAAGAAAACTGAAGTTTGGAGAAGTTAGGCCACTGGCCCACGCGCTCAAATAATGACATGTAAATAATGACAAGTCTATACCGTATTCGCATGTGCATTTTGTGCTTTCCCTCCCCCCACCTCCAGCCCACACCATAGACAAATTAGAAAGAAGCACCAGCTTTGGGGGACACAGCCCTGTGGCAGGACCCATGGCTTGGATAGGCATGTGCACGTTAGATCGCAGTCCCCACAGCCAGCCAGACACCTTTGTGACATTGATACCACGTATGTTTTGTGGGGATGAGATTCGAACCTAGGTCCTAATGTGTCCAAAACATATGTTCTGCCCACCTTGCTCTCCTCTCTTCCTTTTTGTAATGGACCAGATAATTTGGTGCTTTTGAATCTTTCTCTTTTATAATTTCTTCCAAACACGTGGGTATAAATTTTGCCTTTTTGATGTCAAGAACTGTGAAAGTGCCTGAACCGTTATCCTACATGGAAGCTAACACGTTAGCCTGCCAGTTTCATGGACCCTGGCAGAAGACACAAGCCTCCTGGGTCAGAAACAAAAGACATTATTCCTCACAGCAGCCAGCGTATCTACATTTTCTTGCCCTGGTTCTCACACTCCAGTTCCCACAGAGGGATGCAGTAAATGCCAGATAACACCTCC
Source organism: Pteropus alecto (assembly GCF_000325575.1). Classification (NCBI taxonomy): domain Eukaryota; kingdom Metazoa; phylum Chordata; class Mammalia; order Chiroptera; family Pteropodidae; genus Pteropus; species Pteropus alecto. The sequence goes on from NW_006441061.1 coordinate 1,592,534, forward strand.
ACATACCGTGGGGTGTTTTTCAAGACAGGAGTTCCAATTTAGAGAATCCAAAAATCCGTCAAGAACTAATACTTTTGTAAAATACTCTAAAAATGAATTCTTTTATAATGGACACTGAGTATACCCTCCCTGCTCCAGAAGGAAACACTATCCAAGGTTTTCGTTTTACGAGATGGCCCAGAACAGACAGTCAGCGCCTCTGCATGCAAGACATGCAGAAAAGCAAGAGATCTGTGAAGAATCCTCTGCCAATATTTGGCTTAAAATGTTTTCTTTAAATTTAACTTCAGTTTTATTTTTATAAGAACTGAATGGATACCAAAACTCTCAAAGTTGGGGGAGGGGGTGAAGTAGGGTTTGAATTTTAGGCCAAGTGGCCTCTTGACAACTTGGCAGACCCTGGACCACACTGTCTCCTTGGGGCCTCACTAGGGCCCTGCAGACTCCAGGCACTGAAGACCAGTCTTCAGTTACAGGGACAAACCCAACTTCTGCTCAAGTCCACGTCTCAATAACTAAATAACTTCTCAAACTATTGGACATGAGGATATAATTTAATCCTTGCCACAAACCTTTGGAGAGGGAATTTATGGTCCCAGCTTTACTTGTGGGGGACTCTGAGGCCCAGAGAGGGATCGTGAATTGCCTAAGATCACACAGCAAGAAATTGGCAGCACTAAGAGTTGACCCAGGAATTCTCTGCTGTGTCTTCTTGCCCACAGGGGTCCCTAGGCAGCTGTCTCAGCCAGGAGCCCATCAGCACACAGCAGTCTTGGGGGATTTCATTCAGCCTGATAGGACTGGAGTGGGGTGGTGGCGGAATTGACCCAGTAGGTGGGGTTAAAGGAGGAAGAGAAAATATTCTGCCTCGTTGACACTGCAGGAGTCGGGGCGGGTACCTGAGAGGTACCCAGAGAACCTCAAGAGGAAAAGGGAGTAGAGGTAGTATGAGACAGGGCTAAGGCTTCTCTCTTTTGGCTTGGCTCCCTTTCCCTCAGCAGAAGGCTCTCTTTGGGCAGGCCTCCAGGAGAAGAGGTTAGGGGGTAGTGTGAGGGGGAAGGGGACTGGGTGTACCCACCCTATGCTCACCCCTGGACTCTACCTCAGCCCTTCTTCTTGAGCTAAGAACTCCAGCTGTGTGTGGCCTTAGTTGAATGACCGAGTAGAAAGGGAAGATTCTAGATCCCCTTTCTTGGGGAGGTTTGCAACAGGGGTATGCCTCTCGCCTCTTCACTCCCTTCCTTTCTGGATAGAAACCAAACACAGCCCTACCCTTGAGGAATCCCCAGTCCATGGGGAAAGAGCTCCTGCCCCCAACAATGGCAGTGTGATTGGCACTAGGTTGAGGGCTGTCCCGGGGACCATGGGAAGCCAGAGGAGGAGGTCATGTTAGGGCTGGGCTTTGAGGGGTGTGTAGGAGTCCCTCTGGCAGAGCAGGAACGAAGGCATGCTGGGTGAGCAGTGGAGTGGGTGTGGCATAAGGTGCCTCCCTGCCCTCTCTCTGCTTCAGCCCCACTGGCCACCTGCCAATGTCTCTAACAGCGCTTCTCATACTATCTATGGTGAAAGACCAGTTGTTTAAAAATCTGTCAAGAACTAATACTCTTGTAAAATACTCTAAAAATGAATTCTTAGAAAAACGAAACAAAAACAGACACACAAAGTACTAGTCTAATGTTGGATTATTAGAGTCAACAGATACAAAATTGATCTGTCAGATGGCTCCAAAAGTCTATAAAAACCTACTCTCACGTTTTATAATTATTTTATCACAGACTAGTCAGGAGCGGTTTGACTGTCGCGAGTCCACAGGCCACCTTTTGAGTAGCAAGACTCAAACTCACCTCCAGCTCTTGGCACAGGCTGCTCCCTTGGCCTGGAATGGCTTTCTCGTGCCATCTTTGCTCCCTCAGAACTCAGCTCAAGCAAAACCTCTTCCCTGGCAGGTTTCCTAATCCACGCCTGCTCCCAGACAAGGTCACGCCTCATCACGAATGGTCTGGGCACCTGTGTGTTACCATCTGCGTTCCCCGACCCGCGCGCCTCTCTGTCAGTCTCTGCATTCCTTGACAGCCCGTGAAGGACCATGAAGCCTCATGTCTGTCTCGTTCATCATGTCCTCAGTGCTTGGCCCAAAGTAAACATTTGCTGAGGCTGAAGAAGGGTAGCGGGGGCAGACTGAGGACGGTGTGAATGCCAGGCTCAGGAGATGAGGAGCCACATGTAGGCAGTGGGGGGGCCACAGGAAGTACTCTAGCAGGGGAGAGACCCATGGTTCAAAGCTGTGCTTTGGGAAGCCAGTTTTGGCGGCCGCGAAGTCAGCAGAGTGAAGCTGGAAGGTTCCCAGTGAGCCCCCTGGTAAGTCATCATTACTGCGGATGTTCATGAAGCGCTTGCTGTGTGCCCCGTCTGTGCTGAGCCCTGCCCAGACGTCACTGCTCTTCACCACAACCCCATCACCCCGTTTCACAGGGAAGGCAGCTGAGGCACAGGAGCGTCTATGTGCATGGTTCTCATTCTATGCTCCATGGAGCCCTACGGGTACCGTGCAACCTCAGGCCTGAGCAAGGTTGAAGGGGAGCAGAGAAGACTCAAGGCCCTAGCCCTGCTTCCAGCGGAACCCCCACTCCCTTTTTCTGTTTTAGAGATCAGAGTCTACTCAGAGAAAAGTTCTCTGGCTTGAAACAGCTTGAACACCCCTGGGAGAGTGGGAGTAAAACTGTTTTGGAAACAGCGGGCCAGGGCCAGACAGGAGCCCTGAGAAATGTGGCAGGGCCGGGGCAGAGCCCTGCTGGAGGGGGTGCTGGAGGAGCCACCCTGCCCAGGAAGCCAGGGGAAGCCGATTTCCCAACCGGACCCTTGTGCCAGGGCGTCACTGACACTCTCGCTGGCATCCTCGCCAGCCGGAGGGAAATGTCATCTGCTGATGAGGTGCGATGGAGAGGAGAAAGAGAGGGGCAGCTATGGAGAAGAGCCCTGGGCTCGGCAAGGGAGACCCAGCATCTGCCACGGACCTGTTGTGCAAGTCTCTCCCCCTTGCTTGTCCTCAGTTTCCCTCTCTGAACATAAGACGGGAGCAGTAAAGCATGACAGGAAAGAGGTTGGGTTTTACCAAGCCGGGTTCTGCTCCCAGCTCCACCACTGAACGACTGGGTGGCCTTGGGCGGGTCACTGCATCTTTCTAAGCTGCAGCATCTCTACCAGTACGATGAAGATGAAAGGCGTCTAAACCTTGTCTTCAGTGGGGTCTCTAGAAGCAGACCCTGAGGCGAGTGATTCTTGCGCAGTTGATTTGGTACAGAAGTGCTCCCAGGAGAAACTGGTACCGAACTGGGAGACATGGGGGGAAGGGAAGGAAGCCCAGCAGGGCTGTGGTCTCAGGCCAGGTGTCAGCCTCAGCCCCAGGGGACACTGGAGTGTGAATGACAGCTTAATTGTCCCACTGGGGCTGGCGTTTGGATGCCCACACTGGTCAGACATTTCCTAATGGCCATGTAGGAACACGTATACTCCCAGGGACAAGTGGCTCTTTTTTTTTTTTACGCTTACAGCTTTTCTCGTGATTATGAGCAAGCTGGGTGCTGAGGGCCCAAGCAGGCCACTCTGAGGCTCTGGGGTTCTGGAGTCTTGCACCCTTAGTGCCAGGCCCTGTGCTCTGCCCTTTCCCTAACCCTCACCCTTCCCTGGGCAGCTGCAGTCCATGGTGGATCTCCTGGAGGGCGCCTTGTACAGCATGGACCTGATGAAAGTGCATGCCTACGTCCACAAGGTGGCCTCCCAGATGAACACGCTGGAAGAGGTAAGGGCAGGGCACGCAGGCCAGAGGCCAGGCTGTTACGCTGCTGGCGGCCAAGGGCAGTGTCTGATGTGGCCCAGGCAATTCTGTCTTGACCCTGGTGGCTGTTGAAAGCTGGACTAGAGCAGGGAGCCGGGAGAGGGAGATGCAAGCCCCAGGGTCCAGGCTGTGGGGAAGAGGTCTGATGGGGCCTTGAGGGCCTGCAGGAAGCCGGGAAGCTGGGTAGAGAAACCGAGGCACCTGCTGGTTGTGTGAAGAGTGTGGAGCGGGGCTGGACCTGGCAGTTGGCCTCAGTTCGCCAAGACCAGACCCTAAATATTGCACAACTCTGGGGCCACCATTCTCACAGTACCGTGTGAGTGATGCCCTCTGGTGTAGCATGGTGCAGGACTGGCCAAACCCCCTGGGACCAGGCTCAAGGCAGCACGGCTGTCCCAGTACCCATGGATGCTGGAGGCATAGGTGCTGAGTGTCTTCTCCTGGTGAGGGCTGAGCAGGCAGCTGGGACTGCCCCTTGAGGACAGGGACAGAGTTGGGCGAGCGTGGGGGTCCAGGCTTCCGGTTTGAGGTTTGCGTCTCTGCTGGCACAGCTTGACCGCCTGTTTCCTGCATCCGGACTCCGCTGGGAGCCTGGGACGTGCGGCTGCCAGGGGTGGGTGTGGGGGCTTCCTTTCCCAGCTTCCTTTCCAGAGGGAGGGGGCACCTGGGCATCCTGTGCCCCAGGGTGGGAGATTAACCCCTTATTAACCCCAAAGTCAGGGTCACAGTGGCTTTAGTGATTCAAAAAGTATTTGACGAATAACTACTGTG
>NW_006441061.1:1597346-1599186 GCF_000325575.1 Pteropus alecto
CCGTGCCAGGCTTTCCTCTTGCCAGCTCTTCAGTTATCCTTTGACCTTTATTAATTTATTTCATGTAACTATGAGCCAGACAATCCAGTGGCCACGTCTGCTGGGGCAGGAATGGATCAGAAATCATTTCCACAGCCACAAAGCAATGATTTTTAAATTATCTTCTGTTTTGCCTTATCTGTGCTTTGCTTCTGTTCACTAAGTAATAATTCTATGAAGGAAAAAAAAAAGTTTTTGCTAACCTTGGAGAAGGTGGAGAGAACAGCTTCAATCAGAGGTGATTTTGTGCCCCAGGAAACAGTTGGCACTATCTGGAGACATTTTTGGTTATCACCATTTGGGGAGGTGGGTGGCGGATGCTATCGGCTTCTAGTGGGTAGAGGCCAGGGATGTTGCTACAGCACCCAGCTCAGGCCCCCACAACACACAAGCGTCTGGCAAATGTCAGCAGTGCTGAGATTGAGAAACCTGCCTTATACAGTTTGCCTTCTGTCTTCCCTGTGATCTAGTTTAGAACGTACTTTCTCGTTCCTTAGCCTTTCTGGTTCTCACAGTCACCCTGATATTTAGTCGTTATTATGATAAAGATCCTCATTTTACAGGCAAGGAAACTGAGGCTCAGAGAGGTAAAGTTATTAGCTCAAAGTTACCTAGCCGGGAAGTGGAGAGGAAGGATTTGAACCCAGCTCCGTCCAACTCCTACCTACTGTTTCTTGGTCCCCGAATCGCTTCACACCCAGGGCTGACCGAACATACAGCACTTTCAGGTTATTTTCTCCTCTGTAAACGTTTCTGTCAATGAAATTCTGAACGCGTAATCCTGATGCTCCAGGACTTCGCAGCAAAGAGGCGCTTCCCGCATCTGACTCTAGTCTCCCCTGCTTTAGCTGAGAAGTAGTTTCAGACAAAGGAATTCCATGCATACTGCAGACCTGCTGGGGCTTTGGGGACCTGGGGATGACATCAGGCCACCCAGCTTTCCTGAGTCCTGCCCAATGGACAAGGCCCAGCAATGGGGATCTCTGGGATGCCGGATCCACAGAGAGGAGCACGGTGGCTCTGAGCGGTCCATCTGTTTCCAGGGGGTTTCGGAACCAAGAGTAGATTGGGGGGCAGTAGGAGGGTGGCTGGAGTCTGCTAAAGCCAGGCAGGGTCCCTTGCAAGAGGGAGACAGGCCTGGGGAGGAGAACAATCCTAGGAGGAAAGACAGGTCTCAGAGCTGTGGGAGGTGCCAACACCACCCTGTAGAGAAGTCGGAGACTTGGGGGCCAGGGGGGCTCAGTCTCACCCATGGCGAAACCTCAGAGAGTTTCACTGTTTGGGCATTTGATTAAAATAAGGTATTTATGTATCACTTGTGAAGTTAAAATGTAATTTTAAAGTAGTAGAAGATTGGTAGCAACTTAAATGATGGCTTCATAGGAACTGGCTAACTACGCGATGGCATGGCCGGTAAAAGGAATAGGGAGCACTGTGAGTATAGATATGGAAGAGTTCCCCAAACAGGCTCGAGTGGAAAAGCAAAGCGTGAAAGGAAGGAAGGCAGGGAGGGAGGGAGGGAGGGAGAAGCAAACTATGGATGCCTTTGGGCAAGGTATCCCATCTACAGTTTATACTCTCTACCACTCCCTGTTGCTTCATATCTGACAATCTGACCACCTCATCGCTTTAGGGTACTGACTAGCCCTAGAAAGTAAGCCTTTGAATTTGGAATCCTTGTTTTATATATACCTTGGGGGTAACAATGCTCTAATAACAATGAAAAATTAGACAAGGAATATTTGCTTTAACCTGTCAAAAAGAAAAGTAATCTAAGTTCCAAAACTCACATCTTCCCAAG
>NW_006441061.1:1599218-1603340 GCF_000325575.1 Pteropus alecto
AAGACAGAAACCCATCACAATTGTCGGCACTGACAAACAAAGGTGGGAGGAAAACATATTTTTTATACCCATTAGTTTCTTTTCAATTTAGTACTATGAACATAGAATCTGTTTTTTTCATTCGTTCACTTTTTAAATAAAAAATTAATACCTACAGGATCTCTTAGCAGCATGCTTTATTCCACCCATGCTCATTGGTGCTGCCCCTGTCTGCACCCCTGGGCCCTATTCAGGAAAGCAAAGCCTGATGGGAGAAGCTGGGGTGTCCCCCGCAAGACAGGGGTTGGGGGTGGGGGAAGCAGTCAGCAGAGGCTGGAAAGACCTCGAGCCCCACCCCCACAGAGCATCAGGGCCAACCTGAGCCAAGGGAACGAGGCTGTGAGGGAGAGCATGCGCCACTTCAGTGAGCAGCTGAAACGCTATGAGAACCAGTCGGCCATCATGATGAGCATCAAGAAGGAGCTCTCCAGCCTGGGCCTCCAGCTGCTGCAGAAGGACGCAGCTCCTGCCGCCGCCCCCGCCACCGGCCCTGGTAGCAAGGCTCAGGTGAGGCCTTGGTTCTGAGTATGAGGCCAGAAGGTGGGTGGGCCTGGCAGCACAGTGTGGGAGGACCTCAGCCCTGAAGGCCAGCTGGGCGGGGTTTAGGGTGTAGGACCGGGCTGAGGGCCGGCACACTGGAGAGTCTGTGGCAAGGCGGGTGGCAGAGGGTGTCTGCTGTGCCGTGAGCACAATTAGCAAGGTGAGCTGGGGACAGACATGGGGATCCAGCCAAGGGGTCTGTCCCTGAGCAGGCATCTGGCAGTGTTGTCATTCACGTTTCCAAACTAGTGGGAACAAGGCCGTGGAGATGACCCTCCCCACCTGGCCCTGGGAGACCGAGTCTGCTGCAGCAAACCACTTCGAGCCTCCCCTGCTGTCACCGCACCCCTGCCTGGGTCAGGCCTGCTCGGGGGTAGATAGGCAATGCCTCGGGGACCCCTGCAGACGAATGCCACTTCCTCGAACCCAACCTGGTCGGGGGAGAACAGCAGTGAACCTCCAGACATTCCATGTTCAAAGTCAGACCACAAAGCGAGCAGAGGTTTTGTGACCAGGCAGAGCCACCCTGGACATGTAACACACCATGCAAAGTTGACAAAGGCCCTCTCCCGGGCAAATTGCAGGAAAGGCTCACCCTCTGGGCAGATAAATTAGATAAACTGTGCAAAGGCTCCTTCCTGTGATAGACACACACCAGGGTGTGTGGCTTGGCAAATGGAGTAAGACTAGGTTTCAGCCCCATGCGTGCCCGTCGGCTAGTCTCCCACGCGCAGGACACAACCTCACCACTGTCCATAGCAGCCTTGTTTTTGGGTGAGTGGGGGATGAAGGGAGCTGGCGTTGTAGGATCCCGCTCTGGACCTGACTTCCTCACAGACATGATCTCAGTTCATCCCATAACCACCTGCGAGGACCAATGATCATCGCCCATTTGGAAGATGACAAGACCTGGAGTGAGGTCATGTAGGGAGAGGGTGTGTGCGCTGGGACCGGAACCGGGGTGCTGTGCCTGCCAAGCCCGTGCTCGTTGTCTCCACCCGTCAGCCTCCTGTGCTGACATTGTGATGATGACACCATTTGCGTCTGCGACTGGGACCGCCTAGATGCCGCTAGTGCCTTGGCCCAGAGCTGGCTTCCTGCTCCTTCCTGTGCCAGGGCCACAGGCACGAATGAACCCTGTGGAGGTCTAGATACTGTACTTGCTGTATCTCCTGGAGATTCTGCCTAACAATGGTTGATGTCACAGGCCCTGTGTTCTTGTGCCAAGCCAGCATCAGAGGCATTTAAAAGGAAATGAAAGTAACAAAATTCACAATGTGTTAGAAACTGCACACCCTAAGGGCCATGCCCTGGTGACCAAACATCCCAGTTGGCCGGGGACTGGAGTGTTTCTCAGGATGTGGGAACTTCAGTGCTAAAACTGAGAAAGTTAGGGCACAGTGGAACGAGTTGGTCACCCTGCCCAGAGGCCTGAGAACCTCTCCTCTGCCCAGAAACAAATCTCAAGCAGTGAGAGAGACAGGGATGAGAAGCCAACCTGGTGGTCAGCTATCTCCCCAGGGAGCTGACCATTATAGTCAACCCCCTTTGGGGATTATGCAGGAGTTCAGAAATAGGACAGGAATCTGACCAATTAGCCTGGCCTTCGAGCCTGCAAGGGAGCTAGAGAGCTGAGTGGGGAAACTGAGGCACACCTCAGTCATGGATGTAGCCACTACGGAAGGAAAGCTGTGCCTTCAGGAGCACCTAGGACATAGGGTCTGGAGCAACAGGACCATGTCCAGCCCCCACTTGCTGAGCTTCCATGACCTCCCTCCCCACAACATCCTTTCTAACCAGCCCCCGGGTCTGAGACTTCCCTTCTCTCCCAGGACACCGCTGGAGGGAAAGGCAGAGACAGCAACAAATATGGCAGCGTGCAGAAGAGCTTTGTAGACAGGGCCCTCCCCAAACCTCCTAAGGAGAAGCTGCTGAAGGTGGAGAAGCTGAGGAAGGAGGGCGGCCAGGGCCGATTCCTCCAGCCCACAGCCAAGCCCCGAGCCCTGGCCCAGCAGCAGGCGGTGATCCGAGGCATCACCTACTACAAGGCGAGCAGGAAGGAGGTGACCGAGGCTGGTGAGTTGGAGGGGGATTAGAACTTTGGGGAGTGGGGACTTGCTGAGGGATGGCCACACCCTAAGGGTCCCCCACAGGGACCCAGGGTCTTCGCTATAATCAGTCAGCCGCAGATTTCAGCTCCACTGGTTGACTGCGGCACCCTTTGCTCATGCACACAGTGGGATAATTACCCCTCACGGAGTTATTGGGGCTGACGTGATATAATCAACACAACGAACTGCTCAGTTCCTTTCCAGTATTCACAGCCGTCTCCACCCTCGCTGGAGTTTTCCTCCTTTATTCGAAGAGGTCCACCATGTACCTGCCGTATCTCGCAGAGATTCTGCCTAACTCGGAGCTCACAGTCTTGTGGGAAAAACCATATCCATGACCAGGCAGTTGCCACAGGTGGGGCAGGACAATGTAGGGGCCGCTGCCAGGCCAGGGTGCTGGCAAGTGACATGGGGCCTTTGGGGGACCTCATGTTTCCATGCTGGCCTTGGGATAAATGGCCTCTCCAGTACCTCCCACTTCCTATCTCCCCAAAAGAGAGCTCACAGACACCTGTAATCTCTCACAGCCCCCTGCTGGGTCACAGGAAAGGGCAACAAAGTAATTAACCAAGAAACGAGACCACAGTTCCAGTAGTATCCAGATTTCTGGGCCATCCTCACTAGTGTGGCTCCTAATTCTTCCTCTGACGCCTCCCCAGATGCCTGCTTTCCTCCCATGTCCCTGAGAGATGTCCCAAGCCTGCTCAGCACCTTTCCTGGGTCCTGCTGACCACCTCCTCCTGTGAGGCCCTCTGCCCAGCCCATGTCCAAGGAGGCCGGGAAGTGGAACTGTGAGGGACTCGTCTCCTTTAAGAGCCCCCTCAATTCTTGGTCCCAGAGCTCAGGGGCCTCTTCTCTCACCCCTGGTGCCAGCTGCTGGCCCTGAGTCCCGCCAGCTCAGCCTGACTACAGCACAAAGCCTCTGACCCCTGGCTGGGACACTGCCCAAGAACAGCTGCAGGCATCTGACTGTGCCAGCAAGGCCTGTGGGAACAAGCCCCCTGCCCTGGCAAGCTGCGCCTGAGATCCACAACCCTGACCAGAGGGTGTGCCCTCATCCCTGAGAGCCCCCAGGAGCTGCCCCACAGCGGGGCCTGGCGAAATCTTTGTGCAAAGAGGAAACCCAGCAGGGAAAGTACAGGAAGAAATCAGGTCACTGTACTGGAGTCAAGGGGCCTCGGGCCACGCCATCACAGTAACAACAGCATTCCTCTGTCCCTGGCATCATAGTGTTCTGAGTACTTTCACACAGTATCACACCTGATCCGGGTGAAGAAACAAGCTCAGAGAGGTGAAGTGATTGGTTCCATGTTTCACGGAGAGTTGGTGGGACTGGAACCCAGGTCAGCAAGCTGCAAAGCCTGCCTTAGACCCCTTCACGGCTCGGTCACTTGAACTGAGGAGTCTTTGTCCCTTGCTGTGTGGCATTGAG
>NW_006441061.1:1603788-1665159 GCF_000325575.1 Pteropus alecto
CCAGAGAAATGCGTGGGTCAGGGATGACCTAGAAGGCACCAAACCAGATATCATGGGAGCTAAGAGTCCTGTCAGCAAAGCCCCATGCCAGCAGGTGTGGGAGAAGAGGGGGAGGGGGTGCCAGAAAATCTGAGACATTGGGAGGTGAGGGGACAGAGAGAGACAGAGCTGGGGTCCACAGGTAATGAGAAGCTGGCTGCATCTGCTCCTCCTACCTGAAGTGTCAGATGCTGGGCAAGAGAAGCTAGGGGATGGTTTCTAAGGGAAAAGACCAGGAGAAAGTCTGCAAAATGGGAGAAGGGTTTCTGCATCCCGGAACTGAATCTAGGCGATGAAAGACTGGGTACAAGGTGTTTGACACTTAGGAGGGAAAGGGGAGTCATATTTGGCACCTCATATTTGCCAGAATCTGTGGGAATGTTTTGTATACGTTTTCCTCCAGTCGACATGACGGCCTAATGCGGTGGGTCTCACGATTGTCATTTCACAGAAGGGGAAGCGGAGGCCCACTGAGGCAAGGGATTTGGACGAGGCCACTCAGCTGAGGAGGGGACTCAGAGCTGGTCTGCTGACCATGAAGCCCACTTCTCGAGGCCTTTCACTCCCCAGGGCCTACCCTCTCCACTCCGCCCTAGCCCCAGATCTGGGAGCGTGGTGGGCCTGGGGGAAACCTTGGGTGCTGCTGGGATGTGAGCTCAGGGTCTTCTCTCCACAGACAATGCCCTCAAGGGCACTTCCTGGCTGGAACAGCTGCCGCCCAGGGTAGAGGGCAGATCACCCGAGCCCAACTCGGCGGAACATGAGGAGGCCGAAGCCGGGGTCTCGGATGGAGCGGACTTGGCCCCTGGCACGCCCTCCTCAAACCCAGCAGCCACCCCCACCCCCATGCCCACCACCAGTCCCCTGCCCACCGAGTCACCTTCACGCCCAGAAGTCCCCAGCCACGGTGAGTAAGCCTCACAGGGGTTAGCAAACTACAGCCCGTGGGCCAAATCCAGCCTTCGGCCTGCTTTCGTACAGCCCTTAGGCTGTTTTTACATTTCTAATGGGTTGTAAAATAGATATATATGGGGCAAAAGTATGTGGTTTGGAAAACCTAAAATGTTTACTATCTGATCCTTTACAGAAAAAGTTTGAGGACATTTATAGTAAAACAGGTAGTATTTTCAAGAAATTCTTCTTTAAACATCACCTAGAATCCCATCATCAAATCCAACAAGTACTTTCACTTTATTTCTTCTGCCCAGTCTCTGACCCTGTTTTTATGTCCACATGTGTGATTTTGGCTTGTGCCTTTCAATAGACTCCTCCTCATTAAGTCATCGAGCCCATCCTTCTCAAGGGCGTCCTGGCTACCCGTGATAGCAAGCCTTACAGCCATCCCCTCCTTCGGTCCAAGCACACCCCATTTCTAGGAATCTTTCCTCAGGATTCATCAGCAATGTGGACAACAGCTGCAACTTAACTGGTTTCCTCGCGGCCTATTTCTAATGTCAAAAAACGGGAAATAATCTAAAGGTCTAACACCAAGGGAATTGGCTAAAGAAATTCGAGGGCACAGCTGTCTGGTGGCCTGGTAGAACCTTGAAATCACATCATTAAAAGGCCACTTAATGATGTGAGAATTGCTCAGTGAAGGGAAAAAACAGGGTACTCCACACTGTATATTCAGAAGAACCAGGGTTTTTAAAAGTACGTCTTCATGACTGTACATGCAAAGAAGAGGAAGGAAATTCAACATACTAAAAACCTTTGGAAAATGGAACTTTGAATGATTTTTATTTTCTCCATTCTCCTTTTCTGATGTTCCGTGTTTTTTTCTCTTGCTTTTTGGGTTTTGCTTGTTTGTTTGTTGACAATGATCAGACATTGCTTTGATCGTGAAGGAAAAAACAAAAGGCTACAAACAAAACATCAGAAGGGATTTAAGTTAGACCCAGAGAGTGTCCCCAGGATTGTCCAAATGCTGCTCCTCTCGCTCCCCACAGGCAGCGAGGCCAGCTGTGAGGGCACCCTCCGGGCCGTGGACCCCCCCGTGAGGCACCACAGCTATGGGCGCCATGAGGGAGCCTGGATGAAGGACCCCGCCGCTCGGGATGACAGGATCTACATCACCAACTACTACTACGGGAACAGCCTGGTGGAGTTCCGCAACCTGGAAAACTTCAAGCAAGGTCGGGGACCCCGGAGATGGGAACAGGACAGGGTGTGGATGGCCTGGGGAGGGTCCCCCTTGGAGACTTTGTCCTCCTTGCTTTGTGGTTTCCTGTGATCCAGACTTCCCCAGCCTGGCCTAGCTCCGAATGGCCAGCCACCCCAAGGAGGGGAGTCTGAGGGCACCCCCTACATGCTGGTTCTGTGCCAGAAGCTGGAATGCCCCAGCAAACAAGATGGATGTGGTCCTGCCCTCACGAGTGCCACTTACTGTCAAGGGAAACAAAACTTACAGTTTCCACTAGTGCTTATTATGTGCTAATCACCCTGTGTGAGTCAGCTTCTATTATCTTCATAACTCCAGGAGGTGGGGGTTATCACCCTGTTTCACAGGTGAGCAGGGCCCCAGGCCTTAGAGGAGCTGCAGGTCTGGGCAGGGAAGGGCAGAATTTTGCTTATCAGATCTGGGGCATAGTTGGGAAAAGGGGTCATTTAGACATGAACCACCCTCCAGATACGCAGGGTATTATTTGGGAGGCAGAGACTTAAAGAAACAATTTCAGTATAATGTTAGAGGGAGAGCTTAGGGGGCTTGAGAACCCAGCCTGGAGATCAGGGAGACTTCCCAAGGGAGGTGATGCTGAGCTGAGCCCTGGAGGACAAGCATGAGTAAGCCATGCAGAAGGGAAAGGAGTTCCAGGCAGAAGGCCCAGTGTGTGCGAAGGCCTGGCAATGAGAGGAAGCACGGTGGCACAGAAAGGAGGTAGGGGGAGTGTAATGAAAGGGTGGGCTGAGGCAGCCCTTCTGAGCCACGTGAAAAAGTCTGGACTCACCCTGAGAGCTGTGGGGTCACAGGGTACGACCTGGAACAGCTTAAGCCTTCCTCTGCCAGATCTAACTGACCTCGTCTTTGCCTCAAGGGGCTCACAGGCTGGTGTGGAGGAAGCCAGTGCAAAGTGCCAGGACAAAGGGTTATGGGAGGCCAGAGGACAGGCCCTCACTCAAGCAAGGGTGGTTAGAGAAGGCTTCCTGGAGAAGGTAACATTGGCCAAGGGCTCTGAAAGATAAGGACGTATTCCCCAGGCAGATAGCAGATGGTGAATGGCAGTCCAGACAGAAGGAACAGCATGGGACAAAGCATAGGGGCTGGTGTCAGCCTGTTTCTAATTCCTGGCTGTGCCATTCCATTCTGGGTGACCTTGAACTCTCTGAATCTGTTTCTTCCTTTGGCAGTTGGGATCATCAAGTTCCCCCTTCATGGGACTGTGAACAGATAAGATGATTGGCCCAGCTTCAGGCCCATAGCACACTGGTATCCGTGGCTCCCTGGGCCACTTGAGAGCCCTGGGTGGCCTCACTGGCCTCTGGGCGGGCTGGGGGTTGCCAGGGAGGCTCTGGTGTGACCAGGCGCTCTCCCCACACAGGCCGCTGGAGTAACATGTACAAGCTGCCCTACAACTGGATAGGCACCGGCCACGTGGTGTACCAGGGCGCCTTCTACTACAACCGCGCCTTCACCAAGAACATCATCAAGTACGACCTGCGCCAGCGCTTCGTGGCCTCCTGGGCGCTGCTGCCCGATGCGGTGTACGAGGACACCACGCCCTGGAAGTGGCGCGGCCACTCGGACATCGACTTCGCCGTGGACGAGAGCGGCCTGTGGGTCATCTACCCCGCAGTGGATGACCGCGACAGCGCCCAGCCCGAGGTGATCGTGCTGAGCCGCCTGGACCCGGGCGACCTCTCCGTGCACCGCGACACCACGTGGAAGACGCGGCTGCGGCGGAACTCCTACGGGAACTGCTTCCTGGTTTGCGGCATCCTGTACGCGGTGGACACGTACAACCAGCGGGAAGGCCAGGTGGCCTACGCCTTCGACACGCACACCGGCACGGACGCCCGCCCTCAGCTGCCCTTCCTCAATGAACACGCCTACACCACCCAGATCGACTACAACCCCAAGGAGAGGGTGCTGTATGCCTGGGACAACGGCCACCAGCTCACCTACACCCTCCACTTCGTGGTCTGAGCAGGGACCTGCGCTCACCAGAGAGGAGTGGCAGTGGGCACGGGGGCTCCCCAGAGGGTCTTCTGCAAGGGACTCCATCAGCAAATATTTTGGGTGCTAGGCAGGTGGCGAGAGCCAGCCTAAAGCTTCCTCAGCACCCAGTGGGATAATCGTGGCTTCCACTCACAGAGCACTATGCCAGGAGCTTCAGGTGCGCTAACCCACTTCATCCTCCCAACAGCACCCTCGGAGGGAGAGAGAGTTAAGCCCATTTAACAGATGGGCACACCAAGGCTCAGAGAGACAATGTCCCTTGCCTAAATAGCCTCAGTTTGGATCGAGCAGGCCATGCGGTCACAGCAGCCCCATTTTACAGATCAGGAGACTTGGCCATGTTGTCCCCATCCCTCCTCCCCTAGTTTCTCTGTTCTCTCAACTCACCCCTTCCAAGGCTCCTCAACACCAGGCGCCTTGGGAACCAATGCCCTAATGTCGAGTGGAGGCCCAGTTACGTTTGCCGCCACAGGCCTCCGTTCCGGCTAACCTGTCGGTGGCCCCAGGCTTCGGGCCCGTTGGCTAATGTCCTTGCTTCTTGCCTTTGGCCAGTCCTCCCACTCTACCCCACCCGCTGTCAAACCACATTCCAAACCTCCATGGTCACCCAGCCACTGAGCTGAAACCACACCCCGAGAAAAAATACCGGCCCCCGTTCCACGTTCTCCCGCCCTCTGTTCTCGTTTTTTATTTTCTCTTCTTCGTCAGTGCTGTCATTTGTTTCTGCAGCAGCAGCTGAGAAGGCTGTAGGCAGCTGCAGCCAAGGCTCCCTCGAAGCCAGAATTGCTGGCTTTGGCCTCATACCCAGGCTGTGAGACCACTCCCCAGTCCCTTCCAGAGTCGTTGGGCCTGGGGTCCACTTTGTCCTTTCTCTCTGGACTTTTGAACTCACGGCCTATACACACACTCAGGGATACCTCCGGGTCTGCCATGAGCAAGGCCCGAGGCTGAGGTGGGGCAAGATGAAGCAGGTTCCCTCGTCCTTGTCAGTCTTGACTTAGTCATTTGGTGGGATGGCCCAGCAGCCTGGCGGGCTGGGGAAGGCTGAGATCAGAGCAGTCGGGTCTAGGGGAGGCTTCGAACCTTCTGATTGCAAGAAACAGCCAGAAGGCTTTTCTCGTCTTCAGAGATGTTGATGCCAGGGCTGCCCCAAGTCCAAAACTTGGGGCTGAGGCAGCACAGGTGGGCCACCTCACCTGGTGCTGCTGACGGCTCCCCTGAGCCTTAGAACCAGGCAGCTCAGGGAACAAGACCTTTAAGCCTGTCCCTCATCTGCTTTGGACAATTTTTAGAGCTGGGATGAAGTTCTCCAGTCCAACTCCCTGTTTCACCAAAGGAGAAATAGGCCCAGACAGGTTTAGAGAGTTGCTCGGGACCACAGTGGGAACATGACACAGCCAATCTCTTTCCAGAAGGGTTTTGTCTATATCCTTTACTCTCCCGGCTTAGAGGCAGCTCTGCCTGGGAAGGCAATAGACTACCCAGCACCCAAGCCATCCTAACACCTCTGAAGCGTATTTACTGCTGATCCCTACACAACCCCCAGACTCTACTCTCCTCACTCTGTCCCCACGCCAGCACCCAGATATCTGTGTATTTGAATGCCCAGCTGCCATGTCAGGAAATTTAGCTGCATACCTAAGAGTATAAGGAAATGCATTTTATGCGGAATCTATTTCTTTATATCATCAGGTGATTCCTGTATTGTCAAGCATTGTCAGGTGATGTTTTGTTTAAGCTGTAACTCACCCCTGAAATGAAGGGGAATGATTACGCCCAGCCAAGCAAGGTCTGACTCATAGTAGTGGACACGTCCAGCCTCCCCCACCCACCCAGCCACCGGCTCCACTCACAGGCTCTTCAGGGGGGCTGCGTTTCCCTTGACCCTGGGTGTGGGTTTTACAAGACTCTGTCTTTCGTGATATCACAGCCCAACCATGTGAGAAGTGTTCAGGCTCCTCTTTCTCCATCAGTCTGAGAAAAGGGAAAAATAGAATGGACCGATTTCGAAAAAAGACAAGCAAAATTGTTTTCTGGGGGAGATGATGCTGGCTGCAGCCTCCAAACATTCACTAAGCCCTTTCTGTTTTCAGACTGTTGTCTGTGGGTTATGTGGTATGTACAGTTATTTTCCTCATTTTACAAATAGTCACACTGCAGCCCAGAGAAGTGAAGTCACTTGTCATGTAGGCAGTCAAGTAGAGAGCCAGGTTTGAAAATCGGGTCATATAACCAGCATCGTGGACTGAGGATCAGCAGTGTGCAGCGTGCCCTGTGCGTATTCTGGCGTCTTCATAGCAATGGATGTGCGTACTCTGAATGTGCCCATTTTACAGGTGAGGGAACTGAGGTGAGGGGATTTACCCAAGGTCACGGAGCAACTTAGTCTGTGGCAGGGTTGGGGTTTCAGGACTGGTCAGTACATGTCCTTTGCCAACTGCGTGCGCTCCAGAAATGGTGGCTGTCATTTTTATTCAGTGTGGCTAGGTCACAAACTGCGTCCACACAGGAGACCCCCAGAAGGAGGCTGGGGTCAGCTCTTAAAAAGCCTTGAATGCAAAGCCAAGGAGTAACTGCCTCCAGTCACAGTCACATTTGGGACAAAGTCGAGTATAAATTAACAGAGAAAAGAAAATGCTAAGACAGTTGGATTTATACCAAAACCTCAAACTAACTGTTGTTAGGGATCTTGTAACTAGACATGTTTTCTGTTTTGCTTTGGCCTCTGGGAAGCTCAAAGTCAAATTTGAGATTATTTTTAACAATTGTACTAAGTCTCCTACTGGATTCTGGCTTCGTTCTAGCTTTCTGCTTTTACCTTTACCCTGATCTCTTTATTTTTATTGTATTGTATTTTATCTATTTTTGTAAGTTGCCACAATATCTTTTTTTTTTTTGCAACAAGGTGGCATATAGCTAAATAAATACATGATCAAAAGTTTGACTTAAAAGGCTCGGCTAAATGCTATGGTCTCCATCCTTTTCGTAACACAGACACTTAATAACTTTTAAAAAAATATTTAGTTTGTTAGGAGAATTGGCCTTGTCACCACGCTGTTGCTAGAAACTGATCTGAATGATGAACTACGGCAGGAGAATCCAAGTCAGGCTGAAAAATCAGACCCCTCCCGGTGGAGAGAAGCCAGCAGCTCCCAAGGTGTTCCAGACACTATCCTGAAGCCCCACCTTCCCATGAGGGCTGCAGAGAGAAAAGTACTGTTTACACTCACTCCTGGCTCAGAGAATGTGGGGCTGAGGGATCGGTAAGAACAGAAAGAAATGCTTTCCTGGGGAAAAAGCATCATGGCATTGGGGCCTTGAGCACCGCGCCGTCCCAATTTTCCAAACTTGCGTCCTTCACTTATGGACTCTGTGATTTTTGCTACTTCCCTTTACCATCTTTAGTACGCTTTATGATTTCTCTTTCAGATGATTTCATTCTTTTGACTAAAATAATTTTATTTCAAAGGGAAGCTTTATCAGCTGTTAGCAAAAACAAAAACAAATTTGTTTAAATTTCCTAAAGGAGTAGCACGATCGTAAAAAGAAAGCCAGTGACCACAAATACAAGGACCAGATATGGCACTGAAAACGAGCAGCACTGTTGCATTCTGGGGACACTGTGCCTGTGAGCCCCGCCCAATCGCTTTTTGTGTAAAGAAGAAGATTAGCAAAAGCTCAAGGGATGTCAAGGGCCAACCAGCAGCACGTGGACATTGTCCTTGATGTCATCAGAGGGATGGATTGGGAAGGGAATGGCTTCTCCCATGTGACTTGATGGCCCTTCACACGGTGGTTTAGGCACCTTCAAGGAGCTCTCAAACCACTGATGGGTGACTCAGGTTGAGACCATTTTCCCCAGACAGACACACACACACACACACACACACACACACACACACACACACACACACACACACACACACACGTTCACACACGCTCGTCCACATATACACACAGTTAAAAAGCAGTAAGTGTCTTAAAGGATTGAAAGAGCCCACAGAGCAAATCAGGCTACTGTTCCCCAAAATGAAGCATTGAAAGAATCTGTGAAGGTTTGACCCTTAAAAGGCTAATAGAACAAGAAAACACACACACACACACACACACACACACACACACACACACACACGTTCAACCAGGCCTTCCCTCCCCAGCCTCCCCCAGCTGCAGGCCAGCCTCGACAGAGCCCCTGCCTCACATGGGAACTGGCCACTGTCCCTGTGGCCCCTGGTCATCACAAGGATCCCACTCCCCACAGTACCACTCTTGCCAAGGCAGGGCTCATAGGGCTGTGTCCCTCTCACCATGCAGACCCCACTGGGGCAGACCCGAGTCCCAAGCAGTCCCAACATAGTGGGCTTTGGGTCATCTGGACCGTGGCCTCCCTGCTCTGGCCTTCACCAGCCCAGTCTCATCTGCTCCCCACTGCCCCCTCTTCCCTGGCCTTTGCATCAGCTAGTCCCTCTGCCTGGCACACCGGTACCTGCACCTGGGTATGGCTGCCTCCCTCTGGTCATCTCAGCTGAGATGTCACCTCCTCGGGGAAGCTATCCCTCAGTGCTGGGTCTAAAGTTATCCCCAACCACATGTTCTCTTGGCTCTTCACTAGCAGGTATTTATTAGTTTACTTACTTAGGGTCTGTCTCCCCTCACTGGAATCTGAGCTCCCAGAAAGCAGAGCTTGTTTCCCACAATGTCATCAGCACCTAGGGGAATCCCCGTCCCCGCCTGCAACAAACGTCTGCGAATGAATGAGCGATCCTCGGGCAAGTTCATGCACAGTCTACTGAGGCACCAACCACCCTTGGCTCTGAGGTTGTGGCCACTGAATCGGACATACTTTTTTTATCTATTTGTGCAGCATATTTGCTGAGGCCATCCATAAGTCAGGTTCCACATGGAAATCTCTAGAATGCAATCTTGGATCAGATGGGATATTTCCATTGACTTTCTCTACCCTACAGTTCTCTGAAAATGAGAAAACCCATCTTCAGGGGGCAATACCTGACTAAGCACTCCACCCTGGTCTGCAACCAGGGACTCGCTCGGCAAAGGGAGCTGTGGCCTTTCTGTCGTCTGTGGCAATAATACTCTCACAGCGCTGGACATAACGGGCGCTTGGCTCAGCACCCCAATTCAGTTTCATGCCCTCTCAGTGGCCGACAGAGGGCAGAGGCCATTGAGTTCAGTGGATCTGAGGACAGGACAGACATCTCACCCTTAACAGCTTGGCTAATGGCATCACCTGCCGGGAAGAGCCGTGGCAACACTGGCGGGATTCTGTAACCCCGGAGCGGGATGCCCAGCACGCCACGGGCGTTCTGGAAGCGGTCGCTCCTGTTGCCACTGTGACCAGTGAATGCTGAGTTCAGAGCATCCGCCTGCTCTCCTGGCAGGTCCTTGCTGTGCACTGTGGCCTATCCAACATGATTGACACCATGTGCCGGCCCGAGGGCACCTAGCAGAGCAGGTCTCACCCCGCCCACTTGCGAGCTTGCTGGGACGTGGGGAAGCCAGATGCGATCATCGCCACATGGTATTCTTGGCGCTCCAAGAGCAGAGCGCCCGCGGGGGCTCCATGTCCTTGCTAAGGAGCGTGGGCTTCTGGAGCCACGGAAGGACCCCCACCTCCCAACCTGCCTTCATGTCACAGCAGAGCCTCCTATCGTCACCTCCGATGCTGTGGTCTTCTCTCTGCCCTTTTGACTTTCTCCCAGGGACTTTAAGCCCTAAAATCTCCCCTTGGCCGGGGAGATAGTAAAAGCTACCTAGAGAGGCCACAACGTCCAAGCGTGTGCTGTGCCGGTCGCGGTGCCGAGTCCTTACGACATTATCTCATTGAACCCTCCCAGTAACCCCATGATGTAGCACTGTTGCTGTCCATGTTTCACAAATGGGGAAACTGAGGCACCAGCTACTCCATCGCATGGTAAAGGTCACATGGCTGGTGGCTCCTGAGCTGCAGTGCCATCCTCTCAGAACACCACACGGGTCATTCTCAACTCCGGCTCCCGCCAGAATCACTGGGGAGTTTTAAAAGGTGCCACTGCCCAAGTGTCACCACAGACCGACACATCGCAGATCCTGGGGACGAGGAATGAGAGCTGGTGTGTTTTCAAAGCTCCCCGGGAGACTGTGCCATGCATCTGGGATCAAAGCCTCCCGCCCCTCACTCTCCTGCAGCTCAGAAGGAGCACCCCAGGCATGATGGGGTTGGGGTAGATTTGTCACATGCCGGGCCACACCCAGGAAAGCATCCTCCACCCCGGGCGTCCCAGAAGAGGGAGCAGACAGAGCAGGCCTTAGCCTGCGTGTGTCAGCTGTTTCTCCCCAGCGGGGCGACTGCGGTGGGGGCGGGCCCTTAGGGCCCAGAGCACAAAGGCTTCCTCTGCCCTAGGCGGTGCCCAGACACTGCCCCGCTCGCCCAGCCCAGTCTGAACTCTGCCCACGTCTGGGGCCAACCCCTCGACCCTCACATTCCAGCAGGGACCCCATGAGGCAAGAACAGACAGGGCTTTCAGGATGCACGCCTGCTGGGGGCATGAGTTATTACCGAGAATTATCCGCCATGAGCACGGGGTGGCATTTCACGTGCCAAAGGTTGGCCGGCCCCTCCCTGGTTCTGGCTGCTTGGCTCCAGGGCCTTCATTCCAACCTCACAAGGACAGAAACTTTATTCTCTTCCACAGCAGGAGGCCTCCACCCCTCACCATCTGTGTTGCACCCCCTCAGCAAGCCCCCATCCCAACCCCACCCAGGGGCCAGTGCCTCTCTTCTACACGGCTCAGTACAGAGAGGATGAGATAAGGGTGATTCAAAAGTCAAGTTTCCCAGGTCTTTTCAAGCCAGGCATTTTAGCAACAGGGAAAGTCATTGTTACGAAGATGTCAGCCCAAACCTGTTTTGGCTTTTCTGCATGAGATCCTGACAAATGCAAACAGCTGGCACAGCTGGCATGAGCTTCTCATGGAAGGAGCCAGGGCTTTTGGAGCCAGATAGATATTTGGTTTGAGTCCCGGTTCTGCTACCTGCCACCTATAGAACGTGAGCACTCGACTCGAAGTCTCTGCTCTCAGTTTCCACATTTATAAAATGGGTATGACAACCTTGACTTTCCAGGTATGTGTTAGGTTGAAATGAGATAACGAACATGACGAAGCTCTAAGTGGGAACGTGAAGGGCACACAGCAGAACGAGGCACAATGTACCGTAACAGACCTCAAAGACTAACGTAAAGCATCACCCTCTGTCTGATCCCCGTGGCCTCACGTCGGGACAGACCCAAAGAGGATCGTTAGCAAACCCGAGCATATCTTCAAAACGGATGACTTTCTTTGCCTTCAATGACAGGGAGCAGGGAGGCCAAATTTCTTTCATCCAGTGTGTCTGCTCGGATCGATTGGTAGTGCCTGTCTATGGGAGCTGCCCACCAGGCCCCGCACCAGGGAGGACACGGATTGATTAGCAATGTCTGCCACGAGAATAAGAAGTTCCTGTGGTGGAACGTATGCTATGTTTCACCATTTCGATTTTAGGGCAAGGTGTAAATAATACTTCTCACTCTAGTTTTTTGCCTGGATTTGTGTGACACTGATCTTTCTGCTTCTTTCTGCCTTCTGATCCTCACCTTCAGCTGTTAGAGCGAATTTCCTAAAACGAAAATCTGACCATTTCACTACTTTACCTATCACTGTCCCCTGGCTCCTCCCATTGCTCTGAGGATCAAACCACGCTCCTGAAGGCCACCTTCAAGGCTTCCATTCACCCTCGCTGTCTCATTCATGGCCACTCACTTGCAAATATCCCAACCTCAAGCCCCATTGAACTGAGGGACTTTAAGAAGTAAGATATGAAGGTTTAAGGCAGCTTAGAAAGATGCACTGAAAACCCCGTGCCCAGACCCACAAGGTCATATCAAGATCAGAGAGGGGCAGCACAGAGACCTCACTGCATCTGTTTAGTGAGTTGAACCAACTGGAGGGAGCTAATAAACTTCCACTGAACCTTGACGTGCAGTTTAGCAAAGCTGTCATGCTGTTCACCCCTAACAACGCTGATGGGATTAGTCCTGAGTGGCCCCTGCAGAGGGGAATTTTCCCTACTTTTTCTCCTGATTGCCTATTCCAAGACAAATCCCCTCCTCAGCAAGACACAGGGTGGAGGCTTCCAGACACCGCTGTGTCCAAAGCTTTCTTGTCCACGGTCCAGACATGCACGAGGGTTCCTGCCCCAGCAGAGGCCAGTGGGGTTCCTCTCCATTCCCTCTCAGTCCCAACTCTTGCTATTCCCCTGAAGGCAATCAGATACTTCAATCTTTCAATTGCACCAACTCCTACCCCGAGCTCCTGCCCTGGCCCGGCATGGGGTTGAGCATTGGAGATTCAGAGATGGCCCAATGCAAAAGCATCCAATGGATTTGTCAATGAACCTGACAGGAGGGATGGTGGTTGGGAAGCACCACCTGCATGGTATGGCTGCGGAACAAGGATCTCATAAACAAATCTCGGTTTGTTTCTGAAAAATTGGCATCTTTACTGAAATTTCTAAGGAAGAGTCTAGGCTTGCTAAAGAGGCAAACATTTGAATGTGTTCCTTGAGGGAAAATAGCTTCTTTAAAGAAAAGAATCCAACCAGGTCTTCTTCTTCTCCTCCTTCTTCTTTTTCATTTAACTTTATACTTTGACATAATGCCAAAGTTATAAAAAAGTTACAAAACGAACACAAAGGATTCCCTTATACTCTTTCTCCTGATTCTCCAGTTATTCATATTTTGTGAACTTTGCTTTAGCATTCTCTCTCCGTACATCTTTTTTCTAAACGATTTGAGGGGAAGTTGCAGACGTGATGCCCTTTTTCCCTAAACACCTCGGTGTCTATTTCCCAAGTACATGGACGTTCACATGACCACCGCTCAATGAGCAAAATCTGGAAATTAAACATTGACACAGTAGTATATCTAATTTACAGATCTAATTCAAATCTGGCAAGACTTCCCAATCGTGCCCTTGAGAGCAATTTTCTTCTAGTTCGGGATCCAGTCCAGAATAACACATCGCATTAAATTATCGCGTCCCTGAGTCTCCCTTAACTCTGGACCAGCTCCTGAGACTTTGTCTTTCAAGACATTGCCACTTTTGAAGAGTATGGGTCATTTGTTTTGTAGAATTTTCCTCAATTTTCTTT
Source organism: Pteropus alecto (assembly GCF_000325575.1). Lineage (NCBI taxonomy): Eukaryota > Metazoa > Chordata > Mammalia > Chiroptera > Pteropodidae > Pteropus > Pteropus alecto. The sequence goes on from NW_006441061.1 coordinate 1,617,191, forward strand.
ATTTTTTATTTTTATTTATTTTTATTTTTTTAGGCGAGGCAACCCTTGGTTGACCTCACAGATTGCAAGGACCTTGTCAGCTTACAATCCCTTATTTTTTTATTTTTCATGCCTGCAGCACCTGGTCTTCCTAGGTGGTCTCCCATCCAAGTACTAACCAGGCCCGACCCTGCTTAGCTTCCGAGATCAGACGGGATCGGGCTTGTTCAGGGTAGCATGGCTATAGACTGAATATTCTTCAGTTTTTATTTCATTATTTCTCTAAGCCCGCAGGTTTCTCCACCTGTAAAACGAGATTATTGTGAGAATTAAATAAAATTTCCTCATTTTGAGCAGGGATGCTACAGAAATGATATTGTCTTTCTCAACACTTGATGTTGGTTTGTCTTATTATTAGTGATGGTTACTTCGACCACTCGGTTTAGGTGATGTCTGCCAGTTTTATCTACTGTGCAATGACTATTTTCTCTTTATAATTAATAAATAAATTGTGGGGAAATACTTTGAGATTATTACAGATATTCCCATCATACTTTCACCTTCTAGTTTTAGCATCTTGATGATTCTTACCTGTATTAATTATTACTCTGATGATCAAAATTATAACTTAAAATTTCTATCATTATTGGCCAGTATTCTACTCTAAAGCAGAGCATGCAAAAAATGTGCCCAGAGATTCTTATTTTATTCAATGGGTCACAACTTATTATTATCAAAATTGTTCCAGACTTGGCCAGTGAGAGCTCATTTTCACTGGCAGCTTTGTCTTTTTTGATGTATCGCTATTATTCACTAAGCACTTCCTCACTTTCTGGTACAAAAAAGATGCTCCAGGCTCACCTTGTACTTTTCCTGTTCTCACACAGCAATCAGCCATTTCTCTAAGGAGCCCTGATTTCTTGGTTGAGGATATTTAGAAGCAAGAAGCCGGGCTCTAGATGGGCTCATTGTTTCCAGAGTATATTGTTTCTGGGTCCTCTCAGTGGACGGAACTAGGAAATACATATACGCATAAAGTAAATCCAGGAGTTCTTACTGATACCTTCAATTCCAGTCCGAAACCACAGCTCATTGGCCTTTCTATTTCTTATTTGTATCTCCTTCCACAACAGTGAGAAGCCTGGCTCTTAGCATCTTCGCTATATTTTATCTTTTACTCAATCCTCCAATCACAGAGAGTGTTTCACAATTGCTAATCCATGCTACTTTGAAAAACAAGCCCCTTAGGTAGAGTTCAGTATTCATGTGCAATTCTTTTCATCTTTAGACTGGGGGCTACTTATCAGAATTCTGCGTTCAAAAACTGCTTGGGTTAGTTCTTTTTGCCCCTTCAGTGTGGTTTGTTATTCATTTCAAATACAATTCAATAATTTATAAATACGGAGCTTCTTCGTTCGAGATTTTAGATGTCCCCCCCGCCGCCCCACAGCTTGTTTTAGTTCTCTAAATAGCATAACAAAATTTTCTTTTTTCTGCTTTTTCAACTTTTCTTGTTGTTCTTGTTTTAATAAAGGAAATTAATCCATTTACATGACTAGCGACAGCTAATACGTCTGGTCTTTTCCCTGACATCATGTGCATGTTTTTTTTTTTTTTTTCAATTTGTTTACCTTTTTAATATGAATGGGAGAGAATTAAGAGCTTCTTTTATCTGTCAGTGCCCTGCACCTGGCCTGCAACATATTAACGCTCACCAAACATTTGTGGAGCGTTGACTGACAGCTCAACAAGTGGCTTTCTCTTGTACTTGGACAGATAGACACAGAGTCTTGACCTTACTATGATGATAACAATGACTAACTCAGCAGTTACCATTAATCTGAATAATTATAAAAAGTCTTAGCAAAGGACCTGGATGTGGTAATCACTAAATAAATTGTAACTATTATTTATCGAACATTGACTAAGAATCAGGCAAGGTGCTACGTTCTTTTATTTAATCCTCACAATAATCCCATTTTACAGATGGGGAAACCTGGGGCTTAGGGAAGTACTGAGTTGTTTTTATAACAAGGAAGCTGTTGAGTTGGGATCTGAATCCAGATCTGACTTCAACATCCACCCTTTACCCACCCCATGTCCCTGCCTCTACGTATTTAAAGAAATAATTCCAGGAACAAATCCAGGCAAATCCATAGAGACAGTGGTTTCTGGGGTGGGGTGCGGGGGGAGGAAGCTCTTACTAACAAGGTCAAGGTTTCTTAGCTGGACCCGACTGCCAGCCAGTTCCCTGGAAACTCACGGTCAAATGGAGGCTCATGTCAGGAAGTCAGGCCCATGAGCTCATAAGGCAACGCTCCTTTGATGACTTAGAAATCAGCTACCATATTATGTCTTCCTCATCGAAGTTAATGTGGATTTAAAGGGTTTGGTATGGTGGGAGTGTAAATAATGACAGTCAATATTGATGAAAACATAGTCTGGGCCAGGCCCTTTGCGCTGGGGTTTCTCAGCCTCAACTCTGTTGACATTTGGGACCAGACCGTTCTTTGTGGGAGGGTGGAGGAGGCCGTCCTGTGCATTGTAGGATGTTTAGCAGCATCTCTGGCCTCTACCCACTAGATGTTACTAGTTCCCCACCCCAGTTGTTACAAACAAAAATGTCTCCAGACATTGCCAAGTGTCGCCTGGGGGAGAGAAGTCACTTCAAGTTGAGAACCACTGCTTACATGTATTACACTAATTTAATTCTCACAAGAATCCTAGGAGACCATCCTATCTACAGATAAAGAAACTGAGGCACAGGTAGGTTCCGATCCTATGGCTAATGAGCAGTAGAGAAGGGATCAAAACCCTTTGAGTCCAGAGGCCACAAAGCTTCACTCTAGTGGCCAGCTCATCTGATCTGACCTGATCAGAGGACAGTTGGGCAGAACATTAAAAAAAAAAAAAGCAAATGTGCATACCATGCCTAGGACTTTACTCAAAAGAAATATATACACAGGAATGTTCATCTCACCACTTAGGCTCACGAAGAGCTGGAAGTGCAGGAAAGGGGACTAGCCTGCCTTCCTCCGGCGCCCGGGCGCTTGAGCCCTGAGCTTGAGCCAGACTGATGTTTTTAACCACATAACTTCTTCTGGAGATATTAGAAAGGGTTATGCAGATCTGTGTTGACTCAGAAAGATGTCTTTGATACTTGATTGCATAAAAAAAAATTTTTTTAAACCACATGCATGGTATGGTTTTACTTCTGTAGAATTTTGTGTACATATAGCAAGGGGAAAAGTGCCATTTGTTGCAAGAAGTGATGGCGGTAGCTCTCGCACTTGTTTAAACGTTATCTGGTAGGACCCTTGGTGTGAAAGGAAGGCCGGGGCAAAACACTGCACACTGTGTGATTCCATTTATATGAAACTGTCAGAATAGGCAAATCTATAGAGACAGAAAGATGGGTGGTTTCCAGGGCTTGGAGGAGGGGAGACTGAAGAATGACTGCTAACGGGTGCGGGGTTCGTGCTGGAATCAGACAGTGAGGATGGTTTCACAACCTCGTGAATGGACTGGAAACCACTGAATTGTACACTATTCAATTTTGTAGTATGTGAAAAATATTTCGGTAAAACGGATTTTGACAGAGCTGCAGGGAAAAATTGACAAATCCAAAGCGATGATTAGGAAGCCAGTGACATGACAGAAAATCTAGCCCCCCAGGAACCTGGGGGACTAGCAGAGGGGATTTCCCACCGTGTATGGGAAGAAGAGCTAGAGTTAGTTAGTTGGCTATCAAACGGGGCCTGAACAACTTAGCGACAGCTGGGGCTGACTTGCGGCTTCCACGCACACAGATGTACCCACTTTCCCTGCCATATCTCCTGGCACTCGCCCCATCACTCTGCGTTCGAGTCCCGACAGCAGTCTCGACTACTCTCTTTAACGGGCTCTAGTGTAGCCGAAGGACAGTTTGAGGGAGAGTATGAAGCTCTAGCCCCGCTTCATACTCTCCATTAGCCCCCATCCCCACCCCACGAAACCCACAATCCAGCTAAAATCATGTGCTCATCTCATTGTGCAATCGCTGCAGTACAAAGCTTCATCTCCCACTTCCAACTAGACTGACATCCACAAAACCCAGCTCAAAATCACTTAAACAACAGGAAGTCCTCGGTAGGACAGTCCAGGGTTGTTTATTCAAAGGCTCCATGACATCATTAAGGACCCAGATTCTCATTTTTCGCTTGGCCACTCTCACATATTGGTCTCATCCTGCAACAATTCTGGACATCACATCGTCACCATCAGTGTCCAGAGGCAGAAAAGAGATTGGCTGATTCTTCCCAGAAGTTTTCCTGCAGATCGACTGTTCCTTCCCTCCTCACAGGACCAGACCATGTGCCTTCCTCCATCCCCAAACAACAGCAAGGAGAAGAGGGCCGCCGTGATTGGCTTAGACGCATCAGTATTTATCTGAGTAAATTAGTAAACTAGCTAATGGAGGGGGTGACATGAGAAAAAAAATCTGCTCAAGAAAAAAAAATCTGCTCTCTGCAGCGAGGGTGGATGGAGAACCAACAGTTAGCTCTGGCGGCCGCATCGAAATTCCTTGTTCAGAGGCCTTGCCCTCTGCCTGAAGTGCTCTTTCTCAATCTCTCCAGGTTAATACCTCCTCTTCCCTCACACCAATCCATCACCTCCTCCAGAAAGCCCTCCGTGTTCTCACTGGCTAAGTCAAAGAACCAGCACCCTCTTCATAGCTCTGGCTACAATGGCCACTAAATAATTATGAGTGTCGTTATTCTGAGTTCATTGGGTGCTAAAACTTCCTTCCCTTGTTTTATTTTCCCTCCTCCCTCCCCTGACCTCTCTCCTGGAGCTTTAGATAACCTCCTCCTCCCTCTGGAAGAGTAGGTATGAGTTTCTTACAAAGAACCGAAAGACTGGGCTGGGCTCAGGATTAAAAGTGAGGCAAAAGGTATATTTCCGTGAGATGATACAAGTGGTTATATTCTACTTTTCTTTTTCTCCAAAAGCAGGAATTTGGGGAATTTGAAACATCTGGCTCTTTTAATAAAGAATGGGAATCTAATATCAAAGATATGCCCAGGTTAATAATTTGTATGCTATGAATTGTTCATTTGTTAATTCACTCATTCATTCACTGGTGTGTCCTCCATGCCTGGCCCATCCTGAGTGTGGGGGAATAGAAAATGGATCAGATCTGGTGCCTGTCCCCAGGGAGACAGACACAGACACAACAATCACTTCAAGCTATGATTGGTGATCTGATGAGAGCTGGGTGGGCATGGAGTAGAGCAAAGGCTGACTATCGCCCAAGGGAAGGGACAATTTCAGATGGGTTTTGAAGGATACATAGAAGTTTGCCAGACAGAAAAGGAGTGGAAAGGCATTTCGGGCAGAGAGAAGAGCTGTGCCAAGGCCCAGAGGCTGACACAGCCTAGTGCATTGAGTGCAGTGGGGCAGAGCATGGAAGTACAGCCAGACTGCTTGGGCTTGACTCCTGCCCTACTCATCTCTTAGCTGGATGATCTGGAGTAACTCTTTTACTCTCTGCCTCAGTTTCTTCATCTATTAAGTTTCTTCATCTGCGACAGCACCCACCCCACAGAGCTGATGAGGATTAACCCAGATAAACCACACAAAGAGCTTAGAGCAGCCCCTGCCTGTGGTAGTCCTTGGTAAATTGCTAGCTCCTTGTTCTGTGCAATGAGTGTGGGGCACAGGGGTGGAGAGACTGAGCCGAGGCTGGGAAAGTCGATGGGGCCACTACAAGTTCTCAACAGGAGAATGACATATGGAGGTCAGGGTGACTGCAAGAGAGGGGAGGGTGGGCTTCAGGGTGTAGAGAGAGCATCGATAGAGTGATCAGAACCCAGGGGTGAGGCTGTGGGCACAGGGAAGTGGAAGATTCTAGAGAGTCTGCTAGGGGCTGAATTGTGTTCCTTCCAAATTTATATGTTGAAGTCTTAACTTCTAACGCTTGAGACTGTGGAGATAGAGTCTTTCAAGATGTAATTAAGGTAAGATGAGGTCATTAGGGTGGGGGCTAACCCTATGACAGGTGTCCTTACAAGAAGAGATTAGGACAAGACAAGCACACAGGAAAGACTATGTGAAAACCCAGCCAGAAGGCAGCCTTTTACAAGTCGAGGAGAGAAACCTCAGAAGGAACCAACCCTGAGACACCTTGATCTTGGACTTTCAGCCTTCAGAACTGTGAGACAATAGATTTCTGTTGTTCAAGCCACCAGCCTGTGGTACCTCCTTACGGCCGACCAAGCAAACTAATAGAGTCCAATGGTGGAGTGAAGAGACTGGGGGTTGCCTGGATGCGGGAGTGAAGGGGCAGAGAGAACAACCCTTGGATTCTGGCTGACACAAGAGGTAGAAGGAAGCACCATCGTTGAGATGGGACAGGTGTGGACGCAAAAAGGGTGAACTCCACTGCTTGCTTGTGGGAGACATCCGCAATATGAAATAACCCAGGGGAGGAATTGTGAGCCCTTGTGCCAGCCTCCGCCCCTCCCATCTCCTGCCTCGTAGGCTCTGAGGACCCCGGCTCCAGGCCCTGCCAGGATTCTGCCACACCAAGTGTATCGGGCTTGCTAGCTCTATGCACTGGTGACAGATGCTGTCACACCCAGTCCCAGTGCAGCCTGGGAGGGGCACTGCCAGCTGGGCATTGCCTCAGCGTAAGGAAGTGGAAGAAAGGGAGGCCCAGCTAAGGCACAGCACCCAGAGATAGGTCCAAGGGCGCTCATCCTTCCAGGAAAACATTCTGGTCACCAGGATACAGCTCATCGTCTTGCAGCTGGCCCAGCCCAAGCACATGGGCATTATTTGGCGACTCTTTCACTCTTGGTGATAATAAGAAGACCCACTGCCCAGGTATGTATGTCTCTCCAGGCTCAGAGAGATGAGCTGACTTGTCTAGGGACACACAGTTGGTTGGACAGTCCTGTCTCACACTGGAGCCCATGATCTTAACCGCTTTGATGGTTTTGCAAGTTTTCTTTCAAAGTGAATTTGGTTAATCTACATTTGACTTTGACAATAACTTCTCACGAGCACAGAGATTACATAAAGAGAGGTCATCTCTGAACATGTGGCTTTGAATTTTATGTTTAAGAAATTTGTTGTTATTGTTGTTGTTGTTGTTGTTTTAAAGGAGGTTGTGAGGCTCATCTGCTAAAAATATTAAGTGTAACAACTTGGAAGCAGTAATTACTGCAAAGCACTTGGTTGGAACAAATGTCTGCCAATTCCAGGCCCTGCCCCAGAGCAACCCTTGGGGAGCACCCCACCTCCTCAGGGGTCCCGGCCAAAGCCACTTCCGCAGACTCAGCTGGGAGTTCTGAGCCCGCCTGGAAGCTGGCCTGCTTCCCAGCTGTGGTTTTTGCCCTGATGTACTGGGAGCCGTCCCATGGCCTGGGGCCTGGCTTTGGCTGGTTCCTCGCCTCCTAGGGGAGGTTAGAGGAGAACTGGGGCCTGGATGCAGCAGGTCCTGGGTTCAAATCCCACCTCCACGTCCTCAAGGCCCACAAGCCCTGAGCGTGGGCTGCGGAGCCAGACCTTGGCTTGGAACCCAGACTCGACCATTTCCCGGCTGTGTGGCCTTGGGCAACTCGCTGCCCTCTGCAATTCAGTTTCCTCGCTTCTCACATGAGGGTTAGAATGGTACTGACCTCACAGGCTTGAGGGGAACGTTAAATGACCCGATGTGCATAAAGCACTTGGAACGGTGTCTGACACAAAGTGCCTGGTACATGTGGGTTAGTACTGTTCCTGTGTCTTTGAGCAGCGCCCCTTCACCTCCCTGAGCCTCGGTTTCCCCATCTGTACAATGGGAATGATCAGATCATGGATGGACAGATGAGATGAGATGATGCAAGACAAACGCTTAGCATAGACCCTGGCAATTACTGAATGTTCGACGAAATCATTAGTGATTATTCCAAAGCCCTTCTGGAGCCTCACATTCTGGAAAAACTGCCTGAGAAGGGTAAAAAATTAAATTAGAGAGAAGAGAGGCACAGCCAAGCCATTTAACAATTTCTAGAACAAGGGTGTCCAGGATCCCCGAGGCCCTGTAAGCACCTTGGTAAATGGCACATGATGGGCACAGGGACAAAGAACCATGGATGGGCTGGGAAGCAGCTTGCTCTCATGCAGAGGCTGGCAGCTGGCAACAGGGAATTCTGGGAGTGGAAGCAGCTGGGAGGATGTCAGTTGCGGATCTCGGGGACTAGGCTAGGGTGAGGCTACTGCCAAGGCCAAGAGCCGGGTGGAGTGTGGCAGCCTGGAATCTGAGCCCGTGGGTGGGACAGGGGCAGGGTTCCAATCTGGCCATGAGCTCAGGCGAGTCCCTGCCCGTCTGAGCCACACTTTCCTCATCTGTTAAGTGGGGTCATAATGCGCTGAATGATTCAAAGAGTACATATGCATTCTGTGCCAGGTGCAAGGTAGGTGCTCTGTAACAGGGCTGTTATGACAACCTGGAAGCCCTGTCAGGGGAGAAGCTGGTGACAGATGCACCTGACTGTACCTGAGACAGCCCGGGCAGGTGGCTGGGATGGAGGGCCCCCTGAGCCTGGCCATTATGGCATCTTGGGCTTCCCTCTTTGGCTCCCACTGCAGACTGAGCAGACCTGGGCAGTTCCCCTGAAGTCCTACATGGGAAAACAGATTTTCCAGCCTAACAGTGGGCCTGGGCCTGGTCCAGTGGGCAGTGGAGAGGGGCCCTCTAAGTGAAGCTGCCCTCCCAAGTGCCTTCTGGACCCCCCACCGCATGCTCTGCAAACTTCTTCTTCCTGAGACACCTTGGGCCCTTCCCCCACCCAGCTGCTATCAGATCAGCGCAGGTTCCTCCCCGGAGCCAGTGCTAGGCACTGAACTAAGCTCTTACTTGCATGAAAAATGAACAACAGTCCTGCAAGGTGGACTCTGTGATCCCATTCCTGGGCTCTGAGCTATCCAACACCTCACTCAGCGTCACACAGTAAGGGTCCAGCCCAGGCAGACCAGTTGCCCCTTGCTCAGGATCCGCACTGCCTTCAACTCTGTGGGAAGAGCACTGGTTTGGGAGTCCGTAGGCCTGGGCTCTGCCTCCCCCTTTGGTGACCTCGGACCACCTTCCAACAGTGAAGGTGAGCCCCGCCTGCATCCCCTAGATGGGATCCGGGACAATGAGTATTACCTTCTGTATCAGTCACGGTTCTTCAGAGAAACAGAACCAATAGGATGGGGAGAGGTGACCAAACAGCCCAGGTCCCACTGGGACAGTGGGAAATCTGACCCATGTCCATGTATATGTCTCAGTTAACACCTTTAGGGAGTAGGATTTGAGGTGATTTTTACTTCTTTCTTTATATCTTCCTATCGTCTAGTATTTTAAAAAATTGCACATGCATAAATTTATAATCACAAAAACATTAAATGATTTTTCATTTTGAAAAAATAAGACATTTTCTGAGAATATATCATCCTAGGTAGATAAAACATTTTAAAAATAGGTTTGCAAAAACAGTGCAGAGTCTACAACTAATCATCAAAAGATTCAGAAAAAAGCTTAGACGAGACAAATGAGACAAAGCTTAGCTATTGGAAAGTCGGGGTGGAAGATAAATGGGTATTCATTGTACTATATTTGGAAATTTTCTGGGAGTTTATATGTTCCAAATAAATAGTTGGTCAAGAGAGTAAAAATTTAAAATAACCCAAGAGGGGAGTAGGTGTCGATGTGGATGGGACATACATTTATTACCAACCTCGATGACGGATACTTGAGGAAAGACGTCAGATTTTAATAAGTTAATAATTACAGGCTATAATCTTTAGGGGAACCATTAAAAGTGCCCTAAATTTTTATTTCCAAACTACTCTAGAGGGAAAAACAAGTAATCTGAGTAAAGTAAGAAAAGAGAGAAAAAAAGAAACTTACAAAAAGCATGATAAATAGAAGGCACAAAAGAAGGTAAGTTTAAATACCCAAGTAAATCAGTAATTACATTAAATGTAAATGGACTAGATGATCCAGTTGAAAGATATGCCTCTAAAACCAAAGGATACAGCAAAGTCAAAAATAAAGATACGTCATTCAAATAACAACAAAAGGAAAACCAGCATAGCTATATCAATAGCAGACAAAATAGGCTTATGGCCGAAATCATTACAGAACTAGACATTTCATAGAGACGAGAGGTTTGATTCATCACGAAAACTAACAATTTAAAAATTATAGGCACCTAATAAAGTAACTTAGAAATATATGACACAAATATTGGAAGAAATACAAGGAGAGACAGACGAAGCTCACTGTCATAATGGGAGATTGTAAGATTTTTTCCTCAGTAATTGATAGAAAAGGTAGGGGGGAAAAACCAATGTGCATCTAGATTAAGAAAGCTGATCTAATGGATCCATCTAGAACTCTGCAGCCCACACTTGCAAAAGGCACAGCCTTTGCAAGGACAATGCAACAAGTGACCACATATGTGCCATAAAGCGAAGCATTCAATTCATTCTGAGCATGGTGTGACCACATGCATTCAATCTAGAAATAAATTACAAGAAGGCTAACTGGAAAATCCCCACGCATTTGGAAGTTAAAAAACACACTTCAAGGACGAAATCATGATGAAAAACTCAAAAACAGACAGAAGTAGAGAGAACCACTTGGAGCCTGGGGGAGGGGCAGCTCCCTGGGCCCCCCATCAGTCTCGGTTAGGTGGGACATTGAGATATGTGGCCATCTCACCCCATTATTTCTGAGCTGTTTTTCGAAGCCAGCATTTATTGAGCACCTAGTGTGTGCCAGTCTGTTAGCTCTCTGGTGACTTCTCACCACGAACCGCGGTTCCCATTATCATCTCCATTCCACAGAGGCTTGGAGAAGTCAGGTGACTCGCCCAAAGTCACCCAGTTATAAAGCAGCCTACGGCTTTCAGACTCCATGTTTTTGATTACCTACAAAGCTGGTACGATTGATATTCCCATTTTTCAGATTAGAAAATTGAGGCTTATGGTACAAGGCAAGTAAGTGGTAGGATTTGAACTGGGGATTTGAACCCAGGTCTAGATGGGTGTTAAGCCTTTACAGAGTGGGAAACTGAGGCTGAGAGCTGCTGGGACTTGCATGAGAACACACAGCTGGGAATGGCACCAGACTGAGATTCGGGCCTGAGCTTCTGGAAAGGGAAACAAGCCTGAGAGGAAATGATCACAAATGCCTCCCACCCCCACCCAGACAGGAAGGAAGGGACAATGGCCCAGATGGACTGAAGGAGAGGGCTTCTCACCCACTGGCTCCCAGACACAGAGGCCCCAGGGCTGAGGAGAGTCCTTTATCATGAGGTCTCAGGGGTGGGGGCTGCTGAGCAAACAGCAGTTCCCTGCCAATGACACAAAATGGCCATTGAGAAAAGTCCAGGCCTGGGGGGAAGGAGGGGCTGTCGTGACCAGCCCCCAAGTGGAGGAGGGAGCTGCTGCCTACAGGGCATCCCAGCCGCAACCCATTCAACTTGCCGATGAGGAAACTAAGAGGCTGGCCTGGGATCACACAGCCTGTCAGCTCTGTAGACTCTGGGCGAGGACCGGGTGGTGCCTGTAGGAGTCAGTGCACTGCTCCGGGCATGGACAGATGAGCCCAGGCAGCCACAAGTTGCCTACAGTTAACGCTGGAGCCCCAGCTCCAGGTGGCTCAGAGCAGCCCTAGCCCAGAGAGGCCCAGGAGTTCAAGGTCGCACAGCAGTAGAGGCTGCCGCTCTCTCCTTGCCCGGCCAGAGCTGCTCCCGCTTTCTGGCCGCAGCTCTGTTCCTCCCCCTCCCCCGTCTCCCAACCCCCATCTGTACCAGCTGTCTCCTTGGAGGGCAGCACAAGCCTAATCCGGTTTCCACAGGGCATGTGGGTGCCAGGTGTGGCTGAGACAGTTGGGAGGGCAGGTGGGCAGAGGGGGCGGTAGCTGCAGGAGGCTCCAGGGGATCGAATACCACAGCAGCTGCTGTGCACCTGCTCTGGGCTGCCTGAGAGGGCCAGGCACCCTGTGGTTGACCAGACCTTGTGCAGCCTGGCCCTGCCACTGACGCTGGTTGGTAATCCTAGTTTTGCGTCTCTTCCTCTCCCAGGCCCTCCATGTCCCCATCTGCATGCTCCCCATCTGATGTGGTGATGTACTGAAGTTTGCATAGCATGGCGCCTGCTGCCACCGCGATGGTTTATTATTATTATTATTACCTCCTGGTGGCCTGAGAAGAAAAGGTCATGAGGCCAAAGAACCTCTGCATGGAGGCCTGGTGGGCTGCTTGACCCTTGGATTCAGTTCCTTTTGAAGCCCATCCTGGGCCACCTCCTTGTCCTTACCAAATACACTTCGCTGCTCCCCATGGCCCACCCACTGCTTGTGGCAGCACAGTCCATAAATCTTGTGCAATTAACCCAGAACCTGCCACCCCCCACCCCGCCCCACTGTGCTCTTCCTCCCAATCTTTCACCCCTCAAGGAGCTCCAAGGTTCTTTCTTACCCCCCTCAGGGTTCCATGACATCTACTTTGAGAACCACTGCCCAAGAAATGTGATCCAAGCCCCTCAGCCCAGGATTAAAGGCCTCCATCCCACGTACCGCTCCTCAGCTGCTCATTGTTTTCCCATAGAAGTCACCATGGGTGGACCAGTGCCCCCCACACCCCATTCCTGCCTCCTAGACCTTCTGTTTTGCATCAGCAGAGACCATTTTAACTCCAGAGGCCTGAAAGACCACAGTCTCCTCTCAGAATGGCTCCCTGACTGCCTGAAGGTCCCATTCCTCCTCTGGAGAACTCTGGGGCCCTGCAGAGCTCAGCTGGCAGGTTCAGAGGGGTCGAGGGGCAGAATTGGGTGAGAGCAGGAGAGAGGGATCTAGGTGGGAGGAAGGCAGTGGGGGTGGAGGACAAAATAAAGAAGGAAGGAAGGAAAGGGAAAGAAGAGGAGGAGAGAGGCTGGTGTGGGTCCTCGCAGTATACCCCATCCCCCCTTCCGCTCCCCGACCCCACCCTGAGGCCAAGCCCATCGCCCCCACCCAGTCCCTGGCTCCAGGGGGGAAGGAGATTCCAGGAGCCCCGTTTCAGGGCCCAAGGTGGGCCACCGGCCCAGGGGACCAGGGGATAGGGGATAGGAACCACTTCTCATCTGGGCCTCTTGCCCTTCAATCCTCTGGGTAAAGTGTCAGGGCTGGTCCAGGTTCAGGTTCCACCTGGGGTCACACAGGAGGGACTCAAAGAGGTAGGACAGGGTTTCCAATTCAGTGAGCAGAGCTGTGGCTGTGGCTGTCTAGCCAATGCTGTTGGGTCAGCCAGCCTGGAGGCTATAGGTTCCACCTCTAGGGGCTCCACTCCCAGATGACCTGCCTTCCTGGGTTACTTCCCACGGTAGAGTCAGGTCCCTCAAAAACTCTAAGAAGTTAAGGTAGGGTCCCCAGATGCCAACCTTGGTCTGTTGCCTTCACAGATGCACCAGAACTGGTCTAAGCCTCACCCTCTCCCAACCCTTCTCCCCCAGAGCCAAGATGGACCCAAGGAGACCAGGGGCTGGGCACCAACTTCTTCTGGAGCATCTCTATGCAGGGATCAGGGGAGGATGAACCCAGCCAGGGTAGGGATGGGCATCTGGGGAGACTTGGGCTAGCGTCCCAAGGCCTCACCACTTATTTGGTTCTGAGCAAAGAAATACCGCATGCCCTTTCTCAGGGCATCCATGCAGGCACCTGGCAGTTCACCGTCTATTGAGCACTTACTTTCTGCTCAGCCCAGGCTGGGCTCAGGAGGCCCCCAGAGCTGACCCTGGCACCATGGAGAGGGCAGGGCAGGCAGTGGAAACAGCTCACATGGGCTCTGATGTCAGACAGCTTGGGCTTGAGTTCCAGCTCTGCCTCCTTCTCATGTTAAGGCTAAGTCCTGGGCATATTGAACCTCAGTTTCCCCATCTGTGAAATAGAGGTGAAGCTTCCCACCAGGTGGGGTCATTAGGAAAAAATCACATGAAGCGAGGGATGTGAACAGGAGACCAAAACTGTACTGATGAGTGCTCTAGATCAAACACCTAACGTAGCCATTGATTCATTTATTCACATATTCTTTCATTCAAAAAGCATTTTCAAGACCTCCTCTGGGCCCGGCCTGAGACAGGCATGAATCCCACGGAGAAGGGACCTGAGTTCAGGACTCGGGCCTGGCATCCACTCAGCTGGTCTGCCCATCAGTCATGTGGTCTTGGGTGAGTTACTTCCCTTTCCGAACTTACTCTCCTTACTGCATAAAATGGGCTCATACTCCCCTCTGAAGATTGACCGAGATCCGTCACTCCAAACAGCCCTTGAGTGCTGGGAGCTTCACTCCTTTCTTCTCCTTGTCTCCTGCCTTTTGTTGGTCTGGGACTAATTTCTTCTGGATATAGTGAGAAAGTAGCAGGTGGGACTTGACCCTGGGCTACAAGTTGAGGAGACAGACATGATGACTGAGGCTTGAAGGGGTTCGGCCACACGAAGAGTTATTGGTAATCACCGAGAATCAAGCAGCCACTTCCTGAGCCCTACAACATGCAAGGCCAAGAGCTCTGTTTACTGTCCCATTTAACTAGCAACACCTCCCTTCGCAGAGCCCTTTGGGCCAAACACCACTGTTTCCACTTTACAGAGGGAAAACAGGGTTCAAAGTAGAAGTCACTAGAAGGACACCCACCGTCTAAACTGTTCACAGCAGTCCCCTTAAGGAGCGAGCCCATAGGCACAGTGACACGTGTGTCTTTCACTTTTTTTGGCCTTCTATATATACATACATATATTTTTTTTGCAGCCAGAATGTAATTTAAAATACTTTTTAAATAAAAAACATTGGTTTGTGTGCTAGGAATAAAGCTGTGTAGAAACGTGACAGGGCCCAGAGGAGGCCCAGAGAAGTCAGACAGGCCCGGGTTCGGTTCCCCATGGCTGCTGCAAGACCCAGCCCTTCCATCTCTGCAACCACCCCAGGGGCAAGGTAGCACCAAGCGCCACTTGAAATTGTAGGCACAAGCCTCACCTGAAGAATGACAACGGCTACTGCACTGGGAGCTCGGGGAATGGATGATTGCCCCCGTGTCCTCAGACTGCTCCTTACCATTGTTATGTCCAGGACAATCTAAGAATTTAGAAAATTAAACGAAATACCATTTCAGTCCTCTCTGACTGGGTCGTGATCCTGCCTCCACAGCCAGATGGGCCTGTCACAAGGGCCTGCCTGGCCACTCACTCCCATCACCCTCATTTCGTTCTAATCTGGGCTGGCATCGGGAGGGTGGTGTGTTCAAGACCTCCATGATGCTCATCCCAGGACCTCGGAGATTTCTCCTTTTCTTTAAGAGTCACCGGAACGTGGGAGAGGCCCACGAGTCCTGTGGGTAAGAGTCCCTGAATCCAAGAGCCTGGAACACAGGCACTGGGCCCGGGGCCCACACTCAGCAGAGTGGGTGGTGCTCAGGTCCCCTGAGCTTCTCAAGTTTCTTCTGGCATCCGGGTCACTTTGCTACCCAAACAGAAAAACAGCCTTAGAGAAAAAATAATGCTAAAAATATAATAAAGTAAATAAATAAGACTAAGTTTCTAGATCTAGTAAACTGTAACCCAAGAGAATCAGAGTAAAAGGTGTGACTCTGAAGCCACAAGAATGGCCCAGAAGCCAGAAGCCAGGAGCCAGGAGAAAGTACCATTGCCCCATTTTTCTAAAGAGTGTGACTCCAGCAGTCGTGGACTAGTTAGCTTAACATTGATCGCCAAGCACGTACTAGACAGATTATTCGGTAGTGATTTGAGAGCGCTCAGAAAAGGAAGTGGTGGCCAGAAATGCCAACGACGGTCATTGGCATTAAATCTAGTCGCTCTTGCCTCTCTCCTTGAATAACAGGACAACCATGCCCAATTCAGATACACCTACCTCCATTTCTGTAAGACATGGGAATGTGTCTTCACACATGGGAATACAATGGAAAAATGTGGATTCACCATACAATAATACTTTAATAAGACAGCTGACCAAAAAGAGCACTGACTATGCTCCAGATGCTGTTCCAAGCACTTAGCATGTGTTAACTCCATCCTCACAGCAAGCCTGATAAGATGGGTCATAATCACTACCCTCACTGTAGACATGAGGGAAAGGAAGCACAGAGCAGTTAGGTAAATCTGCCTGGGGTCACAGCTAGTGGGTGGTGGAGTCAGAAATTTGAACACAACTGTCTGGCCCCTGAACCCACAGCTGCACAGCTGGCTTTAAACTGACCTAGAGATCCTGGATTGATTAACCAGAGGCGGCTGGAGGTGGGAGTAGAAGCCTGGATCTTACCAGGACTGCCAATCAAGATGCCCCACCCTCCACTCACCGAGGAGTGGGCGTGTGACCTTAACTAGGCCAATTATTTGCTCACTCAGGACCTAGAACAGCTTAGGCTTCGCCCTGGATTCTCAGCCCTTGCTTCCTGCCCTTCCTTGGTTTGCAGTCCTTCCCATCTGTGATTCCCATATGGTCCCTTTTGCCATTGATGGCTTCTGTTGTTTGCAACCCAAGAGTCCTGCTTGAGTTAGGAGTTCATCACTCTCATCCTCACCCAGATCTGCTCCTAAGGGAGTGCACCCTACCCCAACCCACAGTGAGTCCATGATCCTGCTGGGTATGAATGGGTGCAAAAAAGTGAGAATCACTGGCAGTCTCTAGTGGTAGACCACAGAGCTCTGTCCTTAATCTTGTCCCACTGATCGTAATTTTCACAATTTTGATCTAGAACACAGAAGGCCTACTCATAAAATTTGCAGCTGCCGCAGTGCAGAATTAATGCTTTGTACAATAGAAGCTGGACTTGACAACACTTTCGAGACTAGACAGCTGGATGGGAGCCAAGAAGATGACATTTAACCAGCATAATGTAAAGTCTTGCATGTGTTTCCGAAGGATCCATTGTGCAAGTACCAGACCGGGGAGAGGGGAGTTGGCTAGACAGTAGTCCATAGGAAGAAACTCTCACTGCAAATTCAGTGAGTCACCAGAATAACGTAGCTGTCGAAACACAAATGCCTCTAGTAATGCAATCCGCGTGTCCTTGAACACTAGAGATGACAAGTACCTTTCAACTTGGCCCTTGTCAGTCCATACACAGAGCATGTTTCCAGTTCTGATCTTCACACTTGGGGAGGGACAATGACAATTGTAGTTCATTCCAAAACGGGTGGCCCAGGTTTGGGGAAACCAGGGAGATTGGGGGGCGTTGATCACCCTTGGGGATTTAGGATCCCTGTGTGTAAATAACTGCAGAGGAATCCCAAAGAAGAGGTCCTAAAGGCATAATACTAGGGGACCGGCTGTGGAAATTACAGAGATGTTTTAGTTAAAGTCCCCCAGGTGGCAAGTAACCAAAACCAGACCGGCACTCACTAAGTTAAAAAAAAAAAGGGAACTTAGGAAAACAGGTGCTTTTTAGGACAGCAGCCCTAGGGACTGGAGCCGGGAGCTGGAAAGCTGGCAGGAACTGGGCAGTCTGACTCTATCTCTCTCTTCCTTACTTGCTCTCTTGCTGCAAAACAGCTTTCTCTGCTTCCTGGGACACTGTTGAAAGTGCATCCTGGCCCTGGCACTGCATAATCCACCAAACTGCTCAGGATGGGGTTAGTGGAGACAAGAAATGTGGAGGGGGGAGGAAGACAGAAGAAGGAGCAGGCAAGGCGGGCAGGGACCAAGAGGTGGGATCAGTTATTAAAGAGTAACCCAACAAACGCCGGGGTGCCCACTGCCCATCTTCAAGCCAGAACACCAGGAGCAAGGCCCCGTGTCCCCTCCCTGGGTGATTCAGGAGGCCAGAACACCAGGAGCAAGTACTCTGCAAGGCCCCGTGTCCCCTCCCTGGGTGATTCAGGAGTGTCTTGTTCTCTGCTTTTCCTTATAGTTTCAATACCTATGGATGGATGCCTGAGAAATGAGGGTTGCCTTTGGCATGTCTTGGTTTTTATATGACGGGGTATGTCTATAGCATCTTCTGTCTCGGTGCTGCTTTTGCTGAGCATGTTTGTGAGATGTTTGCATGTTGATATGCAGAGCTGTAGTTTGTTCATTTCCCTGGCTGTATAGCTTTCATTATTTGACTACGCAACCTTTCATTTCTACCGTCTTTGTCTATTCAAGTTGTTTCCAGCCTTCCAGAACTACAGACAGTGCTGGATATGTCCCTGAGTGTGGAATTGCCCACCCTCCACTCTGTTAGTGCAAGGCAGACTCTCACTCACCCAGGATTGTCCAGCTTTCTCATGATGGTTTAGGTTGTCCTGCGGGATAGCGAGGTATCCCAACCTTCCCAGGTTATACTAGAAGAATGTCTCATGCAACAAATGAGTCAGGAGCTTGAGGTTATTGGACACGGGGTTGAATCTCGTCTTTATTGCTTTCTAGCTGTGTGACCTTGAGCATGTCATTTCCTTCTCTGAATCTCCAGTTTTCTCTTTAAAATGGCTATTACCAATGGCAGTTTCAGAGGAAACCAAGGAGCCTGCAAAGGCAGCTACTTTGAGGAAATGAAGAGAGCAAGGCTGGTCCCAGGACCATGGGTGTTTAGGGGAGCAGCAGGAGTGGCAAAGGCCAGCGTAGAGCCCTCTTCCAGATAGTCTGGGCTCGGGGAGGAGAGAATGTGGCAGGCTCCCTAAGAAGGAAGAGACAGTCCAGGGGTGGAAAATGTCCCCCAGAGACCCTCTTGGAAAGACTAGAATCTAGGCCCCCCAATCTCGTGGGCAGAAACACTTCTGCTGCCACCGTGACTATGACGCACCAGTGCTTCGCCCCCACTTTGGACCATATCCTGCAGGTGCAGCCCCTGCCAGGCATGAAGGCACACAGCCCTTGATGTCTGGTCCCCCTCTACATCACGAGGTGTACCTGGGCTGTGGGTCACTTGGGGGCCTGGCAAAGGGCATTCGTGTCTGGGCTCTAAGCTAAAGAAACAAAGGAAGACGTCGCAGCCTCCTGTCTTCTTTGAGCACTTACCGCACACCAGGTGACCTTGACAGGCACCATCCCACCAACTCCTCACAAGGCAGTGACCGTGAGTACCCCCATTTTACAGATAAGGAAACAGAGGTACTGAGAGATCGGGCGGCTTGCCCAAGGTTACAGAACTGGTCATTGGCAGAACCCAGGTTTAACCCGGACTTGTGGCTCTAATGCCCATCTCTGGGGCAGCAGCTTTGACTTAGTCTGGGGGTTGGGCAAGGGATGGCCACGGTAGGGGCGAGGGGGAGTGATATTCAAGCTGATCCGGGGAGCACAGGCCAAGAGGCATGGAAGAAAGGACCCTTGTAGTTCAAGGAGCAAGGTGGGAGCAGGGGACTGTGAGTGGCAGGATGAGGCAGGAGAGGTAGACATGATGATGCTTTGGCCCCCAAGGCCCCTCGAATTCATGGTGGGTGTTTCCAACCACAGACTCCTGAGTTGAGCAGAAAGGTTTTAACCCTAGCTCCACCCCTACTGGCCAAGGGGATGAGTTCTGTCTAGAGGGCTCTAGGAGTGATGGGCTGGGCCTTCCAGGTAGAGTAGGAACAACCAGGTGGCTGGGGAAATGACAGATGGTGCATGGGCTGGGGGTGCCTGAGCAGAGGGAGGGGGAGGGCCTGAGGAGCCAGCTAAGGGGGAGCCATGTCTGGGACCCAAATCTAGGGTTGAAGGATGGTCTTAGAGGCCCAATTTAGACAGGTCCCTCTGGAGTCAATTCAGTGTCCTGGGAACCTCTGGGAGTTAGAATGGGGGTGGGGCTGCCTCAAAGCCACCATTGTGCCCCCCTCTCCCGCCTGACTGTCTGGGGCCTAAAATAGAGCAGAAGCTCAGAGGATCTCAGATCTCCCGTGACAACGGCTGCTGGCACAGCGTCTGGGGGGAGGGGTGTGAGTCACCACTGGGAACCCTTGAGTTTGAAGCTCCCAAAGCCCAGATGCCCCACCCCCACCCCCAGGGACAGTGGGGCAAAGGTTGTCTCAGTCTCACCCCTGTCCTGCTGTGGGGGATGGACCTGGCCTTAGCTCTGCCATGGAGGTGCTGGGTGACTGGCCCAAATCTGCCCCCTCGGGACCTGTTTCCCAGATGTACCAAGAGTCCAGGGACCTGGACATCCTTTGTGAGGCTCCCGGAATTCATGGCAGGTGGTCCCAATATAGGCTCCCAGAGTCAGACAGGCATGGGATGAAGTCCTGGTTCCTTTCCTGCTAGCTGAGTGACCTTGGGCAAGTCTCCACTCATCTTAGAGCCTGTTTCCTCATCTGTAAAATAGACATTCAAACCAAGTCCTGTTCTTTCCCTGTTTCAGCCTGAACTATCCAACAAGGATCTTGACAGCTCCTGGGGCCTCTGTGCATGGCTGCCGCATCCTCAGATGGCATACTTTGTGCTTCCGGGAACGTTAACGACAGTGACATCACTTTTTAGTGTCCTGTGCTTTTACACACACTACCTCTGGCTCCCCACATCCTGGAAGGCAAAGATGGGTATCATTTCCAGCCCTTTCTGTGGGAGCTCTCAGCTTCGGTACTGGCCACTCCTGGAGAAAAGGGGTCTTGACTCCAGGACACCTACGAGGTGGCAGGCCCTGCGCTTGGCTCAAGCTTGGATTCCTGGGGGGCAGGGATGATCCTCCCCATTGTGCAAACGGGGAAACAGGCTCCAAGGGGGCTGTGGGTCCTTTGCGAACAGATCAGCACTGTGGCCGAGTTCAGAGCAGCAGGAGAGGCAGGCGAGCTGTGTGGGGCTGGCGTGCCCTCTCGCGGCAGCCGTGCGCCACCAGAGCCACCCAAGCCCCATCTTAGAGCCGCCCACGGGCCTGACTGCTATGGCGCCACCTCCCCGGAGCTGAGAACTCTCTCCCAGTCTGTCTCCTCCTGGCTTCCCAGAGCCCCCAGAGCGGCTGTGCGCCCCGCCCCGCCCCGATTGCCATGGAGACCGCTAGTACACAGTTTTCTCCTTCCCGTTGTAAGTACCGGGTCCGCAGCCCGACCAGCGCCGGTCTAGGAGGGAGCGGGCCGGGGCTGGCCGGCTGCGGGCCCATGAACAGCTGGGCCCCAGGGACGCTGGCTGTGGGGAGAGTGAAATTCTTCAGCCGGCATCGCGGGGAGGTGAGGCCCGTTGGCTCTGCTCAGAGTGGTTCCTGGCTTCGCGTAGTGCGAAGTTCAGAGCGCTCGCTGGACTTCGGATGCAGAATGGGCTCCAGGTTCCACGCTCTAGTTCCAGAGAAGGTTTAAACTCCTTCCTGGCTGACTTGTGTTCTTTGGACTCTGGCCTTAAAGAGAACTCAGAGCTTCGAGTAGATTCTGACCTTCTAGTCCTGGGCTCCAGCTCTAGAATGGGCTCTTGGCTCAGATCTGGTTCTGGTGTAGGCTCCAGCCTCTGGCTTCAGCGAGGCTCTGAGCTTCAGGTTCAGGATTTACGGGGCTCCAGAAAGAGCTGCAGGATCCTGGCTCTGACTGCAGCGGTTCCTGGGTTCTGGGCTCTGACTGTAGAGTGAGACCTGAAGTCCCCATTCCAACCCCAGGCTCCTAGGGGCATGTTTAGGGCTGGCCCAGGTATCTGGGGTCGAGCTTGAGCAGGATGTTGCTTCTTGTCCCAGGGTGAGACTACTTTTGCCCTCTCATTGCAGGTCAACTCCTCTGCCTTCTCTCCTGACTGCCAGACACTGCTCACAGCCTCAGAGGATGGCTGTGTGTATGGCTGGAAGACCCAGAGTGGGCATCTGCTGTGGAGGCTGGGTGGCCACACAGGTGGGGCTCCTCTGCCTGGATGGGGAGACCGAGGCCCATGTTCCAGCATTTTACAGAGCCTACCACAATGACCTCCGACATTTGAGCTGAGCATCTGTGCAAGACAGCCTGGGCAGGGCTGGGGCAGCAGACAGGACCTGGTCCCTGGGGCCTGACTCTTGCAGACCTGGCCTCAGATCCTACTACTTTTTTACAAAATTGTTTTAAAATATATTTACCATTTTAACAATTTTTAAGTGTACAGTTGAGTGTTGTTACCTATGTTCACATTGTGCAGCTAATCTCCAGAACTTTTCACCTTGCAAAACTGAAACTCTATGCCCATTAAACATCCTATTCCTCCCCTCACCCAACCCTGGCAACCCTCATTCCACTGTCTCTGTGAATTGGACTAAATACCTTGTATAAGTGGAATCATACAATATTTCTGTGACTGGCTGACTTTTCTTAGCATGTCCTTAAAGTTCATCTATGTTTCACCCACCATTTTGACTGTTTGTGTTGTCACCTCTCTGAGCCTCTAATTCCTTCTTAGAATGGGGATAATAGTTGCTACCCTGTAGGATAAGATAATGCAAGCAAAGTGCCTAGCAACCAGTAAGTACTCAGCAGATATAACTATTATAATGAGACAAGGAAACATGGTAATTACAGGGCAGGTTGATTGATGCTATAATAGGGAAAATCCAGGGACTGGGGAGCTCAAAGGAGGCAATGAACCTAGGCTGGGCTGTCGTTTTTTCTGGGAGGTGCCTGCATTTGATTGGGTATTGATTTTCCGAATGGGCAAATTGGGGTTGGGTGTTCCAGACCAAGACACAGAAGTGCAGGAATTTCCAGGTGGTGAGGGTTAGAAGTGCACAGGGGAGGTAGGCTGCAAGGCTGGAGTTATTAGCAGGTGTCCGAACGCAAGGGCTGGAGGTGGAGGGCAGTGCCCTATTCCCTAACCACAGCCACCCACCCCAGGCCCCGTGAAGTTCTGCCGCTTCTCCCCTGACGGCCGCCTCTTTGCCAGCACCTCTTGTGACCGCACCATCCGCCTGTGGGATGTAGCAGAAACAAAGTGCCTACAGGTCCTAAAGGGTGAGTGGGCTGGATGGGACTGGGAGCCAACCAGCCAGGCCTGGGTTCCCTTTCAGACCTTGCTGTGCCACCTCACAGGTCACCAGAGGAGTGTGGAGACAGTCAGCTTCAGCCCTGACTCGAAGCAGCTGGCATCTGGTGGCTGGGACAAGCGGGTGATCCTCTGGGAGGTGCAGGTATGAGGCCTGGGATCCTGAGACACGAACCCTCCATACTGGCCCCAGAAAGGTCTTTCCCAGTCTTCCCCAATGCCTGTGTCCATAACTCGCACCCAAGATTCCCTTGCATCTGGCTGCAGCTACCTCCCAGCCTCCCCGCACATACCAGCTCTCATGCCCATGAGGTTCCCCCTGCCTGGACTGCCCTCTCCTGTCAAAGACCTGGAAACCTCCCAGACCCTGCATTACCTCATATGCCCGGGCAGCCTCACAAGGAGGTCCTGGGTCTGAACCATCTGAAGCCTAGCACCTGGCACTGCGAAGCTTCAGGGCTGTCCTCCAAAGCTCAGGGCTCTCTCCTTCAGTCTGGCCAGGTGCTGCGCCACTTAGTTGGGCATCAAGACTCCATCCAGAGCAGTGACTTTGCACCCAACTCAGACTGTCTGGTGAGACACATCCCCTCTGCCTGGGCCCCACCTCAGTAGCCCTACCTGATGAGGGAACCTAGTGTCAACATCCACTTTTCACCTGGGATGAAGCAGTGGTTATAATTCCAGACCTTGACTGGGTGACTTTGCTCATCTGAGCCTGTCCCCTTCTCTGTAAGATGGGGTTCCACAGGGTTTGGTGAAATGGCGCCTGCTTTCCGAGTCCACTCAGCCTAGGAACCAGGGGTGTGGGCTGGCTGGTCCATGCTCAGGGCTGCTGTCTGCAGGCCACTGGCTCCTGGGACTCCACCATTCGCATCTGGGACCTTCGGGCAAGGACCCCAGAGATCTTCTACCGGGAACTGGAGGGTCACAGTGGCAACATCAGCTGTCTATGCTACTCAGCTTCTGGCCTCTTGGTGAGCTAGGCTGCCCTGGGTTCTAGGCTGGCCCTTTACTGGATGCAAGACCCTTGGAGGTCATGGGCCATTCTGGGGCCCAGTGAGCATGCAGGCCCTAAACCCTCGGGCTGACGAGCTGTCCACCGTTCAGGCATCTGGCTCCTGGGACAAGACTATCCACATCTGGAAGCCCTCGACCAGAAGCCTGCTTGTCCAGCTCAAAGGCCACGCCACGTGGGTGAAGAGCATAGCTTTCTCCCCCAGCGGGTTGCAGCTGGCCAGCGCTGGCTACTCTCACATGGTAACCACACCCCACCAGGCCTCTCCTCCTGGCAAACTGCTACCCCCACATCCTCCCTCCCAGAGGCCTCGGCACTCTGTCCAGAAAGGTCCATATCCCTATTTGCCCTAAACGGGAGGGTGCCAAGGGCAGGACCCAGATGTCAGCCACTTCTGCAACTGGTGCCTGGCACTAAGGTCTATGTTGGCCCAAATGTTAGTGACACTTCTATGACTCTAACAGCTTCAGGGGAAAGGAAATTGTATTACACTGATTTTTTACATCAAGTATCATGTTGGGCATTATTAAATATATTTCACAGACAACAAAATCCAGACCAAGAGGTTAACGTGTCGGCTAGGGCTCACCCCAAGGTGATTTCAAAGATACTTGTGTGGTGAGGCTCTCTACCTTTCTGTTTGTTTCCACTTGCAGGTCAAAGTCTGGGACTGCAACACAGGAAAGTGCATTGAAACCCTGACGGTAAGGCCTGTGGCAGTAGCACC
This sequence comes from Pteropus alecto, assembly GCF_000325575.1. Classification (NCBI taxonomy): domain Eukaryota; kingdom Metazoa; phylum Chordata; class Mammalia; order Chiroptera; family Pteropodidae; genus Pteropus; species Pteropus alecto. The sequence continues at coordinate 1,641,786 of NW_006441061.1, forward strand.
CACGGGCACAGTAGAAGGCTTGCCAGGGGGCCAGTGGCAGGCAGGACTCTCATCCCCAGAGCCCATGACGTGTTTTTGGCAGGGAGTCCTGGATGTGGCCCACGCCTGTGTCTTCACCCCGGATGGAAAACTTTTAGTGTCTGGAGCTGCTGATTAGGCGAGATGCCAAGTTCACCGCCTGATTAAATCACCCGGAGACTCTCAAAGACAACGCTACCACGCCTGGCTCTCAGACCACATACCCTGCCTCTCCCTGCCAAGGCGTGTGGACTTGGCAGAATGAACTCATGAAAGGTCAGGCAGGTCCATGCCACAGGCCCAAAGTAACCATAACAGAGCACCCAAGTTCCCTGAAGCCACAACTGTCACGGCCCACACCAGGGCAGCCAATGGCTTGTAGGCAGGCCTGCTAAAATCCATCAGCCACCAGTAACCATAACCAGGGCCACACCAGCCCATAGTTAGTTGAAAACACCTAGAAACTCAAAGCAACTCAGCCAGTGTGTGCTTTATTGACGTCGTGATACTCAGGCCTTGACTGCGTATTTCCGCAGTGGGTACAGCCGCTCCTTCCGCTGCTGCTTCTTGGTCTTCAGGTTCTCTTCGTGCTTGTTGAGGCGGCGGCGCATGGCACGTGTTTTCTTGGGCCGCAGATCCAGGGGCTTGTACTTCTTACCCTGGGTGATGGAGAGCAGGGGGAATCTGAGGAGAGTTTCTGCAATAGCTAAAGCCGCCCCGGCACTGGAGCTAAGCTGTTGGGAGGGCACTGGGAAATGCTGGGATGTGACTGATGGGAGGTGCATGGCTGGGCTGGGGAGGAGAGTCTGTAGACATATGTATGAGGAGCTGTATGACACCCAGCCTAGCAGGGGACTATCAATATGGGACTAGGGACAGACTGAGATGTAAGCAGGCCGTATACTTTGCTCACTAGTTCATATAATTTCCTCAAATTCAAAGGTATGGGGAGAGATAATCCCCATTTTTTAAAAAGTCTATTAAATTACTGGGCTGAAAAGCAAGTAAACTTGTCTAAATCTCAGCAAAGCAGTGGCAGAACTGGGGTTTGCACCCAAGTGAACAAATTTCCTGCTCAGTGCTCTTTCCACCTGTCTGATTCCCTGCCATGGAGTCAACATCACACCCAACCCAGTCAAGGGCACGTGGCACCCACCAAGTCCTGGGCATGGTCACTGTTATCTTGGTGTAAATTATGCAAGCTGGGGGAGGGGGACACACTTAACCTGGTGCTTGATAAATCAGGAGGGTCTGCCAGATCCCTGTGGTGTTCCCTATGACAACATTCCCATTTAACACGAGCCCCTGAGCTTGGCCAAAGTCATACTGCTCAGAGGCAAAGCCCCCTTCTCTGCCTTGGCGGCCTAATGCTACTCCTGCTCCCAGACTTTTAACAGGGCCATCGTATCTCTGCCCCTGGCTCCCATTCAGTCCTGCCCCACTTGCTCCCAGTGAGCAGGTGCAGACTAAGGCAGCTCTCATGGTCTCTCCTTTGTTCTGCAAAGGTCTTCTGGGACCTCTTTGGCTTGAGGCCCTGTGCTGGGTGCTGGCTTGGCAACAAATCAGACCTAGTCCCTGCTCAAGGAGCTCCCGGCCCAGTGGAGAAGACTGAACAGATAACAAGTGGCTCATCAGTGGAGACGATTCACCTAGTTAACTGGCAATAGCCTCAAAAGCAAGCAACGTGGATGCCAATTGAAAGGGGGAGAAAACAGTGCACAGAAATCCTGAACGATGACAGCTCAGGCTCTTTCCGGGAATTACCAACAGCCTGAGGGTGGGCACAGGGCAGGTACATGTGAGGTAAATGAGGTTCAGGTCGTGAACAGCCTCGGGGCAGAAAACTGCAGAAAGAAGCAGATGAGGACAAGCTCTGGAGGAAACTGGGAAGCACAAGTCTCTGTCCATCCACATATCACACATTGGGTGGCACAGATCAGGACATTGTCTATTTCAAACTTACTAAGCTCCTAGAGCCCTGTCATTCAAGAGTGGCCACCAGCCACATGTACTGTTTACATTAAACATTCAGTCCTCAGTCACCATAGCCACGCTGAGTGCTCAATAGGCACATGTGACCAGATGACTGTATTGGACAGAGTAGGTACAGAACATGCCTGTAACCACAGAAAAACTACTGGATGCAGTGACAGCAGAGACTTCACCTCCACCTCCCTGAATGGTGTCTGATATGGCTGCACTCACTGGGTGGTTACAAAGACAATGCTTCCAGGCCCCCACCTGTCTGGTTCCCTCAGAGCCTGATGAAAGCTTCAGGCCCAATCTTCAGAAAAACATTCCCAAATGGCAGTATACCCCCCCACCCCCACGTGCTGGTGTTCCCTGGGAAGCTAGCCCAGACACACCATTATGGCTTTAAAAAAAAACAAAACAAAACAAAACAAAAAACCTTCCATTTATTCAAACACTAATTTGGGAGTTGAAGTCATTTCATAGATGTAATTAGAGCCCCTAATCAGTTGATTTTAATTAAGAGAATATCCTGGGTAATCAGAGTGGGCCCGAAAAAATCAACTGAAAGGCACTAAAGGCACGGCTGGGGCTTTCCCTAAGTAATCCCGCGGCAGGACAGTAGCTTCAACCTGTGTCACGACTTCCAGCCCGCCCATGATCTTCTCTTCTAGACAGCCTGAGTTTGGACTTATTAGCCAGGCCCCACAATCACATAAGCCAACTCCCTATAATAAAATGAATGCATGTATACACGCACGGTCTCCTACTGGTTCGGTGTCACTGCCTGAACCTGATAAGACTACTTTAAAGATGGGACCCAAAAAAAAAAAAAAAAAAAAAAGCTGTCAAAATCCTAGGCTGTGAGGTCAGACACCTGTGGGAATCTCCCAGGAGCACTCAATCCACCGCTCCCAAAGACACGGTTTGGAACCTAGGTCAAATCACTCTCTGAATTGTAGGTGGCCCTGAGCAACTTAACCTCTCTGAGCTTTGGGGTCGTCTCCCAAAAAACAAGAATGTCAGGTGCTTCGCAGTGACTAACACAGTGCTGGTAAGGCAAATGTTTAACAGTCAGTCCTCGTGGACCGTCCAAACGCATTCAGCTGGTCATGCTGCATCCAAAACCCAAGTTTCCAGCCAGACTCCCACCATACCGTTTTCTTAACTGCGACTCTGAGGAAATGCAGTCTGCAGGCCAGATGCTAGTGCAAGATGCTGGAAAGAAGGTGAAACCACCTACAAGCTGGGAAGGCTCTGGATAGCCCAACTACACCAACTACACCTGGGCAAAGCCCTGGTCCACACTCCCCAGAAGAACCTCTTCATACTGACTCCTTCGCCAAGGGAGGGCTGGAACTTTGCTCCCTGCAGCCAAGCACCGCCCCCACACACCCCTACTCACCTTGTAGAATTTCCTGAGGTTCTCTTTCTGAGTCTGGTTAATGACGGTGAGAACGCGGGCGATAGATTTGCGAACAACTCGGCTACAAAAACAAAAGATGTCAGTGAAGATGGTGAAGACACATGGCGTCCCCCAAAGCACCTCGTCCAGGGCCTGACCCAGATCTCAAAGTGCAGGGGCATTCCCCACCAGCTCACCCATACTCACCCAGGACGCACCTAACCCAGCCGGGAAGAAGGGCTCTAGGGGTGAGGCCTAAGACACTACTGGAGACCGGCATCCCAGGGTGAGAATGAGAAGGGCTGAGTGTCCACTCAGGAGACTTAATGAGGAGTGGTAGAGGGTAGACTGGGGAAGACCTTCCATGCCAGGGGCATGAAACTGACCTAACCAATGCCTATCTGAAAGAGCTAAATGGGAAGAATCATGCCACAAGCTGGGGACGCAGGGTGATTTTAAGGAATAACAACAGGGGCCATGTAGGAAGGAAAAGTACTATGGGGCAGGAGAGCCTAAAGCTAGGAACCAGCTGGGGATAGGTGAACCTATGTCATGCTGACTAAGAAGCATGCTGGGGACGAGGAGAGGCTCACTCAGTAGATAGCTGGTAAACCTGGTTTTGAGGATTCAGCCAGAAACGTGCTTATTGTTCCCAAACTCATTTGATCACCTCTCACCACGGTAGGAAGGCTGGGGGCCCATTTCAGAGAAGAGGAAAAGAAAATGGCTGGTGAGCCAACCTGCTCATAAGGTAGGATGTGGCAGAAGTGGAATGTGTCCAGATGGACAGACTCCATTTACTAAGTGAGGGTAAAAAAATCAAGTGGCTGATGTGAGGTGAAAAGAACAAGGTCCAGTTAGGCTTTTGAAGGCAGCATTAAAATGTGTCTTCAGGGACACCCAGTTCTTTCTCCAGCCAAATAAGCTTAACAAGAGCACTCCGGGGGGGAAAAAGTACCATGCGGTTAAAGGTGAGGTTCTCCCACGTGTCTGGGCGTGAGCAGGTGAGCCTGGACAGGCTGGTTAGGTGTGACATTCCAACCCACAGATCCAATGAATGAGTACTTAAACGGACACCTTCCTAAGACAACTTCAAAAATCCACAAATGCTCTCGATGCACACAAATTCCACCCCCTAATCAGAGGGCCGTGGTCTGGGGTACTTTCACTTACATTTTGGAGAGCTTGGAAGCCGCGCCTCCTGTCACTTTGGCGACGCGCAGCTGGGACAGCTCCACCTTTAGGTCGTCCAGCTGTTTCAGCAGCTCCTCCTTCTTCTTGCCACGAAGGTCTCGGGCCTTAATCTTGGCCTGTGTGTAAAAAAGGATCTAGGTTAAACGCCCGGCGGCGCCGTCTCCCCTTCCGCCGCTCACTGAGGCCTCCACCAGCGCCGTAGCCAGCCCCAGGAGGACGCGCGCCTCGCCTTGCGGCCCGAGCGTGCCGGGGGCCCAGCACTCCCTCTACCCCAGGCCTGCTACGAGGCTAGGCCGCTACCCCGATTCCGGAGACGGCAAGACCGGGGCCCCGGCAGCGCGCGCCCGTCTCTCTTAGCCTAAGGCGGCAGCAATAGGACGGAGGCTGATTAGGGTGGTGCTAAGCCATTCAGCACGGCGCCCCACCGGCCCGGCTGGTAGATGGGATCCCAGAGTTAATCCCGCGCTCTCCACTTCAGCCCCCGAACCCCAGAGTGCACGGATGGTGCCCGATTCACAAGCCCTCACCATAGCTACAACAGGCGTCCGCCACCGCCGCCTGCTAGAAGAGAAAGAGGAAGGGGCGGGGCCGACCCCTGCAACTACTGCCGGGTGACGGCGGACTCAGCCAATAGCGCCGCAGCGGGGCTCCACCCCTTCTGTCCCCACTCCCCATACGCAGCGAGGAGCGAATGGTACTGCTCGCCCAGCCCCGTCCTGTGGTTCCCGCGTCTTCTTCCAGCCTCCGAGGTTTCTTAGCTCCGCGTCACGCCTTGAGTACAGCAGTTGGGGAAACCGAGGCCCGGGGTGAGAGGCAGTTTTCCTGAAAGAGCATAGTGAGGACTCCAGTTCGTTCTCTCAGTCATTTATTTGTTCATTCATTCATTCATGCATTCATTCCGTTAATCTCTGCAGGTCGCCCTTTTCGCGCTCCTCTGAGCTGGGTGCCCTAGTTCTGGGGGTGGAGGGGATGAAGACTAAGGATGTTCAACGATGAATTAACACGGCAACAGTCTTGGAGAAATTTAAAGTCCGACGCAGGAGAGCGGGGCCGAGACCAGACAGCTATAATCCAACTCCATAAATATTCTAGTGGAGGCAGCATGTGGCAGAGGAAAGAGCATTCGAGGTCTTTTTTAAGTGTACCGGTTTCAGATTCTTGTTCCCTTGCCTGATGCTAGCCCAGACTCTGCGAGTGCCTTCCCTTCTTTCATTTTTCTCATCTGTGAAATGGGATATTTATGCGAATTAGGAAGATAACACGGAAAACTGATATCCCAAGACCCTATACTAACAGTAGTTCAAAATACCATCGGTATTCATGTTCCCAGTGGAATGAACATTTGAGTTGGCCCCGAAAGTTGAAGGGGAATTCACAAAGCAAGGGAGGGTGCTCAGGCTTTCTGACTGGGCAGTTTCATTGTTGCCGCAAACAGAAAGAATCAGTGCTCCAGTGTCACTCTATTGCCATTAATAAAGACACACCAACAACACCTCTTAGAGCTCTAGTTAATGCCAGGTTGCCCCCTTGTTGTTGTCAGATGTCATCTCCAGGGAGCCTTCTCCCATCTCCTCCGGGGTTGTTAATGGACCTTAGCCTTGGAATAAATTGGGACACAACTTCCTGTGTCCCAAGCTTTCTGTGCAATCCTCTCTTTAGCCCCAAACATACTGAGTTAAAATGGTTAATGTGTTGTCTCCACAGCCAGCCTGGAAGTTCTCTGGGTGCAGAACCAAGGCTGATTTGACATCTGATTTGATTTCTCTAGTCTCTAGGTTCAGCATGAGGATGCTTGTTGGATGAATGAATTAGTGAGCCTTGCCCCACACCGCAGCGAGAAGCTTTCAGGGGAGGAGAGGGCAGAGGGCAATCTTGCCATGGATTAATATTAAATGGAAGTCAAATAGTGCACAGGGGCTTTGTGGTAACAGCTCCCAAACGCTTATAGTTCTATTAGAACTAATGATTGTGTACATCTTTTCTGGACGTGGAGTCATCTGTGATGCCCCTGTTCCTCTTACATGCCACATCCAATCCACAACCTAATTCTGTAGCCTCTACCTTCAAAATATATCTGACCTCTTCCTACCGCTCTTATTGGCACATGCCTGGCCTGAGCTACCACTGCCTGTCACTGGACTGTTGGTGTCATCTCTTAAATCATCTACTTTGCCTCTTGCTCCCATATGTTCTAAATACAGATGCTAGAGGGACCCTTTCCATACTTAAGTCAGATCATGTCACTGCTTTGTCCAGAATTTCCAGGGCTGTCCCATCTGAGTTAAGTCCACATCCTTGCCTCAGCCTACAAAGCCTTGCAGCATCCCTTCCATTTCCATCTCGTCTCTTCTCACTCTCCTGCTCCAGTATGGCCCTGCTGTTTCTGGAATCCACCAAGTCTGCCCTGCCTCTGGGCCTTTGCTTGGCTCTCTCCTTCGCTTTCTTCAGGTCCCTGATCAGTGTTACCTCCTCAGGGACACCTCTCTTGACCACTTCAATACTCTCAGGCACGGTATGACTATTTTCCCCTTCAGCAGTCATCCCTGACGTAGTATAGTCCGGATTTTTTAAATTAACCTCCCTGGCCAGACTGGAGTTCCAATATTATAAGCAGGGACATTATTTCATTCAGTTTGTTAACGGGCTATTTCTTTACTTGTAAAATGGACATTTCTGGTTTAAAGTTCCCCTTGACCAAGATGTTCTGGGGGATATGAATTTCTGCTGTCTTGTGGCCTGCCTGGGTCAAAGTTTTCTTCAAACATATTATGCTGAAAGGCAGGTGAGCTTTGCCTGTTTCCAGGACCCCTGAGACTTTTATTCAGTACCTATTTCCACTGCAGGAGTCTATCTTTAGCACTCGTGATTAGGCAGCATCATAGTCTGGAATATTTTTTTTTGCTCTGTAGACACAGTTCAATGAGAAATATTCAAAACAATAGAAACGAGTCATATTTCATTGACCTTTATTAAAAAGAATACTATTATATAAAAACAAAGACCTAATTTAGGCTAAGGCTAAAGACCATTAACGGAACCCCTCAAGCAACACCAGCCCAGGCCCCTAATCCTGGCACCAGAGTCGTCCTTTACTCTGCCCTACCTCTTCCCACCCCCATCTTAGCCCCAGCTGGGCTTCCTACCGGGGTATGCCTCTCCAGCCAGGCCTGTCTTCTCATCTCCCAGGACCTCACCCTTCCTGCCAGGATGGTGGCCCCAGGGTCATCTCCATCTCCCCACCCAGCCTCCCCACACACACACGCGGAGCCACCGCACCCTCAAGCCCAAAGGTCTTCACCGTCTTGTCAGCACCCTAGATACACTTTGAACGTCTTTCGAAGTTTCCTAGTCTATTAACAGTAGGGTCACTGTGTACGAGGCAGAGGCCACCTCCTCTGAACTCAGTGTGGTGGCGTACAAGGTTCCTAAAACCTGAGACTTGGGCTCCCTCCACCCTAGTCACTTCCCGGGGCATAAGAACTCTCCTACTCAACCCTCAGGCCTCAGCTCGAAAGTTTCTTCTCCAAAAAGTCTGCCCGGCATTCGACAGACAGAGCCGGGCGACTTCTCCTGGGTGCCTCGTGCCTTCTCTGTCTGGGCAGTGATGACCCCCGGAGTCTGCGGCTGTGCCAGCGCCGGCCCCTTCCAGGGTCAGGGGCTCCTTGAATGCAGAATGGAGGCCGAAGAACGAGCGCAATAATGGCGTCCACGATGTTGGGCCTCTCGGAGCTGGGTGCACGATCCTGAGATGGAACGACTGAGGAGGCACGAAGATGGGAGTCTGACGGGGGGCAGTCGAGACGACTACCAAGCGCGTTACCCAGCACATTAACCAGCGATCCCAGCCCCGCCGCCACAGGCTCCGCCCCCACCCACCGGCACTTCCTGTTCCGGCGTGGGCCGGAAGTGGGCGGGCAGCGGCGGCGCGCGGAGGAGGTGGAGGAGGTGCCGGGCGGCCGCTTCCCGCCCCCGAGCGCGAGCCGGTTCCGAGCGGAGTGGAGCGGAGGTCGGACCCGGAGCGGAGCCGGCTGAGCGGGCGCTGAGCCCCCGCCATGGCCCGGAACACGCTGTCCTCGCGCTTCCGTCGGGTGGACATCGACGAGTTTGACGAGAACAAATTTGTGGACGAGCAGGAGGAGGCGGCGGCGGCGGCGGGCGAGCCAGGCCCGGACCCCAGCGAGGTGGATGGGCTCCTGCGGCAATATCCTTCTGCTGCGCGGCGGCCCGGGCTTCCTTCTGGTTCGGCCTTCCTACTTCCCTCATCCCGAGCCCCGGCCCCTCAGGCCGGCTCCCCACTTGTCTAACCCCTGGCCCTCTCTGGTCGGTCTCCCAACTCCCTTCTGATCCGGCTCCCGTTGGGCTGGGTTTCCTCGGTACCAATGTCCCTCGCTTCCCTATGATCCGGCCTCCTCACTCCTCTCGTCCCTGGCCCTGGCTCCCGGAGCCGCAGCAGCGTAGCCCCATTCGGTCCCTGGATCTCGGTGGAGCGGCTATCGGCGGCCCCGGGAGCGTGCGGGACGCGCCTCTGGCCCCGCAGGCCGCTCATTCCTTTGCGAGGCCTCTCCTTTCTTCCCCGTGCCTCCCCATTCCCTCCGGCTTTCCTTTCCTTGGACACCGCATCACTCCATCCCTCCTTGCAGGAAATGGGGTCATACTCGGGCTTGACCCGCGGGAGGGGCCCAGGTGAGCCACCACTGAGTAATCGAGCGGCCGGGGCGGCTCCTGGGCAGCCTTCTCGGGTCTCGGGCTCGGTTGCAGCACCACACAAAAAGAGGTGGGTGGATGGCAGTGGGGAAGAAAGGACACAAGGGGGAGCGAAGGCTGAAGTCCTTAATCCAGCCCTGATTGTGCACCTCCCACCCCAGAATCAATCTGACCCTCTAGCTTAATGCCACTCTTTCTCACCTGTTCTGTTTCCTACCAACACCTTGGGCTTTGGACCTTGATGGTCTAAGCCACATTCAACAAGTAAGTTTTGGCTCCCTTCCCCCAAATAACCTTGTGCAGGAGGCAGTGGGAAAAACTAGTAGTTTAAAGCTAAGAAAAACCAGAGAGCAAAAAGCGAAATGTAAAAGTAGAGCCCCACGACTGGAAATGACTATTTTTGTGGCCACGGAAAACAAGCGTTTAGAAAACGATTAAGAATAGAGGTGGTTTTCACAGCCTGCTTGGTCCCTTAGCAGTTTGAACACAGGAAACTGACTTTTTCTCACAGGAAGGATTTTTCTTATTCAAATGGTCTTACAGGAAGCGCCCGCTCCTCCCCCACACTTGTCAGGGCTGGAGTCTCATGCTGTATATAAATCAGGTTCTGGGTCTTTAATCAGTTGACTCAGCTTGGGAAGTCAGGCCCATAGAATAGACTGCCTTTGGGAGGAGTCCTGCAGTGTTCAGTGTGTCTTTAAAACAAAAACTTTCAGACTTTCTTTAGAGAGGAATGTTTTTTCTAAGGTGTATTCAAATATGTGTACAAACTTGTATTTTCTGTCCCATCAGGGATCACCTTGCTTACCCCATTGGTGAACTGGCAGCATGAGAAGGACCCCCATGAGGGAAGGCTGATTCTGCCGTCTGGTGCAGGACCTCACTCATGGGCAGGTGGTGCCACAAGGGCTCCAGGGTCAGGCCTGTGGCTCAGGACCATCCACAGATGGGGAGAACAAGGTCTGGTTATCTGCTGTCTTGGTTCCGGTGCTGCAGGGACTTATTGAAGGTCATCTCTTGTATGACCCTGACTAGTGATAGGTTCTTTGAGGCTGCTTGGAGGTCTAGGCTTAGCACATCCAGGGGATGGTATTTTCTTCACTAATTACAATATCAGAAACCTCGTTACCATGGAGAATGTACCTCTTGGGATTAGAGAAGGGGAGGTTAGCGGATGAGAACTGAAATCTTAGCAAATGTGGAGCCCAAGGAGGGAGGAGGAAGGAACTAATGTTTACTGAGGCCTTACCATGTGCCAGATGTTGGACTTATATTAGATCATTGAATTTAAGTTGTAGAGCAGGCTTCTAGGAATCTTAGGACAGAAGTGAGGGAGTAGGGATAGGGGTTGATTGGAATAGGGGGATATAGGTAGGATGCCTGTCCTAGTACTGTGTATGGAAGCAAGTCGTGAAATAGGAGCACGGACTGTTCATCCACACAGACCCTATATCATGCCATAGCTGTGTGACCTTCAGGAGGTCACATACCCTCTGAAGATCAGCATCCTTCTCTGTTAAAAGAAGGAGAACCATGCTGACCTTATAGGTTCCATGGGAGCATTGCTGGACAGTGGCCCAGAAGGCTTCAGCACAGCGCTGGGCACACAGCAGGTGTCCTGGACATGCTGCGTGGGTCAGTGGGTGGAGTGCAGCAAGGGATTGTAAAAAGAGCTTGGCTTTGGATTCAGGCATCCTGGGTTTGAAGGCCCACTGGACAGCTTAGCTTTTTGACGTTGGGCAGGTCTCTTCCCTTCTCTGAGCCTCAAATTCATTGTCTTTAAAATGAGAAATATGATTCTTGTCACAAAGAGTTGTTAGCAGTAATGAGATGACATATGAAAGCACTTGCTACAGGATCTGAGACCTCATAGGGATTTAAAAATAATATTCCTTTTTTCCTCTCTGAAGCACTTTCTGGTCCTCTGAAGCAGGGATCTGTTCAGCGCAGTGGTTTTGAGTGATTTTTCACTTTCCTCCCCCTGAGGGAATTTGGCAGTGTTTGGAGATATTTTGATTGTCACGTCTTGAGGGGTGCTACTGGAACCTAGTGGGTAGAGCCAGGGATGTTGCTAAATATTGTATGATGCATAAAACAGACCCCACATCGATCATCTGGTCTAAAATGGCAATAGTTCCATGGTTGAAAAACCCTGATCTAGAGGAAGCTAGGAGTTGGGCACAGTTCCCCAGTCTCACCGCCTGATCTTTGGAAGAGCCTGAAGCCAGCCGAGTGTGGAGGCCAGCTTGGGAACTAACCTTCCTAGCTCCCCAGATCTTCCCAGCTGCTGACGGCCCTTTACCCATCAATACAGTGAATGCTTGGTAGACTGGTACTACAGAGAGGTGACTCTAAAGCAGTGATTCTTTTTGCCTCCATGGACTAGTTATCCTACCCATCTTCTGAATGATTTTGTCTGTCAACCATACTGTATAGTGAAGAGCACCAGCCTATATTTCCTTTTTAAGCCTCTGGGACTCTTTATTGCTCTGGGACACCAAATTGGAAAAGAATTCTGAGGTAGAAGTTATCAGTAGCTGATATCAGACTGGCCCTTGCCTGGCAGGGGGGAGAGGAATTTCAAAGCTGATAGAGACAGGGAGTGGGCTGCCTCTCAAATGTGGAAAGTGGATCAGAACTTAGCAGGGGCTTGGAAGGTGGCAGGAGTGGCTTCTGTGTGGCTTCTGAGTGGCGTGGGCCCAGTTCAGTCAAGATGGAGCCCACACTAGGGAAGATGGGACTCAGCTTTGTTTCACACGTGGGTATCACCACAGGAACAGGAGTAGAGGCCTTATTGGGCAGAAGCCATTCCTCGTTCTATTTTTGAAGCTTTTTGGCTGAAGCCAGTATTTCAGATGAGGAAATGAAAGTTGGCTGATGTAATTCAGTTTAAAATAGGTGTCACCTTTGGGGACCTAACCCAGATTGTAATTTTCTTTTGAGTACTGGGTATTCGGAACTCAGCAAAGAATATGTCAGGATTGCAACTGAGATTTGGAGGATGAGGGAGGATTGGCTCATATATTGGCAGATTTCTCTTAGATGAATAAATCTCCCTCCTGGTAGCTGTTGAGACATTGCTGGCCTGGGTAGGTCTTGGAAGGTAAAAGTTAGGAGACCTCGGTTTGTGCCTTTGTTTTTCCCTTTGGTGAATGACAAGATGGGAATGATAACCACATGGTTGCTGTGAGGATCCAGCAGGGCGGATACGCTGTCCCCTGCCGAGCAGGTGCACGTGCACTCAATCAGATTTTGCTGTAAGTTAGCTTGTGAGGGCAGTTGCTTAGCTACTTTCAGGGATGGAGGAAGGGAGCGTCCAGACTTGCTTTGAGGGGGATTTTTTAGGGGGTTGTAGAAGGAGAGGCATGCAGAGTTGGCAGAGGTGTCCTCCACCCTCTTTGTGGCTCAGAAAAGCTGTAGGCCACCCTCTAAACAGGCTTTGCCCACCAGGAAGCCGCAGTGAGTGGTGGGTGGCTGTGAATAAGATGCCATTTGACTCTACTCTTGAGCTGTCTTTGAGATGAGTTCATTAATAAAAGCATGGACATGTTTGAGCCTAGCCATCCTTAACTGGTGGTGATGCACAGGGGACATGCTTCGGGCGTTTCACGCAGCCTTGAGGAACTCTCCTGTCAACACCAAGAATCAAGCCGTGAAGGTAAAGGGGGTCACGCTGCGCCTCTGTTGGGTGTGTTGGGACCAGGGCTGTGGTTGTCCAAGTCTCCAGCTGCGCGTGAGCTCCCTGGGGCTCCAGACAGCATCTGTGTCATCTCTGCATCAGTGAGTATCTACCAGTGGAGTGAGTTGGCACTGGGCAGCGCTTCCACAGAATCCTCCTGGCGCTCCTGACATCAAAGCTGTCAGTGTTTATTTTAAAAGCTCCCTAAAGAAACGATCACTCCTCCCCTGGGCCTTATGGGGTGAGAAGTCAGCCCAACCCTTGCTGATTAGCAAAACTATAAATTAGCTTGCCATGTGGCACGTAGCAGAGTTTTGCTTTTCTACGCTATTGAACAGGCTTTATTTGCATAAGGATTTTCACTGCTTTTAGGATTTCCTGACTTTAAAAAACTAGGTGAGAAGATAGTTTCTGCTTACTGCATCACTGAGGCTAACGTTTCATCATGAGCCTAAAATTTGGTCCAGGGAAAGGGGTCTCTCTGAAGCTGGGATTTTTCCATCTTGTGACAGCATCTTGATGTAATCAGCAGACCTCACTGGTCTGAGGGGAAATGGCACCTCTCGCTGGGGGTGAATGCAGAGAGAAGCTGCAGCCAGATAAACCTGTTTTTTAAAAAAATGGATCTCCACTAGTCATTATGCTGTATACCTGAAACTAATATAAAATATCGAATGTCAGCTCTAATTAAAAATAATGAAAAAAATAGACCTCCATAGCTGTGGTCCTGTGGCGTCTTGGCCTTGCTGGTGTCATCATAAAAATATAGTGATGCTTCTCCCCAGTAAACCAGTCATTTCCCCCAAAGTAGTGGGATAACTTATTTGCATAAGTAAGGGATACTTTGTAATTTAAATCAGTAAGAGAATTTCTGCCCACTTATTTTTTTTTAACCGTCTCAGACAAATTAGAAATTGTACTGTGTTCCTAGTGAGTTCTGACCACTCGGTTTGGTGTTTCTTGCCTGCGGTGGGGGACGTGAATGTGCCTGGGCTGTGGCACTGGGCTTCACTCCCTTTCTCTTTCCTCTGTAGGAACGAGCCCAGGGCGTGGTGCTGAAAGTGCTTACAAATTTTAAGAGCAGCGAAATTGAGCAGGCTGTGCAGTCACTGGACAGAAATGGCATTGACTTGCTAATGAAGTACATTTATAAAGGGTTTGAGAAGCCCACAGAAAATAGCAGCGCAGTGTTACTCCAGTGGCATGAAAAGGTATGTGAACACGTTGCCCATGTCAGCAGCCAGCTGACTCACCCCAACCCCAAGGTTCAAATCAGCAGGCCATTTTCCAGAACAAATAAGAGGACAGTCTGATAGGTATATGCGAACAAAGATTGTCCCATGCCTAAAGCCACCTGGGACATCTGATCACTTACCTTTGCCAGGGAAGCACCCGGTAGGGGTCCATTGTTTCTGGTAATCACAGCTGCTTTAGCTGCTGATTTATGCCAGGCAGGTCATGGGGGCAGGTACCTTGGCATGATACTGTGGATGGGGAGTCCCAGATGGGAGGCAGGCAGACGTGCTGATGGCCGGGGCTTCATAATACTTTGCTTTGGTGGAGTTGGTGGTTGGGAGGATCTGAGGAATGCAGGCTGAGCCTTCCAGCTAGCCCTAAGGGCTTCCTGCTCAGGCCTCAGCCTCACCAGGCCAGAGTGGGCAGTGGCAGAAACCTTGACGGTCACTTAAAAGGGTCTTCATCCACCTGAAGCAGAAAAGGCTGTGCCTGTCCTTTGCTTGGTACAAGAGTAAAGCCTTTTATCAAGCCTTTGTCCCCTTGACCTGTCGAACTACGAGAAGCACACTCACCATCACAGGAGGTCAGGCTGTCACTAACACAGCGTCCTTCCATAAAGGCCCCAGTGATATTAAGGGAGTGGTCCTCTGAGACAGCTCACTCGAGTGGTGCTGGGCTGAGGCTGTGGCCTTTGGTCCTGCTCGTGGGTGTTCTCTGCCTGCTTGGCTGGAAGGTGAGCTCTTGGGCTTAGTAGGTGGGGGTGGTGTGGAGACCAAGCCCTTGGGGCCCTTTTAGGCAGCTTGGTGCTCAGCCCTGGTGGCATTTCTAATATGGGCTCAGGAAGGCAGCTGTGATGACCTAGTGTCTTAAGTGCCTGGGGCAGTGCAGCAGGCTGGAAACAATGAGCTTGTCAAAAGGGAAATTGCGGAGTGGGGGGCTCTGCTGTGTGTGTGTGCGTGCGCGCGCGCGCTTGGTCACTGTTAAGCTCAGTTCTAGTGCCTGAAGAACTAGCACTTCCTGGACCCTTGGCCCCAGGACAGGGCTTTGTCCTGAGAACGAGAGCTCTGTTGCCTTCTGACTGTGCCTGTGCTCTTGCAGGAATCCTTTTTCAGAGGGTCTGTGACATGGTGGGACCTAGGTCAGCAAATGCATGGTCCCACTTCCCCTGGCAAGCCAGCCGAGGCTCCCCCTTGTCTAAATGGGTCTCCTTGGGTCTCATTTGACATGTTTCCTTTTACTGCCCCACAGGCGTTAGCAGTAGGAGGACTAGGCTCCATTATAAGAGTTCTTACAGCAAGAAAGACTGTTTAAAAAAAAAAAAAAAAAGAGACTCATGTTACCGTGAGAAGAATTTTGGATGCACAGGCTGGTGAAGAAGGGATTGACAATGGACCATCTTCCTAGGAACTCCCAACTATTTCAGGACATGCATCCGCTGAAGTGTATTTTATTTTCAAGGTGGAGGGAGAAATTGTCTTACTGTTTCCTAAATCCTTTGCAGGATCTGATAAGTCTATGCCTTTGTCCACAAGTAATGCAGAACTGACATTGTGACTGTCTACCAGAGTGGCTGGCCAGGGATGGTCAAGTGTACCTGTGTGCACTGCCTGTTTAAAATGGGGGAGGGATGATTTGGGCAGGTGCAGATCCAAGGGCTGTGGTAAAGGGAGCGCTTAGCTTGTTTTTGAAGTGGAAAACCCCAAGGGTTTGTACAGACAGCCCATCCTCCCAGAGAAGGCAGGCTCTCTTGGGTTCATTGTAAAGTGCCTGCTGCATCAATAAAGCTCTTGGCTTATTAGTATATACTTTGCAGTGTGTTTCATATATGTTAAAAAAAAAAAAAAAGATAATGAATGCGGGGTCGACTTCTGGAAATTCAGTGTGGAAACTCCATGTAGAGGGGGCAGATGTGCATCCCCGTTCAGCCATCCCCAGGGAGCGAGCATGGCAATCAGCCCTCGTCACAGCGGTACCTCAGGCCTGGGCTACAGTGCTACCGGTTGCTATGGAGAGATGTTTTGCTGAATACGTATTTATTGTTTTTACTCCTTTGATTTGTATGTAATTTTGGAGCTTATTTAATTTAATAAAGTGCCAAACATTCAATAATTGATCTAGGCTTTAAAAGTCTTCAGTTTGTGTGACTGTACTTGGAGTCTTCTGAAAATAGGCCTCAGAAAGGCCTGGTCACCATCTCTGACCCCAGGTTTGGCTGTGTGATAGGAATATTCTTACTGCAATGTTGACAAGTTCTTTTAAAAATTAAAAGCTAGAAACGTAGTCAGCCTATAGATATAAAAAGAACATTTTGTGCCCTATAAATACTAACAAGAGCCTCTTCAAAGAGTAAAGATGCTTTTCTTTCCTTTTTAATACATAAATAGTTTGCATTCTGTGGGCCTTGGAGATAGACTGTGACCAAAGTGACACAGTCCTCCCAACTCCTGCAGAACCCCCACTATTCTTGGGAGGTAGACCTAGGCTGCTGGCTCATTAAATTGCATATATTTATTCATGCAAACCCTATGTGGGGAGATTCTTTCCAAAACACATGCTATGTAACCCTTGAAGTACTGAATATGAGACACAATGTACTAAATTTATTAAGTCAAAGAAATATTGACACCAAACTATCAGTAAAACCCACTGTAGTTGCATCTGGATTGAAGAGCTTTAATCAAAAAGTATATTGCACCACAAATAATTTTTCTACAGCAATTTTAGATAATATAATCCCTATTTACAACATGGAGGGAGAGATCCAGATCCAATGCTCATATAAAGGGTCATATACTGTCTCTCACAGAATGTTTATACAAGTGAAAGTGCATTAAATCTGAAGTTACTCCACTCTTAAAGCTGAAAAAAATTCAACATGCAGGAGGAACGCCTAATCAAAATGCATCCTCTCTAAGCAAGTACAGACCGAGTGATGGGCCCCACAGCCACACCTACACCTGCCCGGGGTTGGGGGGGGCTGTGAGGCCACCAGAGTTGAACGGGCTCCTGCAGGTGTGTTGTAGCTGCCTGTGGCAAGCCCTGAACTGCCTGACCTTCGGAACTCTGGAACAGGTAGTAAAGCTACCTCTTCCTCATCAAAATAACGGAACAGAAGGGACTCCTGTTTTGTGTCCCCACCAGATAAATGGAAAATAGCATTCTGAACAGGACAGACATTGGCAGGGAGGAGTCATGGGAGGAGACTGAAGAATGGGTCACTGGGATGGCAGAGCCCAGGTGGGACGAGGGTGATGCTGCCCTTGCTACTCAGGCCCGTGAAAATGTAGCAGGTTAACTCCGTAAGAGCCTTGTTTTTCTGAGATATTTTAACCCTAAGTGTAATTGAGAAACAGAACTTTACATCATGGGATAACAACGGAGTTAGGAGCTCCAGCTATTTTTATTTGACCAGCGAAACTTTCCTCAAACTAAATAAACGGTTTCCCTTTAGATTTGTTTGATTTTGTGGTTATCCAGGGCAAGCACGTTCCCTTTTCTTTAATAACGAATACAACTTTTCATCAGTCATTACCAGAGCCATCTGTATACTATCAAGTCCTGCAGCCAGTTGGGGGCTATCTGGACACCACATATGTACTGTCATCTTAAATATTTGGGGGGTAGGGTGAGGGAGAGCTGGTGGCTCCACATACAGGGCAGACCACCTCCAATGTTTTGGTCAGGGCTTGAGGGAGGGACAGCTGCTGCCTCTCTGAATACAGCGGTCTGTGCTTAACAGAAAACATGTGATTAGTGCTTGCTCAGTGCTAACAACCCAGAATTAAGAGCAGAGCGAATGAAATACCACCACTGCTTCAGAGGGAAGCGGATGCCATAGGATGCCAGCGAATTACAAAGGGGCAAGAATCCCAACGTTAGAAACAGTTTTCTCTTGATGCTCTGATTTTCCTTTAAGAACGCCATTAAATGGCTTTTACAACAGAAAACATGTTTATAAGAGCAAAGAACTTGAGCTATAAAAAAATAGTTAAAAGTGGTTTACCTATGCAGGACAAGTACATTCATTAGAAAGGCAATTGAGTATATTTGGTACTAAGGATCTTTTTATATATTTGCTAGTTTTCTTCAGTAAAATGAGATACTGACAGAAAGCTGCATATTCATTAATCCACACTGGTCCCAGAGCATCTTAAAGATTTATACATCTAAAGTTCATGGTGGTTTGAGAAACAAGGTAAAATAATGTTTTGAGAGGAAGGATTAAAAAGCCTCTTCTAACTCGTCTGAACCCCACCCAACATGCTAACAGAGAAGGACAATTTTTAAAAGCCCCTCTGCTGAGTTGGCTCTCCCTGGCAGAACCAGGTGAGCCAGGCGTGCTGGGCATCATTCCAAAGGGCAAGCTACGTCCAGAGTCGTTGCTACGTGATGGATCGGCCGCCTCCTCTCTGCCAGATGCGGACGGCTTCAGCTTTCCGTGCTAACAGTAAAGTCAGAGGACTCAGGTGCGGATGGGTGCTGGCCAGGGCTGGGATTTCAGCAGCACTGGAAACGTGGGTAGTGCCAGGACCCTCCCATTTGTGACCAGAATGACAGGATTAGCTACCTCCTGAGGTTCATAGCAGTCTGCAGGGAAGTGGGCCTTAAGTCTTGTAAACAATGTTTAGATACTTGTACAAAATACTGCAGCGACAGTGATTAAAAACCCACCCAGACTGGTGTGTCAGTGTTCTTTTCACGGAAAATGGGGCAGCCCATAGAGCTCCGTCCTTGGGTAGTTCCATCTAGGACCACGGTGTCCGAGGGTTGGAGATAGACGGCCGGATGCTGCCCTTGGGAGCTGGCTTGGACCCAAACCATGACATCTGTGTTTGGAACGGGAAAGGCTCCTGAGATGAGAATCAGGACTAGGGCAGAGGGAGCTGAAAGAGCCCCGTCCCCACCCCTGGGCCACCCCCATCCTGCCCGGGCATCCTGACTGGCTGTGAGCAGAGCAGTGAAGACCATGCGGCAGTAACGTCTGGAGGGCTCAGAGCCCATTCCAAGCACAGGAGGGAAACAGGAGGAAATCTGAGCCGATAAGCACAAGGTGGTGGAATTATAGGTATTTTTTCCTTAAATTTTTTTCTATTTATAATTGATGCAGATACTTTTTGAATATATATATTTCTAAGTCGGGGTGCTGGGCCAGACCTAGGGCAACTGATGAAGTGATATCAATAAAAGTGCTCTGGAAAACAAGGTCTGTTGGTCAAGCAGAGCACAGACCGAGCTGCAGGCACGAAGCTCGTCCTCAGTGAACACTGCCCGAGTCAGGTTCGTCCTCCGAGAGTGCCCTCTAAGCTGATGGCACAGCCGTGGCTGCTCCTGTTTGCTGGTGTGGGATCACTGACCCCATTTTTGGAAGGGACAGCAGACCAGGAAGCCCTACCTTGTACTCCAGAGTTTCTTTGAGCATGTTCTCTTCCTCTTGTGAAAAGTTCAGCAGCACTGACACAGCTTTTATAAGATGAAAAGCCTGAAACAAAGCAAGTGTTGCTGCCTGGGACTCCACTGGGGGTGGAGGGGTGGCTCGGGGCTAAGTGGCAGCTTTCTGGTTCTGCCCCTGGTGTGTGCTCCTGGCTCGGTGGGCAGGAACACGTGGAGGGTGCAGGTGGCCATTCTGAGGTTGATGGCAATGACAGGTTCTTTTTCTCCCCCTCCTTCGTCCACCTCGGGGACTGGCCAGATCACCAGGACAGCCACACAGCGACCCTGCTCTTTTGGCGGGGCTGCTCAGTAGGCGGATTTGGTCCCTTGGCCTCTGGCCTCAGCATTCGACCCACATGTCCTCCCAGGAGCCAGTCCCTCTAGGTCCCCCCACCCCCGCCCCTGCTTGCTGCTCAATCAGCAGGTCAATGCCAGCTGGAGAAATGACTAAGTGTCCACACTGGTGGCCAAATTGGAAGGCTGGAGAGGAAGGAAGAAGTGGCCTTGGTAGAAGGCCATGCGGGGCTTGGGCATGTGAGCCAGGCCCTCGGGTGGAACTCTACCCAAAAGGCAACTCGGACGCCCTTTACCTCAGATTCCCGACAGGACATGAATTTTAAAACCACGTGTTTAAGGTACTCATAGTTGATCTCGCGGGCATCAGTCAGGTCAGTGTTATTCGGGACAGAAGGGGCCATGTTTGCCATCTCAGGGCCGGGCTTCTCCCGGACTTCAAAAAGCTCACTATCGGGCCTGATTTTCTGAAAAACCAATGGAAAGATGCTATACTGAGCCACTCAAGACGCTTCTTAAAATCACACGGGAGATTCGCCTGGCCTACCCTGTGATCACCTGTTGGTCCTCTGCCACCCCCTACGCACAGTAAGGTGAATGGGCCGCCCCCTGGGAGGAAGCGCCAGCATATGAAGAAGGCTCAGCCCCTCCACACGGGGTGGACGGCTGAAAGGAGAGAGGCCACCTGCAGAAGTTCCGACATCTCCTTTATCTGTGTCAGGATGCATGTCCGGGGGCAGTGAGCACCCAGCCAGGGGAGGGGTGCTGCTCTCCTCCCATTTCAGGGCCTGCCACTCTGCCATCCGCATGTGGCGCACAAGTCACCTCACTGACTCCCCTGACAATACACAGGCTCGGAGGAAGGCACAAGCCTGAGGCCACATAGCCACTGTAAAGGTATGTTCAAGCTGGCAGGGACACTGTCCTACTAGGTGACATCTGACCTCCCAGAGACGCCTTGCAATCACCTGCGAGCGTCATCACTAGGCACCGAGGGACCCCAGGAGAACCAGAGGGCAGGGAGGGCGCAGGCAGCGGGGAGGACAGGGGCACTCACCAGTTCCTTCTGCAGCGTCTTTCTGAGTTCCAGCATCCTCTGCTGCATCTGCTTTATGGTCTGAGACAAACCCCCACCCCGCGAAAAGCCGTCCATTAAATGTACATCTCACCATCTTTAAGGAGCAAAGGACAACAGGACAGACAGATGCTCTCTTGGGTACCCAGACAACTATTAGAAGTCCCTGCCTGGTCTCCTGAGAGGCTTGTGCTGTCACACCTGTATGTCTTCTGCGCTGGGCTCTGTCCCTCACACGCAGCTGCTGTGCACACACTTGCTCTTGGCAATGCCATCAATGGCCACCATGTCATCACATACCCCTCTGCAGAGCACGTGAGCGCCCTGCTGTCCCACCCTCCCCAGGGGCTCTGTCCTCAGGACTGCCTCCGGAGCGCGCCTCCATAAGTAGCACAGCTGGAAACACCTCTGTACGGACTAGTCAGCCCTTCGGAATTATATGCATGTACTATGATCCCCAAGCAGGACTCAGACCGACATTTACGGCTCTCGTCATTACCGCCGCTGCCCTGAAACACTGTGACTCGATGCTTATTTTGAACAGTGTAAAAGATCGTGTTTCTTCTGCGTAGCTCACCAACACTGGGTTTTATGTCTTTTACTTATCTATTTTAAGTGTGTTTAATTATAAGCCTTAAATACAATTTACTACACATTCCCAATGTTTTCTCAATGAAAAATTTACTGTATAACCAGCAATACAGGAAAATTTTTAAATAAAAATTATTCCAAAGCCTCACAACGACGTATGAAAATGAGTTTTTCCTGTGGACTTCTAGTCCGTCACCATTCTTGCATCAAGCATCTAGAATTTTGAATGGTATTTTACATTTATCAGAGTTTTCACAGCTTTCTACAGTTTCCTAATTGTCACTTTTAATGTGACAGTAACTCTAGGGGACGCCCCATGTCTAGTTGTGTAGCTGTTTCTATTTTTGAACAAAGCCATAGTATGCTTTCTTTTCTCGAGAGAGGTTATCTCCACGGTCTCTCTTGAGGGATGGGAGGACTGGGCCAGAGGAGCGTGAAAGTCCTGTCAAGCACTTTTAACTGCCTCTAACGCCCCAGCTCACGAAATGGTGACGTGTTGTTTCAGCTGGCATTCTCGTTTGATCATGAGGTTAGACATTCCTCAAAAAGTACATTTGCTATTTTATTTTATGTTACTTGATTTTCTAGGTTTTAGGCTCATTTCGCTAATTCATCCAACAAATACTGAGTCCCTACTATGTGCCAAACACTGTCCTAGAGGCTGAGGAAATAGCCAATAAACAAACAAACAAACAAGAAATGTATGCTCTCAGGAGCCAAAAGTGTCCAAACCAAATATACAATATATCGGCATGGAGAGAAAAAGCAAGGCAGGGGTAGGGGTTCTGGCGGTGAGGGCTGACGGGATAGCTGGGGAGCCTCACTGACAAAACGATACCATAATGGAGGCGAGGATAACTGGGGGAGAATATTTTGGATGGAAGGCTCAGCAAGTACGAAGGCCCTGAGGCAGGCGGGTACTTGATATTCACAGAAAGGCAAGGCCAGGGTGCCTGAGAGGGGCTGCTGGGGACAGCAGAGAGAGTGCCGGGGACAGCAGAAGGGGACAGCTGTAGAAAGGACGTCCGTGGGTAAGGAGACAATATGGGTCCAATATGACCCAGCTGGTGATGGCAGAGGTGGCTGGGAACACCCAGACCTGCTACTGCCCAAGCTCTCATGCTCTGAATGGCATGTCGGGTCGGGGGGCGCAGGAGAAGACTGGGGAGGTGTGAAAGGGAGAAGGCAATGCGGGGGGAAGGAGCAGAGGGAAGCGGGGAGAAGCCCTTCTAAGGAGTGAGGTCGCGTCTCCCCCGTGAGGTGCCCAGGGGTGTCGGCAAAACTCTCAGAAGGGACTGAGCAAAGATATAAACAGCCGAGGCGAAGGGCATCCTCACCTTGTTTTTCTCTAGAAGTTGCCGCTCCAAGTCCTGTTTTTCCTCCTGTAGCCGCCCCAGATCTGTGGCCCCAACCTCGCCATTAGGTATTCCCTCCGTAGCCGTAAGTCGGAACGTGGAATCCTGCATGGCCCTCGAGGCTGCCTACAGGGTGGTGGCAGCAAGTTGAGAGCCAGGACCGGTGACGGTCAATGTAAGGCACAGGTCCACGGGGAAGGAGAGCAGACTCGTTCCAAAGGTGGGACTGGTCCGCTCCAACAGGCAGCTGGCCGGGACGCAAACCAGCTCTGGTGAGGCCCGCGAGCACCTCCCGAGGGACAATCAGATGCCATGTAGTGAGTATGCTCGGAAGGAAAGGGCTTTACCGCCTGAGCACTGACAGCTGCTGCCACCTCCAAAGGGCTTCTCAAGACTCGCAATCTCCTAGTCGGTTAGGCACC
>NW_006441061.1:1665204-1675082 GCF_000325575.1 Pteropus alecto
CACCCCACGCTTTAAAGAAAGGAAGCCGAAGCACACAACACCCCGGTCAGTAAACCCAGCGCTCCTGTGTCCTCCCACTGCCGCCCCCTCCTGGCAAAGTGCGGCAGCCAGCCCCCCACCCTCCGTCCGGCAGCACATGGCTGCCCCAGGGGACTCGCCCGTGGCACTCACGAGAGGCTCGCTGTCAGAGAGCACCAGCCCCTGCCCCCGGCCCGGCAGCCTCAGCAGGCCCTCCCGCACGGCGGCCGCCTCGGGCTCCTCTGCCCTCCGGCTCCGCAGGGCCTCCAGCTCGGTCTGCAGCTGGTGCGTGTGCAGCAGGGCCGCGTCGTGACCTGGGCCAGGCAGAGGGGAGGCGGGTGGGCACCGTGAGTCCGGCGAGTTCTGCTCCCAGATGGGCTGCCGCAAGGTGGGGGTGCTGGGCGGGAATGGGTGACAGGGCTCGGCCAGGGGCAGACTCCTCACCTTTCTTCAGCTGGAGAATCTCCTGCTCTTTCTGCAGAAGCGCTTCGGCTTTTTCCCGCACACTCAGCTCCTTCTCGTCTACTAGGGCTGTCAGGTTAGCAGCCTTGGGGAGAAACCCGACCAGAGGGGAAGGCTGGCAGCAGAGGCCGCATCTCCTCCGCAGGAATCTCCATGTTCCACTCCCCATGGTCCCCCAGGAATCTGTCCCTGGAGTCCACAGCCTAGAGCTGACCCCAGGCTGACCTGCTCCCCCCAAAATGCGCAAACCCAGTCTCTTCGGCAGGCACCCTGCCGGGTCAACCACCCGCATTGCCCCTCTGGCTGCACTGGGCCCCCAGGGACGCGGCCACCCTGCCCAGCCTTCCAACGAGCTGTTATAACCATAACTTCAGGGCCCGAGTGCCTGCGACATGCCCAGAGTTTGCTATACATGACCTCACTATGATGTCTTGGAGGGTGTCACCAACCTAGTCTTTTCAGAGGCAACGCGGAGACTCGGGTTTGTTGAGGATCTGCCCAAGGCCTGAGCCAGCCCACTAGAATCCTGGGGCCCGATGCCAAGTCTGTCTTCACAGGGAGGCTCTTCCCACCCTGCCAGAAGCCCGACCTCATGCCCACCGCACAGAGAGCCCGCGAGTACCTGGGCACGGGCTCTTCCTCAGGTGATGTCGTAATAACTGACCGTCACTGTCTAAAGGGCATTCCTACGGGGTGGGGGTTTCTTTATAACACTTTCTCCCACCTTCCTAGAAACGTCAAAGGAATCACGCAGCTGCTGTCCTTCTTGTGACCTATGTCCACCCTGCCCTAGACCGATGGGAAGGCAGGCTGGTGCCACCTGGGACAGAAGTGAGCCTACCTGTTGCTGGAACTCTTCCCTCTGCTTCCGTGCCTCCTCCAGAGCTTGAGCCATTGCCACGCTCACAATTTCTCTTTGGCTCCATTCTTCCTACAACCCAGAGAACAGGTAGGAGACTGGGCCCCCGAACTCAGCTCGCACTTCGCCGTGCATGTCATGTGAAGCCTGCAGAGGGGCTGCCGTCTTGCAGGGGCAGACCACTACTCCTCCTGCGCCCCCCGGTGCGCAGGCTGCCCTCGTGCCGCAATGCCCTCTCTCTTCCTCTGAGAACTGTCCCGGTGGACAACCCACTGACCCCTCTAGAAACCAGCACACTACCGAGGCTCAGTTGTCCCATAGGCACAGAAGCCAGTACTTTGGCCAAGGCTGGGGGACCTAGAATTTGAAGAGCTGGTCTAATGAAATCAACACAGAAGGCCCATGTGAATGGTGTAGTGGACCGGAAAAATCTGGCCACAGGAAAAATAATCAGCTCCTTCCTTCAGTTGCTACTTTTGTATTATCTTTTAACTGTTTCAGTGCTGGAATAAAAACTACATTAGAACATAAATTCTCAATAATGGGTGGTCCCTTTCTCCTGACTGGACCACCAATGACATACAGGGGGTCAGATTTTCTGTTTCTTCTCTTGTACATACTTGCAATAATCATTGCTCTTCATTCTTTCTTACCCCCTTCCATCTTCCATACAGAATTTTCCTTCGGCTGAAAGATGCTCTTTAGTACTTTCTTTAGGTGCATGTCTGTTGGTGACTGTTTTCGTTTTATTGGTTTTCTTTCTACTACCATGCTGTGTCTGCGTATGGATTGTAAATGTATCCTGTTTGGCTTTGTAAGGATGATCACACCTGTGCCTGTGACTGGATGGCTTTCGTCACTGTGGAAAATCCTCAGCCATTATCTCTTCGAGGACACTCCTGTCTCGTTTGTTTCATCTTCAGTATCTCCAATGCCACACGATAGAACATCTCGAAGTATCTTATGTGCCTTTTGTCATTCCTTTTCTGTATTTCATTCTGCCCTTTCTTCCATTTCACTAATTCCCTCTTTAGTTCTAATCTGCTGTTAAACTTGTTCCCTAGGACTAAGACGAGGAGCCCCACAGATCTGGCACAGACCTCCCGGGGCGGGGATGCACTGTTCAGTTGGCACTTGTGTGTTTGGTGGAGAGGACAGTGAATAAATTCAGCCCCAAGTGCTGGAAAAACTGCAACGTGAATGCAGCTACTGCTTCAGCAAGAAACTAGAAGTGGCACTGCTCAGAGCAGGAAGCTGACAGGAAGGAGCAGGTCTTTTCCTCCCCGCTCCTGCCTTCCAGTCTTCCTCGAGTCTCCCCTGTTGGCAGCACTCACATGGAGCCAGCTGGACAAGCAGAAACGTGGCGTGCAGAGTCCCAGGTGCGGCATCGCAAAGCAAAATATAAAAGGATGGTGTGGGCTGAGAGTCGGTAACTTAAAAGCCAGGCTACTTAAAGTGTGGTTAATTTTAAAATGTTTGGGGAATTTTCTCAATACCTTAGATTTCTAGTTTACTATCATTTGGTGAGATAATACCCTGAACGACTGCAGTCCTCAGATATTTAGACTTGTTTTGTGACTTGGCCTACAGTCTTCTCAGGGCACTTGAAAAGAATACATATTCTGCTGTCGTTAGGGAGAGGATTCCATAAAAGCTAATTAGGTCGAGTAGGTGGAGAGTACTGTTCAAACCTGCTTTCCGTTTTGTCTTTTGTCTCCTCATTCCGTCAGTTAGAGAGGGGCATGCTAACTCTTCGACTGTGATCATGGATTTGTCTCTTGCTCCCTTTAGTTCTGTCGATCTTTGCTTCCAGTATTTTGAAACACTCTTTTAAGTGCACACATATTTAGAATTGTTTGTATCCATATTTTTCAAAACAGCTGTTCCCTGGGCCTCTCAGAGGAATCATCCCCAGGGGCAGACTGGTGGCTCCTGCTGCAAACCTGAGCTGTGCCAGGCAGCCTCGAATCCCACGGTCTTGGATCGCATGTGGCTCTGAGGCAGCAGCACAGACTTTAGAGCCACACAGACTCAGTTGTGTGTGCCTGCCAGTTCTAATCTGCTATTAAACTCATTCACTGTTTTTTTAAACAGCTTTACTGCAACGACCCAGCATCTGCTACGAAAGGGGCTGGGAGCCTGGAGGCCTATAAGTAAGTGACAGAATCTCTCTCCTCCGCATCCAGTTATGTCCAGGACACGAAGGGAGCAGCACCTGATAAAGACCGAGTTCTCAGGAAGAGAAGGGAAGCAATCCAGCGGACTGTCTCCTCATTTATGTTCGGGGTCCCTGATGCAAATGAATAAGGTCCTGAAGACCTGAGGACCTGCCTTAGAGCCAATGGTGGTACTGACAGCATTATTTTCAGGCAGTTAGTGACGACGACACAGAGGAAGGGCTGAGCCTCTGTGGAGTGAAAAGTCAGACCAGCATCACCTCTGACTATGCGACTTGGACAGATGACTTGCACTCGGAACCTCAATGACATTAACTGCAAAATCATCGTAATTCTTCCTATCGTCATGAGTCATTGAGAGCAGTTAAAGAGGTGACAATTTCTAGCAAATGCCTAACAACTATTGAACAAATGCTAGTTCCACTCCTCCAAGTAAAAGACACAACGCTCTCATGAAACTGAATCAATTAGGTAAATACCTTTAGCTTCTTTAATTCAAGCTGGTGATGCTGTAAAGAAAGTTCGCATTCATTCTTCTTTTCTTTAAGGGCTGTATTTTCTTGCTCCAGCTCTCTCTGCAAATTAAGAGAAGCACGTATTGAAAGGAAAGATCTTTACCACATTTCCCCTGGGCATGGTCCTATCTCTTTGACATGGAACCTTTAAAAATGCCCCTCTTCCCCGTTTTTGTTCACCGCAGGCATGGGAGATGAGAATGGGGTGTGGGGAGAACCACCTCACAAACTCCTCATAAGAAACAGGCCCTTGATTCTGAAGACCGTGGAACAGGGAGAGGGACCAGGGAAATGGAGAAGCCATTAGTGAAGAACAATATGAATTCTAGAAAGAAGGCAGGAAGAAGCTGATGGCACTGCTCATGAAGTGTCAAGAAGTCCTGTGCCACCCAAGGAAAAAGAAAACCCATCGGTTTGTGGTTTTTCTAAAAGCAGCCTTTTTACATCTGGTCTCGTGAGCAGGCATCTTGTTGGAAAGACAAAAACTCTAAAAAGTGGTTCCCCGGTCCGGAGCGGGCTGGTCCTCCTGTCACACTACTTGGCGGCCCGGCCACGCGCGAACCTGGTGCAGATCAGCCCGGCCCGCTCCCTTCCTCGCTCACCGCCTCGCGCTCCGCAGCCGCCTGGTCGGCGGCACGCGCTTGCTCCAGGGCAGCGAGCTGGGCCTCCAGCACGCGGAGGTGCTCTGTGCACTGCTGCCGCAGGGCGAGGGCCTGCTGCTGTGCGCGGCTGCTCTCCTTGTTCGCGGCGGCCTGTGGGGGTACCGGACGACAGTTATTCAGGGTGACAACAGGGGCCTCACTCCGTTTCTCATTTCTCGGTGATCCAAAGATGGGTGGACCTTTCTGACCTTCTGCAGCCTGGGTGTTGCTGAGGTCCCCACCTGCAGGCTCTGCCTACTGCCCCGGGCCCCCGCCTACTTGGAAACTGGAGTGTGGGGTTAGTCTCGGCTCTGGGAGCATAGCTCTGGGCAACAGTCAGTCCTGAGGCACAGCCCTCTCTCACCCTCCTCCCTACTCAGTGCTGCCCTCTACTGAGAGAGCAATGAAGACAAGGCCTTGGACTCAAGGATGAGGGTTCTGCCCTTTATTAGCTGGGAGACCATGGCCTAGTGTTTCTAAGCTTGCTTCCTATAGAGAAGGAGGACAACCGTACATACCTCCTGGGTCTGCTGCAAGGACTAAATGTGACACACACAGTACTAGCAGTTCCTGGGACAAGGCACACATGCAATGAACGCCATTTTTATTTCTCTAGTTTCTAACTCAGCAGCTCTCCTGAGGCTGTGATGACAGGCCAAACCCTTGCCATCTTCTCCCCAGAGCCTGGACCTGTTCTCCGCAGCCCTGGCTGCCAGCTGGAGTCTGAGTGCCAGCAGAGCTACCACTGCCAGCTCCCAGAATTAGGCCGGGCCCCACGGCAGGTGGGAATTAGCCAGTCACTCCCTCTCTGAGTGACTCAGACCTTCCAGCAGGTCTTGACTCCCTCTACCTGCAGCTGCCCACCTGCTCATATCCAGCACAATTGTATCTAAAGTCAGGTCCAGAAACCATTCCAGAAGTTAGGAGTGACTTTGGGGCATCTGCAAAGGCAGAAAGGGAAAGAATCAGGGGCCCAGAACATGGCGGCCACAATCATCACTTACAAGCTCCTGAATCTGAGCCTCCTGAGCTGCCACAACGCCAGCGCTCTGCTTCAGCTTCTCTTCAGAGGCCTGCAGGCTCTGCTCTAGATCGTTCACCTGAGAGGGAAACAGAAGCATCTTTTCATTCGAAAGAAGCTGAGGAATGAAATAAATGGCTTTAAAAACCAAATCCATTTAAATTAGAAATCAGGTACACTACAGAAAGTTTTTAAATCAGAAAAAGATACCCATAAGTCTACTATTATAAAACATTATCTTTCTAATGTATTTTCTCCAGTCTATTTTTATGACTTTTAAAAAATAATTTTGTATACAATTCTAGTAACATTTTGTATTGTTTCTCCTCACTCAAGTTTCCTTCTGTGTTTCCATGTAGCCTCCAGACCTTAGGTTATTTTCTCAAGGGATATTTCAGAATTTACTGCACCACTGCCTACTGTACTGGCACTGAGGTTGTTTTCTGTTTTCTCATCAAAAATAATTCGGCCGTTAACATTTTCATGCAAAATTTTTTGACCTGATTTCAATTGCTTCCTTAGGATAGATTCCCAGCAGGAGGATTAATTACTACGACGACACAAACTTTGGTTTCATTCGTTCCACAAATATTGACTAAGTCTCACTACGTACCTGGCCCCGCACTAGACACGAAGCTGCCCTGTGGACAAGATGCTCACACACTGTCTAGCACTTAGCTTGATTTCACTCTCTAGTGGGGTATTTTTATCTGACTTGAGCTCTCTTTGTCAATTTCTCTGACAAAGTCCTCATGTTTATGAACGAAGGTCTGCCCTTGGGGAGCTTTATTATGAAAACTTAAGCATAAAAGCTGCAGCTTTTTCAAGGAGACGTAGGCACCCAGTGAGAGGAGGGGGTTTTTAGGTATCGTGGTTCCTCAGACACATTCACATCACATGACGTAACTGAAACAACTCCATGAGAAGAATGTGAGTACTTCCATAGGGGAGATCAGTAACGTTACTTGTCCGTGATCATAAATTCTATTAGTGGTAGAATCAGGACTGAAACCAAGTTTTTTAAACTCCTGGGTTCAGAAAATATCTACCCAAGTCCCACTTAGAGGCAGAACTCAGGGAAGATTTCAGATCCTCAAAAGGTTAACTATAGAGGTATCATATGACCTGGCGATTTCACTTCTAGTATATACCTAAGAGAAATAAAAGTATAAACCCATACAAAAGCCTGTTCACTGTGCTACACTAATGTTCAAGCAGCATCATATCCGCAACAGCCAAAAGGTGGAAACAACCTAAATGTCCCCTGGCAAATGGATAAACACAACGTGGTATATGCATACAACGGAATGAAAGCCTTACAATGCCTTATTCGGCATTAAAAAGGAATGAAAGTCTGGCACATGCTACAACATGGATAAACCTGAGGACATTATGCTACGTGAAATAAGCCAGACACAAAAGGACAAATATTGCATGATTCTGCTAATGTGAGGTACTTAGATTTGTCAAAATCATAGTTACAGAAAGTAGAATCACGGTTGTCAGGGGCTGTGGGAAGGAGAAAATGGGCAGTTATTGTTTCAATGGGTACAGAATTTCTGTCTGAGAAAATGAAAAAGTTTTGGAGGTGATGGTGGTGATGGCTGCACGACGACGTGAATGTACATAATGCCACTGAAATGTACACCTAGAAATGGTTGAAATGGTAAATTTTACCACAACAAAAAACTGGATATTCAGAAAGAGAATGGAATTATAACAAACAAAGCTATATTTAGAGAAAAATATACCTTAAAATATATGTATCAGGAAATAAGAAAGATATAAAAAATGAGCTAAATTTGCTATGGTCTGAAAGCCTGTGTCCCCACAAAATTCATATGCCAAAATCCTAATGCCTGATGCGATGCTATTAGAACGTGGGGTCCTTGGGAGGCACTTAGGTCATGAGGGGAGAGCCGTTGGGAACGGGAGCGGTGCCCCTATTAAAGGGGCCCCACAGAGACCCTCTGCCTCTTCCACCACTTTACACTCGTTAAACTGGCCAAAAAAATTTCCATGGGGAAATGCCAATGCTGGAAAAGGATGAAGTGCAGATACAGGAAACTTCAATCATGCCAGGGGAGCAGAGCCAGGTGCAGCCCTACTGGAACATCTATGTCCTGTTAGGCACATTAGGTCATCTGCATTCTCTCTTCTCAAGGTGACAGGAACAAGGATGCTCACTGAAGTGTGGTCTGCGGTGACAGAAAGAAGGCAATCTGGATGTCTAGCATCTAGTAGATAACTACAACGTAGAGTAGATAAGTACAATGAAGTGGACAGAGAGAGAAGATGGAGCAGTTGAAAGTAACAGAAGACACATGCATAGCTGTGTCATTTACATAAACACACATGGACACAAACAATGCCACCCAATTCAGGGTAACCCAACAACAGAAGGATCTCTATTAACCACGTCGGAATGGTTTCCTATGGGAGGAAAAAGAATGGGGATGAAAGGAAATAAATAAGGACAATTTTTTGTGGAATAATGATGGTAATGTGGCAAGAAGAAAGAAAATGACTAACTCAATCTTACATAAGTAAGATTCCAAAAATACTCCTTTCAAAAGAAAACCTCTGACCCAAGGGGAT
This sequence comes from Pteropus alecto, assembly GCF_000325575.1. NCBI lineage: Eukaryota > Metazoa > Chordata > Mammalia > Chiroptera > Pteropodidae > Pteropus > Pteropus alecto. The sequence goes on from NW_006441061.1 coordinate 1,673,496, forward strand.
CCTCAGCCACAATCGTGCTATCCACCAAGTTACCACCCAGACATCGCAATCATTGGGAGTGAAGTCAGTACCCGAGTCTCCAGGACGTCAATGGCCTTGGCCTGGCTGCTTCTGGCTGCCAAGAGCTGCTGTCTGGTATCCTCCAAATTCTGCTCGGCAACTGTTTTCTGTAAGTTGAAAGAGAGTAAAATAAAAGTCTTTCCTCCATTGAATAAACATTTGCTGATATCTATACCATACTATGATTTTTGTAAGGCGCAAGGGACACAAATACATTTAAACCTCCCTCAATTAATTAAGATATAATTTACACATCGTAAAGTATACACAGATAAATTTGACACAGTCCTTTTACCTTTAGGCTGAGGCAAAAGACTAACAAAAAATTATATAACAGAATGCAATAGAGCCCACAAGGAAGGAGCACAGAGCAGGTGATACTCAGGGTTTCAGGCAAGTAGAAGGCTTCATAATTTACAGGTGGCCTGGGGTGGAGGGAGCATCCAGGCAGAGGGATGACCAGTGAAGGCGTGAAGCAGCCTGGGATATCTGGGGAGCTACAGCTGCCAAAAGCTAAAGTGATGGTGAGCTCAGATCAAAAAATAAGACTAGAAAGTTAGGCAATGAGCCAGATCATTAGACACTTTTTACGCTATAGAAAGGAGCTTGAATTTAATTCTGTAGACAATATTTTCCAAACAGGCATTGTCCAAACACTGGCATTAAAACTTACCTAGAAGGGTGGCTGTTAAACCTGAGGCTTTACTCTGGGCCTACTGAAATCAGAATTTCTGAGGGTAGGGCCAGAAATATATACCTTAACTAAACTCTTAGTAACTCCCATGTAGACTAAACTTTATAATAATGATGATGGCACAATAACAATCATTATACTACGAATAGCTCATATATACTGAGATCCTACTATGTTCTAAGCCTCATTCTAAGCACTTCACATATTGTAACTCATTTAAACCTAATAACAATTATATGCATTTGGTACAATCATTAAACCTATTTTACAGGGGAAAAAATAAACACAAAGAGATTACGTTACTTGCTCTAAGTCACAAACTAGTAAACAGTAGAGGCGAGATATAAACCTAAGCGGTCTAGCTCTAGAAATCAGTTGACACCCCAAAACCCACATTATTCTCACTGCAGACTGCAGGGGAGCTGTGGAAGATATTTAAGTTTAGGAAGATCAGTCTGGTAGTGAGCATGGAAGACTGTCAGAGGGTGAAGGAGGGGAGACTGATGCTGGGTAGGCCAGTCTGGAGACGGCTAATATGGGCTAGGCTGGAGCGGCTGGAAGCCCTAAAGCACTGGAGATGGAGATATTTAGTTGAAACTAACTTAAGACAGAAAGTGAGGGTCTAATCTAGGCCTGAGGCCTTGGCTTTGTCACCTTTGTCATGAGGCGGCCAATCCTTGGTCTACTAAGAGGAGGAGGAGCAGAATGTGGGCAGATAATCATCTCACATTTGGCTAGAAAGCAAGTTCACCTACTCCACTGGGCAAAAGGTCAGTGTGCTCAATAGCCTCCCTCAGCGAAGGAGTCTGCTTGCCGCCCAAGGCAATTCCTGC
>NW_006441061.1:1675092-1683793 GCF_000325575.1 Pteropus alecto
CTGCTGAAGCAAGGCAGATGGTAACTATTTTCCTTGGCCAAAGGAAAGTGCAAAAGGGAGGAGGCGAGCAGAGCAGTAAGACAAGACAGGGCACGTGGAGTCGATCACTAGGCAAGATTTACTGGTGTTCAGGATGCTTTTCGTTCTCGTGTATCTCTGAACAAAGCTCTCCCTGTCCCTAAGGAACACATGTCACACAGGTGACATGAGGCTTTTTTGTTGAAAGCAAGACAATCAAAAGTGGGAGGGAGTGCTCCTCTCGCCAAGCAGTTTGCAGACCCTCCAGCTTTGAAACTCTAGGACTTTATGAAATCCCCTCCTCCCTCAAAACTGCCTTCCCAGCACTGACTGGCCCAAAGGGAGCTAGTCACCTCTTTCAGAAGTTCCTGCACATGTTCTTCTCCTGATAAGTTCTGCTCCAGTCTCCTCTCTAAGGATGTGACTTTCTCCTGTAAATGGGTGATGAGTTTTTCTTTCTCTTGAGTTTCAGCAGTGACCTGCAGGTGAAAGCAGAGATTACAATAACCTATAAACCCTCTCTCCTCTCCTGTCTCTGCTAGGACCATCATGTTCCCATGAAACTCTGTTCTCAACTGCATCCTAGGAGAACATATAGCCAGGAAATCTTCCCAGAAAACAAGATCTAGAAGATACAAAATCAGAACCCAGCACCGCTGATGCATCCAGTTCATAACTTGTCCAGCAAGAGGCAAGCGCTTGCCCCAAATTCAAGCAACGACAATCTAGGAAGGAACCATGCCATCACCTCTGTGGAATCTAGCTAGGACAATGGGAAGATGTTCCTACTCTTTAAAATAACCAGACTGTATTGTGATGGCACGCTAGTTAAGGGCATGCTCCTCCTCCCGCTCCCATCAAGCATGTATTCAATCCTGTTAATCCAGAGCCCAACAGGACCCAGTCTTTGCCCTAGATGCCAGAATCCAGCAGAGGCGATCCCAAGCAAGAAGCTCCCAGCCAGCCCTAAAGCAACCTGCAGAACAATGCTCCTGGCAACGTGGGGCTGGGTGAAGCAGTCACGGTGAGGGTGTAGCTGCCTAAAGGCCGAAGAGAGAACGTCTAAAACAAACGATGATATGCACCCTGGCTCACAGCACAGGGACCACAAGAGAGCCGCTGTGCATCTCATACTTTAGTCTCAAACCAACAGCTGCTCATGTTTTTATTTCCATCTATCTCTTTAGCTGTGATGGTAGTGGTGAGTAGGAACTGGATGAATGGGAACATAACACAAGGCAGAGAACACAGAATGGAGAGGGAGTTTGATGGGAAGGAAAAAAAAAATTTTGGCCGTGTTGACCCATCTTTATTGGTCTTTTACTAATAATGTTAATAACAGTAATAATTATAACAGCATGGTGTAGCAGCAATAGCAGCTATTAGTCCACGGAGTATATGCAAGTACTTCCTATTAACTCTAGTCATTACAACCACCCTTCGTGTGTCCATTTCCAAGGAAACTGAAGCTTAGGGACTAGCCTGAAAGCACATACCTTAGAGACAGATTAAGGATTCAAAACCAGGTCTTTCAGATCCAAAGCCTGTACTCGTTCTACTACACATCAATCTGAACTTCAGAGATACAGGTGACCCTTTCCAGTGAAAACCGAAAGAACAAATAAGTCTTCTACAAGTCTTCTTCACCGTGTCAGGCAGAGTTAGGGACAGAAGGTCAGTTGTCAATTTCCATTTGGTCTTCTTGTGTACCACATCCAACACTGAGCCTCCCTCTCTACTCTGGCTACTCGACTTCAGGCCCTCAGCACCTAATGTGCTACAACTGATATCACACTTAACCGTGAGGAAACTCAAAACTTTCCCACTAAGGTCAGGTACAAGGCAAGGATGGTCCCTCCCACCACTCCTTTCAAACATTGTACTAGAAGTCCTTGCTAATGCAATAAGGCACGAAAAGGAAATAAAAAGAAAGCATAAAAACTGTCTCTGTTTGCAGATAACATGTAGAAAATCCAAATGAAATGACAAAAAAAACCTCTAAGACCTAATAAGCAATTATAGCAAGGTTGTAGGTTACAAGGTTAATATACAAAAGTCAACTGCTTTCCTATATACCAACACTGAACAAGTGTGACTTGAAATTAAGACCCAACCCACCATTACCAGCGATTTACATTTAGACCCACAAAAATAACATACTTAGGTATAAATTTAACAAAATATGTTCAACATCCATGAGGAAAACTATAATACTTTAATATATGAAATTTTTTAAAAATGAAATAAATGGATAGGAAGACAATACTGTCAAGATGTCAGTTCTTCTCAGAATCATTGATCTATAGATTCAATGTAATACTAATCAAAATCCCGGCAAGTTATTTATGGATATTGATAAACTGACTCTAAAGTTGATATGAAGAGGCACCCTGAATAACCAACATGATACTACAGGAGAAGAACAAAGTCGGAGGACTGATACTATCCAACTCCAAGACTTATTATAACACTACAGTAATCAAGACAACGTGGCACTGGAGGAAGAAAAGGCAAATAGACCAATTAACTGTACAGAGAGCCCAGAAATAGACCCCTTGTATACTGTCAACTAATCTTTGACAAAGGAGCAAAGGCAAGATGATGGAGCAAAGACAGCCTCTTCAACAAGTGGAGCTGAAACGACTAGACATCCACATGTATAAAAACAATTAATCTAGACACAGACCTTACACACCTCACAAAAATTAACTCAAAATGGACCACAGACCTAAATGTAAAACTCAAAACTATGAAATTCTGGACGTGGTTCCATAGTGTAGCAGTTAGCATGTCTGCTTTACACGCAGAAGGTCCTGGGTTTGTTAAAACTTCAACAATAAGAAAAAAAACCCTCAACAATAAGAAAACAACCCAACAGGATAAGGCAAAGAAAAGAAAGAAAAGAAAGAAAAGAAAAGGTATAATTGGAAAAAAAAAAACCCCAAAACTATCACCATTCACAAATATGATTACTATTAAAGAAACTCAGACTTCAAAAATTATTAAGCTTAGTAAGAGTTAATCAGTTATACAAAAAAAATCAACATACAAAGATAATAGTATTTCTATGTGTCAGCAATAAATACAAAAATGATTTTTTAAATGACACAATTAAGACTTGGTATAAAAAAATAAAGCACCTAGGAATAAACTTAACAATAGATAACAAACTTTTATGGAGAAAATTATAGACCCTTATTGAGAGTCATTTAAAAAAAACAGCAATGCTGAGTACCTGGAGAGATAGAGACCATGTTTTTGGATACGAAGACCCACATCATGAAGTAATCAATGCTCCTCAAATGCACCTACAGATTCAAGACTATTCAAGAAACTCCTAAAAAAGAACTAGGTGGGGAGCTCATCTTATCGGACATCAGGACTTATCCGAACACCACAGCTAGTAAGGCAGTAAGTACTGTGCGAATGCCGCACCGGCATACTTCCCAAAGCCCAGTAGTACATATAGAAAAGTGAATTGTGACAAAGCTGGCATTGCAGATCAATGAGAAAAGAACAGATTTTTCAATAAATGGTACCAAAACAATTTAAAAAATAAGGTGCAGATCCCTTTTCCATACCCAAATCACATTTTATGCATATTAAAGACTTGATGATAAAAGGCAAAACTATTAAACTTTCAGATAATAATATAGGAGAATAGTGTTATGATCCTGTAAGGAAAGATTTCCTTAAAAAGGCAAAGGCATTAACTTAAAATAATAAATTCAACTGCATGAAAATTAAGAGCATACGTTCATCAGAAGAGACCACGAACAGTGTGAAGACAAGCCCAAGACTGGGAGAAGACATTTGCAAACCATATAACTGACAAAGGAGCATGACAGCCACGATATATATAAAGAATTCCTACAATTAATGAGAAAAAGACAGAACATGTCATTGAAAATGGGCAAAAGATCTGAACCAGCATTTCAGAGAAGAGCATAAAAGACTGATAAACATATGAAAAGATGCTCGACATCATTAGCAATCTGAGAAAAGTAAATTAAATTCATGGTGAGATAATAGTTCATATTTATCAGGTTGATAAAAATTAAAAGTTTAGTAATTTGCAAGGAAGCAGAACAACCTAATCTCTCTTATACACTGCGGTTCAGAGTGTGTACATTACTACAAATACTATGGGAAAAAACTGGACATTATCTAGTGAAGTTGAAAAAGTACAAATCTTTTGACCCAACTTTTTCACATCTAAATATACCCTAGAGCAATGCTTGCAAAGGTAGATAAAAGTTTACAGTAGCCTTGTTTGTAATAGTAAAAGACCAGAAACACCCTAATGTCCACTGTCAATAGAATGATAAATAAATTCTGGTATCTTCACTCTATATAGTTGAGAAAAGATTAAATCATAGCTGCATGTGTCCATATGAATATTTTTCAGGAATACAATCTTGAGCACAAAAGGTTAGTTTTAGAAGAATACCTACAGCATGATTTCATTTATATAATGTTAACAAGCATGAGAAATAAAGACAGATACTATTTAGGGATAAAATATGATGCGATTATAAAGCAAGGCAAGGAAATGGAACAATTTCTGGATAGCGCTTACGAAGGAAAAAGATGGAGTGGACTAGCAAAGTGCATGCCGGGAGCCTTAATGATAAATATATTCTCCCTTTTCTTAGCTTTGGGAAGCTACACGAGGGATCACTGCCTTGTTATACTCTCTACCTTAATTTCATAAATATTGGTTTATATCTACTCAATATTAATAAGGACAACAAAAAAGCTGACTCCAACTGCCGATCTGTGTGAAAAAACTACCTTTCCTCGAGTATTCCCTTAGCCTGACCATCAACGATATCAGCCACACAGTTGATTAAGTCAGAAACCCAGAAATCACTCCCAATTCCTCCCTCTTGCTCCCCTCCTATATCCATCGCATTAGCAAATGGGTCAGGCTCCTCACTATTTCTTAAATTGCCTGCTCCCCCGTTCTCTTCACCACCACTCGTCAAAGCCACCATCTTATACCTGGACAACCTCAGGGCTTCCTAACTGAGAACGCTTTTGATGCTTCCTCCTCAGAGCCGGAGACCCACGCCTCCCTCTTACTCCGTGCGCTACCTCTCCAGTGCCTTGAATGTGCTAATCCTTTTACTGACCTCAGGTTTTCTGGTTCTTTCCTGCTTGAAATTCTCTCCCATCATCCCTTTCCTTCCAGCCTCGGCAGTTCATCTCAGCTCAGGAGTTACTGCCTCAAGAGAGGAGTCTGTCACTCCAAGGCTAGATGGGATCTGACGCCCTCTCAGGATCTCACAGGCTCCTGCAGTTTCCTTCACAGCACGCATAATGGTTTGTAATTACGTTTTCACATTGATTCAGGACTGACTTCCCCTCTAGACTACAAGTTGCACAACAGCGAGGGCGGTATTTGTTTTGCTCACCACGGTATTTCTAACACCCAGTACAGAGCCTGGCCCATGGGAAAGCCCAAACCATATTTTTAGAATGAATGAGGGGATTTAGTGTAACCAGAGTCTGGACAATTAGTTTTCCCAATTACAAAATGGATGGATGGTTCTAATTGATATCAAAGGGTCCCTCAAATCCCCAAATTTTGGGTCTGTTATGCCCTACAGCCCCACTCCCCAGATGCCTTCTCTCCATCCTGGTGTCCTACCTATCCTTGAAATTCCAGTTTCCCCAGGAAGAGTTCCCTGACTCCTGCGCTGGAAATGCACTCTCCCTATGGTATACCTTTAGAATCTGAAAAATCTATTTCACTTATTTGGGATTTGTTGAGTTGTAAATGTCTTTTTTTCCCTTGTGGTCGCAGGAGATTTAAGTTCCATAATGAAACTGTAAGCCTCTGAAAGAAAGCACTGTATGTGTCTAGATTCTCAGGTCGAGCGCAGAGACCTTGTATCCCAGTCATTCATTTGTGTAAGATCTATCTACTGGGTGAGCCTTGCTGTGAGACAAAAAGCCCAGTATAACAAGCATGAATTCTGGAGTAAGATTTGGGTTAGAATCCAGCTCTGTCGCTTACTGTGTAACAGTGAATGTGTAACTTTGAACAAGGTATATGACCTCTTAGTTTCCACTTAGGATCGGTAAATATGCTAATGCTTAACTGGAAGTGGTAATCAGATTTACGTTTATACAAATCTAACTGTGCTGTGATGATGCTCTAAGTCTCCCTTACACTTGACATTACTGGTTCTCAAGGGATGAGGGTAGCGTTCATGGTTCCACCCACTAGGGGCTGTTTTGTCATAAGAGGGGAAGGGCTGGCTTGTCAATGCCTGAAGGATACCAGCGGCATTTCCTGGCCCTGGGGCCAGGAAAGCAAAATGCCCTGCAATGCAAGTGTCAGTCACGCAATACAAATTGTTCTGCTCCAAATGATGATAAACATACCACTGAGAAACACTGGCCTAGAGTCAATGATAATATTATTGTTCATCCTTATATTCTCAGAATTTAGTACATGTCTAGAATAGGAGGGCAATAAACGTATGTTGGCCAAATGAAAAAACAAATTATAATGATATCATTTATGTGTTGTTTTTTTTTAAACAACTTGGGTTAGAGCCAAGTATGTCAAAGATACAACTTTGGCCATGTCAACCATAACTTATGTTTTCTTATGCTCAGGGTCCATCATGTAGTATTTTAAGACATACTTGAGTAGATCTAATGGTGTGCTTTGAGAATTCTTGTCAGGATAATAACGATCTCTCCTGTTCAGCAACTCTTATTTGGTTACTTCCATCTGAAATGCAGCCCAGCCAGACCAGGAACTAGGGCGACGTGGATGGCGTGAGAAACAAGTTTCATCGGCCATCCAGAGGTAGAAATTTCTGATAGAATTAGTGTTTACCCCATTCACGAAGCCTAGGAAGCCGGGTCCACTCCTAGCACTCTACTTACTTTTTGCAAATCAGTGGAAAGCTGCTGAATGCATGCTTGGAGCTCTTGTTCCTTTTGCTCCAGGACTGTGATCTTATTTTCTGCACCCATTTTTGAAGTTGTCACGTGATCTCTTCATTGAAAGAAAGCAGACAATAAACAAATTTGGATATCTCATCTAAGACACTCTTCCACAGTAAAAATATAAATGTTTCTTTACACATCAGGGCTACAAACATTAGCCATGAGAAAACTCCTTGGCTTTCTCTGAAGAAGTCCGAAGAGAAAAAATTCCATCCAGGTTAAAGCGAGAAATCCTGATCTACCTTTGGTTACTCAATAGCACAGAAAAGAAAACACTGAATTGCTCAGTAGGGTTGGAGGGTTCCGAGTTTAGGCAGGTGAAGGGGAATGAGGGCTTGGAGGGTGGGGGGTCCTGAGCCCTAGGCAGGTAAGAACGAGCCCTGAAGCCTTTGCGAGAACTGGAATCGGAAAAGTGCTGCGGTGAGTCACGGGGAAAGGTGGGGCGGGCTATGGCCAGAGCTACACTAACACCACTTCCCACGGGCCCCACAGACCAAGCAAGAACCTCTGCTCTTCCAGCGTTGAGCAGTGTCTCTGCAGTTCTTCTAGCTTTTGGCTCAAGTCCGATGACAGCTGAGTGGAGGCCCTTAACTCCTCCTGGGTGTGACTAAGTTCTCTGGTCCGTGCCTCCAACTCTTGCTCCATTTTCCCCAGACTTTCTTCTTTTTTTAAGAGCTGTTACAAAGATAAAGTTTCACTGAACCACTACTAAGAAATCTAATTTTTAAAAAAATCTGGACCCATAAGCCAAACTTTTATAACACTTTTTGTGAGCTTATATGCGGCCTTATATACCCAGTAGTTACAGAAAGAAGAATGAAATAGATTTCAAACAATATTTCCACTTTAATAAGTTGAAAAACACATAAATATGATTAATATCAAAGACTACTGGAATATGTTTATCAGCACTTAGAGAGTGATAACTTATACAATCTAAGTAATGAATAATCTATTTAGCATTTAGCTCTTAAAACAAAAATGCGCACCATGTGTTTTACTTTACTTAGTTCCTGCTGTTGGAACTCTTCTAATTCATCCATTTCATCTCTCCTTTGGAAAAGATTCAAACTCTGGTTCTTCATTTCCTGTAACTGAGCTGTCAGAAAACTTTTCTCCTATTTGGAAGAAGACATCAACTCAGGCAACTAAGACATTAGAAATCATATTATGTAAGCAGAAATCTTAATAAAGGAAAATCTTAAGGAAATCTCTTGTCGGTAAGCAATAATATATTAATAATATGAAGCTTTACAGTAATATGACCAATATGGCATTATCTACAAATTCTTTAAGTTAAAAATAAACATGTTTTAAATGATAGTTGTGAATAAAGGGAATAAGAGCAACAATTACTTAACACTTTAAAGTCTTAAATTTGATTAGCAATGCCAGATATCCATTTTACATGTCTATTCTCAGTGAGACTCAACTGGAGTGAGACTGAATGCCCTTTAAAAATTCAATGCGTTTAAGTAGAATTGATTTCAGTTAACGAGTTCAGTTAGCTAGTAAACAAAAATCAGACACGACTGGTATCATCAGGCTACAATTTACTAAATGATAGCTTTCCAAGATGGATTCTCTTAAGGACAAACTCTGCTGTTGTAGTTTCCAATTCTTGATTGAAAAAGAAATTAAAACAGTCTAAAAATAACATTGCCAAAAATCACAGTGGCTTCAAAGACCTACATAGGCATCTCATTACTCTTTC
>NW_006441061.1:1683816-1716265 GCF_000325575.1 Pteropus alecto
GGTGGTGGGGAAAGAGAACAATCTCCTTAGTGAACTGAGGTTTTATTTAGTTCAGTACTATATGGATCCCTCTTTACCATAATTTTAAAAGATAAAAAAAAAAGTCCAATGAGAATTTCAACTGCTGTAACCTTAAGAATTTCTTTTAAGATAAGAACACTTTAACATACCACCATATGTAAGAAGACCATCATCAGTATCACGGTTAGAGCTTTTTTTTCCCCCCAGGCACACATTTCTTTGAGTGACAGCCTGATTTTTCTGTAATTTTTTAATATAAATGTTGCTGATTTAATAATCAGATTTCTATAGAACACATAAAGAAAACCTCTGGTTTAACTTGGTGTTTTATCTCAAGAATGGAGCAATAATAAAACTCAGTTGTTTAATAAAATTAATCATAAATATATTTGGCAACTGAATATATCAATCTAAGAAATAATTTTTCTACCATGAAGAATAACTTAGGAGTACTCAATGAAAACAAGGAATGAATAAGGTAGTAGCATATAATTTGGGTTGAGGGTGTTGACTATAGATTATTTTATTTTATTTTTTTAGGCGAGGCAACTGTTGGCTGACTTCACAGATTGCAAGGACCTTGTCAGCTTACATCCCTTATTTTTTTTATTTTTTATGCCTACAGCACCTGGTCTTCCTCGGTGGTTTCCCATCCAAGTACTAACCAGGCCCGACCCTGCTTAGCTTCCGAGATCAGAAGGGATCGGGCTTGTTCAGGGTAGCATGGTCGTAGACTACTACTGATTATTTTAAATTAAAATGTTTTTCTAATTGTAGGCTTGAAATTTCATCTGCTGTTCATTTCTGGGAGCCAGAATACATTATGTTAGGCACCTACAATGTTAGATGAGCTATGGTGTTAGAACAATCAATTTTCCTCATCTGTGTCTGGCCAAGAGGTTTTCTTATTTGCTCAATGCCGAACCTGGAGAAATGCCCTTCTTCCCCAGGCCTCCTCAAAAAGTCCTCCTAATGTTACCAGAGTGTTAGTCAGGGCCCCCGCAGGAAACGGATGGCAGACTCAGATTAGATATTTTGAGACAAGTTTAAATAAAGGGACTTTTCAGAGCTGTAGGCAGGATAAGACAACCCAAAAGAGAATATGTACTAGTAACAGATGAGCGTGAAGGGCCAAAGGGATGAAGAGGTTACATGAAACTCAGAGAGAGAAATGATGCTAAGAGGATAAACTGAAGGTCCAACTGAAGCTGTGGCCATCCGGATACAACTAACCAGAAGGCGCCCACATAGAGAAGGCTGAGGAATGAACATCCCCATCACTCTTCTTCCACACAGGATTCCTCTGGTGTTCCCCACTGGTGGAACCCAATCAGCAGCCAGAGGGCAATGGAGCCCCACTGACGTGGGTCCTATCAGCCTTCAGGTACACAGAGAAAGGTAAGAGAGGGGTGGAGAGTATATTGGGAGGGCACGCCCACCAAGAAAGAGGAAGACATGAGCTTTTCAAGTCAGTGTCTAATCACCCTGTTTCCAAGAGGTGGTACAGCAATCAGTCCACTGGGTGGTACTGGAAAAATCACTGTCCAATCTCCATAGAAGAGGCCAACATTCATAAAGAGACAAAAATAAAGATGAACTAACCTTTTCGAGCTGATCCACTTTTTCTGACCATTCCTAAAACGAAACAACAAAAAAATAGTTTCCAGGGAAGAGTATCAGTAATATCAAGATTTTCAGAAAACAAAACAGCCTACTCCCAAAAGCAACCCACCAAACGAAATAGCAAAACAAACAAACAAACAAAAACCATGAAGTTGGCGTAATAGTAAGAAAGCTGAGAGTCCTAAAAGAAGAAAATGAATTTTTATTTTTTTATATAAAATTCTAGAACACAAATATAAGGCTGCAGATTTTTACTAAGTAGAGCACCCAAGCAAAGCTGTATCTGTTGTTCTGATGCAGTTTAGCTTATTCTTGAGTGTTTTTCCATGATTACTATAATAATTTATTGAGGGTGGGTAGCTGGGATCAGCTGAATTGGTAACTCTTCAATTGATGTTTAGAAATTAATTTACTGAAGGGGAGGGTCTTCGGCAGCCCCTAAAAATTATTTTCCTTGATTTTACCAATATGTTTTATGCCATCTGATGTACGTTAAAGGAAAAGGGATTATGCCCCTTATTCACAAATCACAGAACAGGGAAAAATATCCACTGGTACAAAAGACATATCCCAAGTGCCTACAATTAGAATCCACCTTCTTCCTTTATATACACTCATATCATAGTTATCCACTAAGTATTGGTGAATGATGTTTTTTTCTGGCCAGTAAATGTCCTAGGTGACATATACATATTTTAAAACCAACTAACCAATCACTCCATCTACTGTTGGTAAATAATAAATTTTATTAAATGCAACATAATAAATTGATCCTGTCTTAATAAATCAGGATTATCATTATAATACCTTGATGTTTATCTTGTAATAGCCAGTAATACCATCTTTCAATGGATGGTTCAAATGAAATTATAGGAGTTCCCTTCTGTCTAGCTAGCTGGACTTGAAATTTGTGATCAGGTTTTTTTAAGAACTATGTACATCAAGTATGATGTCCAGTTTGACAGCATCTTCTGCTCTATAGAAGGCAAGTGTTTTGGGTCTAGGCTTAGAGACAGGTTTTTAGAGGACAGAGACCCTTTTCCTTATCTTGGGGTTCGCCAGATTATAAACACACTATTTCCCTACTCCAGCTACACAATTATACAACGATACTCACATTCTGGATGTATTTCATGATTATAATTGTAAAGCTTCTTGATAATTTTCCAACCAAAGGCCAGGTGAAATCTTAAAGAACTTACATAGCATTCCTTTTCTCTTAGGTTATAAATATTTTCTACCAGGTTTATGTCATCATTTCTGAAATCTTTCCACTTGTCTTGGGCAGTGTCACATATAAAATACCTGGTCCTTTCTGGCTAATGCCAAAGCCAGTCCTTCTGCCATTTTGGCTCTGTTGGCTTGGAATGTCTCATTCTGCTCTTGAAATTTCCGCATGGAAGCTGTTAACAAAGAGGCTCTATTTGAGATATGGAAATATTTCAGAAACAGCATGACAGACAGCTCACATGATTACTTTACAACTGTCATTTAACAAAAAAGGCCAAGTCACATATGTGAATTATGATACAGGGAAAAACCTGATCCATCTCAACCTCCTCAGAATCTTTTGGGTTTAGTAAAAAACCAAAGTTTTTTGTTTGTTTGTTTCCTGTTGTTTTTGTTTTTTGTACTTGTCAAATATATACATTTAGGAAAATGCCAAAAGGTAACTTTAAATGGTACAATGGTAGAATACTGAGTTAGGTAAGTTGCCAGAAAACAACAATGCTGTTGCTAAGTGATGGCTACTATCACTTTATCAGAATTAAAAACAAAAACAAAAATCAAAACAAAGCAACACAAAAAACCCTTTCTTTCATTTTGTTTTCCTTTAAACACATTTGAATATATATTATATCAACAGAAAATAACTTTCTATTTCTGTTAGCATCTTTCTTGGATTGAACCCAAAGGAAAACATATGATTTAGGGTAGACTAAACAAAATGTATGTTCTATTGTTGGAGGAATGACGACAGTTAGAGATTTCCCCCAATTACTGAACATAGCAGCAATGGAGCTGTGGCTAGAGCCAAAGTCTCCTAATCTAGGTCCAAAGGTCGGGCACTAGGTTCTACTAAAATCTAAGGGCAACCAATAAACTGGTCAACTGGAGAGAGACAAGCTGATACACATAGTGGCCTTCTCCTAAGAAGCAAGCCCATAAGGCAACACAAAGACTATTATATACCAAATAGTATGCTATTTTATACCAAACAAATGTTATGTCGACCTGATTAAGAAATACTGTATAATGCTCACAAAATAAAGATTTGAGCTATGATGGACAAACTTAACCATAAACTACTGTTTCATTTCAAAAAACTAAACTCTAAAAAGATTGGGAAAAAAAAAGACAGCCCAAAAAAAAAAAAAAAAAATACGTACAATCCTGGTGTTTTTCTAACGCAATTTCAAGCTTCTCTTTTATCTTCTGCAAGTTTCGGACCTGTTCAGCATAGTCTTGGGTGAGGAGGGTGACGCACATACCAGGAATGGACAAACATCAGGAAAGGAAGTTAATTAAACAAAAAAATGAGTGAAAATGATGATGACTTTCTCAGCCTGAAAACCATTCCTGTTAAGGAAAGCTAGGCAGACAGCTTCCATTAACAACGAACAACACAGGCAAACAGGTATAGTACAAACCATCCATGGTGTAAATGGTGACTACAAACAGGCAGATTTGTTTAGCCTTGATAAGGAACAAGAACTGGGCCTGGTCTGGTTATCAGAAGTGCCCTGCTATGAAAACCAGTATTATCTTATTACTTAATTTCAAATCTTGGTTTTCACTTTCTCTTCCAGTCTGGGCAGGATAGATCAAAGGGAACTCACTAAATAGCCCCCTTACAATCCATACCACTAGTAACAGTGGTTAGGACAACTGCAAACACCCTACCACAGTACTGCCTTTATAGTGAAAGTTCTTTATGCTCTAGAAAAGTTAGCTTCCTTTCTACATGGGAACAGAGCTGCCTATGCCACTTGAAAGGTGAAAGTCAGAATTAATTCCCCGGGTGCCAAAGAATACAGTATGGTATAGTGGAAAAGTAGACAAGCTTTAGTACAAATCCCAACTCTTTGTCAGTCCTTATGCAAATTATTGATACTAAGTATTAGTTTCTTCATTTATCAAATGGTATTAATTGTACCAACCTCAAAAGGTGTATTAGATAATAAACTAAGTGTTTTATATGCCTTAAGCACCTGGCACACAATGTTCAATAAAAGGTAGCTGCTACTGTTGTTATTATTCACACTAAGCCTATAGGAAAATACCTAAGATATAACTGGGCTTAACGAATGTCAGTTCTCTTTCTTGTTCCTTCTTCTCTACCTTAAGTCAAGCCTAAACTATCCTTCCTTCTGTATTAGACAGGGTACAGATTATTTTATAGTTTTCTCCACAGTATTAAACAAATGCGAAGTTATATCACCTGTTACTGACAATATTCACAGTACAGGTAACAGGATGGTAACTGCATTTAAAGCAGATGGTAATTAAGAACGTGGACTCCAGCATCAAGCAAATCTGGATTGGATTCCAGCTACTACCTGTGTGACCTTAACCTTGCTAAGCCTAAGAAGGCTACAGTGAGGATAAAATGAGATAACACACTAACCAGTAGCCATGAGCTACACTAGGGACCTTTGATAACTGCACCAATACAGATATTTCACATACAATTTGGTGAATTTTGTAGTCTACTGCTTTCACTCCAATAAAATGGGCATAAAGCCAAGGGACAAAACATAGAAGGCACTGACCACTTCACAGGATGAAGCTTTTTAAATGTATCCACTGGCAGAAACCAAAATAAGAACTCACAACTCTATCACAAATATGCCTTGCTCAGGCAAAAGATATAATGAGAGTTGTGTAAATTGCAAAGTGCACACAAAAGACATAATGAGAGTTACGGCTTCTACACAGGTGTTGAAATTAGAAACACTATTGAAAAGTGTCCTAAAGACCAGAATGCCACTTACGTAGGTTTATGTAGCTGTAGCAAGTGGCCACATAGCACCAAAGCCTTCTAGTGTTGAAGACTTCAACACGTGTTGGCCATTTCCTGTAAATAGTATTCCTTACCCTTCTCCACCCGAAAGCAAGCTATGCTAATGGCTAAAAGATGGTCATATCTATTCTATATATACTTTTAATACCTTTTATATCCATGACTAGAAACCTCAGGAGCAGAAGAACAGAAGTTATTATTTTTTTAAACCTTAAACCTCAGTTTTGAATTTATACTATTTAGTACACTAACAAAAGAAGGGAACAAAGTGGGTAAAAATCACTCCTTTTTGACTAAGATCAAAATATGTCAAAGTTACACAATTATACTATACAGCTATTTTACAGGGACAGAGGGTCAGACAAGGCAAATTTCCTTTGTTTTTTATGGGTTCTTGGACATACCAGAAAGTCTGGCCTCTAATTTCCGTATCTGTTCATTCCTTCTCAAAAGCTGAGAGGAAAGATCTTCTCTGGAGCTGCTTCCATCAGAAGCCTGTTTGGACAGACACAAGAGAAGGTCGTATTTATACATGGGTTTTCAATCATATGAGACCACAATTCTGACCCAGAAAGTGACAACTCTTATTTTAGGTTTGGTTACACTTTAACTGTGATCAATGAAAAGCTTCTTAAATTCCCTGGGCCCCAGTTTCTCTATCTGTAAAGTAGAAGCAACACTATCTCCATCTATAATGTGAAGGAGATATGAGATGAGAAACAGATAAATTGTGTGTGTGTGTGTGTACACGCTATTGGAATAAATGGTGGTGAATGAATCCATTATGATCATATAACAACCAAGTATATAATACAAAAAAATATATATCTTCAATGATAAAACATATTTTATCACTTTATTTTTCCAAAGGCAAAGTCCTGGGATAAAGAGGGGAAGGTTTGTTAGCAAGAGATCAAAGTATGGTCTGTGACAAAAAACTATCACTGACATTGATAGTTTCAGTATCTTCACCTAGAAAACAAAGGGGTGTCAATCTAAAGCTCTAAAATGCACCAAAAACCTTAGCAGATAATAAATATTCAATTAATCAAGATATTAACGAGACATCTATTTTCCCTAACAATCTACATTATTTTAAAACATATGGGTACTTCCATTACTTTGAGTACTGCTTACTATTGCTAATAAATAACTTGCTTTTTCTTTTTACCTTTGATTATAAAATTTTAAAAAATACAGCAGAGTAGAGAGAATGGTTTAATGAACATTCTCTGCCGGTCTTAACAATTGCTGATGTTTTCCCATACTTGCTTCATCAACTTTTATTTTACCAAAGTACTTTAACAGATATTATGACATTTCATCCTACTTTGTTAAACATTTCTAAAATATAAGAACATTTCCTTTTATCACAATACCATTATCACACCTAACAAAATTAAAAATGACAATATCTAATATCTAGTCATGTTTCTCTATTTTATTCTCATAATAAAATAAAGGCAGTCTTTAAAGTTGGTTGAACAATTGACTTTAAATTTTCATTTACCCATCTAGCCACTTGCCCATTCAACATTTACTGAGACTCAGTATTGTGTATAGTTAAGAGGAAATCTCTGCAGGTGGAGGCCTAGATCAAAGTCCCATCTTCAACACTTATAAAATATAACAACTTGGGCCAATTAGTCAACTTCTCTGCAATGGTTTCCTCATTCGTAATCCATGATAACAAAGGTGATCTTCTTCACGGAACTGTGATGAGGATTACATAAAGGAATACTTGTCAAGTCCCTAAAACAGAGCCTGGCACATAATTAGTTTCAATACCTATCATCTATGATTAGAAGCTATGATTATTACTTTTAGTGAGACATCCTATTCTCAGCATTGTGCTAAGTGCTGGGAATAGTGGTAAAACAAAGTCTTTTCCTATGACAGCAGCACGTGCAGCAACCACTAATTATGAAATGCATGTTAAGAGCCAGGCGCTATACTGCGAAGTTCTATATACCATATAGAAGAGTTAGCATCACAGGCCTGACACCGCTATCCTTAGCAAGGCCTGCTTATAAGGTGTGCCCTAGGTTGACTTATGGGAACTTAGGTTTTAAAGGGGTTCCCGCTATTCCTGATAAGAATGGCTCATTGTACCTAAACTGATTGTGCAAGAAAATATGGTTTATGCTGAACACCTGTTTTCCTTCTGGGAGTCTGGGATGTTGGTAAATACTGGGCAGTAGGTGCCACATGACTAGCCTCCCAGTAAAATCCCTGGGCACTGAGTCTCTAACGAGCTTCTCTGGTAGACATTTCACCCTGTGTTGTCACAGATCACTGCTGGGGGAATCAAGTGTGCCCTACGTAACTCTTCTGGGAGAGGACTTTTGGAAGCTTGTGCCTGTTTTCCTCCAGGCTTTGCCCTGTGAGCCTTTTCCATTTATTGATTATGCTTTGGATCCTTTCACTGTAATAAATGATAGCAGTGAGTGAAACTACATGCTGAGTCCCATGGGTCCTCTTAGTGACAGGTACAGCTCCTATCCCAATTTTACAGATGAGGAAACTAAGGCATAGAAAAGTGAAGGGACTTGCCTAAAGTCACACAATGATGGAGCAGGGGATCAAATGCAGGTCTGACTCCATAACCTGACGTGAGTTCACAACTGCTACACTCTGCCTCTCATAAAGCTCCCACTTTAGTGGGAGAGACAAACAAGCACAATTATTACACGATGCAGTGTAATAGGTGCTCTTATAGAGGTAAGTAGGAGACCAGGGACCAAATTCAGCCAGGAGGGACAAAGGGTATAGGGGGTGAGAGGGGCAGGTCGCATCAAGGGGGCTTCCTGGAAGTAACATGTGAGCCCAGTTTTGAAGGATGCACCAGAGTCTATCAGAGGAACACAGAAGTGAAAGAAGGAGACAGGAGACATTCCTGTGAGAGAGGAAACAGCGTATGCAAACATCTGCAGGCATGAAGAAATGTTGTCCATTCCAAAAAGTACAGTCAGTTTAATAGGGCTGGAGCACAGAGTACAGGAAAGTGGAGTGAGATGAGGCCGGATAGGTAAGCTGTGACGAGCCCACGAGAGTGTAGCACTATCCTACAATAATGAGTTTGTGCTTCCTCCTGAAAATGATGGACAAACCATTGAGGAGTTGTAAACACTGGAGAGACACGAACGGATCTGCTTTTGGGAGTTATTGGGGGCAGGGAGTCCAGGTAGGTCACCACATTTGTCCAAGAAACAAAGACAGCCTGAAATAAAATGGAAGCAAATGTAATGCTAGTGAGTGGAGTTCAGAGGGCAAGTTTGAGACATTTAGGAGATGGAAGCCAAATACTTGTTGACTGACTGGACAGTAAGTGAAGAAGGGAAGAGTCTAAAATGCCTCCAAGGTTTCTGTTGGTGATTTTGGGGGATGAAGGTACATGTGGAAATGGAGTTAATGTTTTCAGTTTTGTTCATTTTAGAGTCTGAGATACCAGAAGAAAACATCTGGTTGGGGAAATATATGCAGTGGGATACAGGTGTCTGAAGATAAGGAGTGAGGATCAGAATACATATATAATTAACTTCAAACAGGTAACTTTAGAAGTCTCGAAGCAAAATACTTCCTGAATTCGGGCCAGTCTGCGTATCAGGAATGAATTTGAGAAGAAAGTCTTCATTTAGCATGTCAGCATGAAGGCAAAACAGGTATTTCTGCCACAGAGCTCAGCATTAAAACTATATCCTTCAGCCTGGTGATCAAATGTACATTTGTATTTCCTACTAAATACAGGAACCAATGATAATTGAGATCTAGTAATCTTATTGTTCTGTCCCAATAACCTAATTGTTTCTGCCATGTAATCTGACTTGGACAGGTAGGATGTGAGAGGAGGAGGAAGACTCATCTGACCATGGAAACAACTCAAGTGTCTATCACCAGGAGCAGACAGAGATAAACTAAGGCTTTGCAAATGCTGGAACCTTATCCGGCAGTAAAAATAAAGGAACTACAGCTTTATGTAACACCTGCATTTTAGAAACATGTTGAATTAAGAAAAAAAGGAAGTCCAAGAAGACTTCTATTATAAAAATAGCATGCTATTTTTATAAAGTTCAAAAATAAACAATATTAAATAAATTGTTTATGAATATATACATATCTAGTAGGATATTTTTAAAAGCAGGGAATAATAAGCACAATATCTAGGAGGGGAGGGAGGGAGAAGGGACCTGGGAAGGAGCATACGAGTGGCTTGAACAGTAATGATGTTCTAGTTCTTTGGATAGTGACAGATTCACAAGCATTCGTTTTATTTTGATGCTTTATACTTTATATACATTATTTTACACATAACGAGCATTATAAAACATTTTTAAAAAGTTATCTGATTTTAAGAGGATCCTGTCACATGCCAAAGACATACTTGTAATCCTAAGCCATGACATTTACCTGACCTAACACAGTGGCATCTTCATTTTCTGAAATCTTTCAGGTACTTTACAAATAAGGGACATACTGAAGTCATCAGTGCCATCTTTTTATCAATTTTCCCAATAAAAGAGTGCACTCTGGCTAACTCCACACAACTCAGAGTCCTTAGTAAGCAATTAAAGTATGTGTCTGTCTGCAGAAACAACAGGTCGAAAGTATTTTGAGAAATGAAATGTAAAATACACAAGATATAGAGATGGAAAAAGAGTATAAGAGGACAATGTAGAGAATATTTAGCACCTCAGAACAGGAAGAATCAGATGTAAACTACAAATGATACTGCAATTTTAAAAGAAAATACTTATCAGAAGGATTCCTTGAAATACTATTTTAAAATTTTATTGAGATGGTACCAAATACTAAAAATGAGAGAAGATACTTACAAAGTCATCTCCCGAGTCAGCTCCCATAGAGGCGACTGATTCCTTGCTCACCGACCGTGGGATCCTAGTACCACCTCCTGGTCGCTGGGTGACAGCAGTCTCTTCTGCAATTTTCTTCTTCAGTTTTGCAAACATCTTGCTGTGTGGCTATCCTGCACTGATGACCAGCTCTTGAACCACCACAGTGGTCCTTAGGCCAGCAACCAGGAATTCCGAGACAGGGGCCTAAAAAGTTCCAGATATCCAAGCTAGCTGCATTCCTCCTTAAATATGGGCCAAGGACCTGTGGCAACACCACAGCATCTATAAATCAGATGAAACACAGAGCCATAAGTTAAACAATGGAGCGATTTCACATCTGAGTCGCTATGTTAAACTTCAGGTTTCAAAATTAAGTTTCATCATTTTGCATGTATACTTAATAGAACACAATTACTGAACATTTAAAAAGCACTCAGGTCCTTCATATGCATACACAGATAAGGAAATCCAGTCTCGAGTTGGTGAAGTAATCCGCCAAAGACTGTGTGACGACGTGGCAGGGATAGTATTTGAATTCAAGACTCTGACTCACAAGTCTCTTTTTTTTTTTTCCATTACACCATGTGGGCTATGGCATATAACACATTAGTAAAAATTTCCAAGGCAAACATTAACATCACATAATAGTTTTGAATCCTTCTCCCAATATTAACTATAGTTTTGTTTCTCTTTTTTAAATGAAGACAAAAACATGTAACTCAATATGGGGAAAAGTATAATGTTCCAATACTCCAAGATGGTTTGCAATCAGCTGGTTCACTGGAAAAAGCTGACAACCTGGAAAAGACCAGGCAAGCCAGACAACTATATTATACAGGTATCAGATATCCTTAAAACAGTTCCTGGAAAATGCTGTATGGTTCTCTTTAAGGGTGATTAAAATTACCTCAAATCAGTTTCTTCTCTTCAGAATGTTTTACATGATATTCAACAAGGAGATTGATTCAAATGTCTTTTCCTCCCTGTGGTGTATGAAACACTAACATTCCAGTTCCAACCTTAACTTTTCAGGTTTTGTACAGGATATCCAAGCTCTATTACCAAAAATCTACAAATGATTTCTTACCATTTCAGATCATCCATTTAAGTCTGTACAATTCTTCAAAAAACTCTACCTTCGATGTCTGTAAACCACCTACTCACCTGGATTATCTACTAGATTTAAAACAGATCGGAGGTCAAAGCGTTCTGTTCTGCCTAAAGACAAAAGATAAAATGCATTGGACATTTCCTTTCAAGTGTAAGGCCAAATGTTGGGGGTGGGGAGTGGAAGAGGAGAGAGGAGGATTAAGGGGGAGAAAGAAAACATGTCACTGCCACAATCCTCAGTGGGCTACCGTCCCTCACCCTGGTCTCCCCTGCATTTGTGATTTGCCTAAGAGTTTCACTTACAGGCACAAAGCATAGAATCTCTCATTGCAGTAGATGCCTAAATTCACTTCGCACTGGGAGCCCCTGAACGAAATAACTTGAATGAGATTAAGGTTTCCCAGGGCCAGTATTTCTTTCTGCTGATTCTGACAGTTTATCTAGTCAGATGCTGGAGTCTTGACTTGCACTAAGAAAGTCGCTGAGAAAAAGGATTGCTAAGTTGGGTAATAGACAGCCGCCTAACGCCAAGGAAGGTAAGCAGGTGCCTGCTACGGCAGTCTGGATCCCACTCACTCAGCCTCCTTTCAGATCCTTCCGTGCGTGGACTGTCAAAGAAAGGAGGGACCCATCTCTCCCATTTGACAGCAGGGAAACTGAGACCCAGAGAGGAGTGACTTGTCAAAGGTAGCACAGGGGGGAATCCCGGAGCCCTAGGCTCCAGACTCCAGTGCCGGGCAGCCCACCTTTGCCCCTACCCTCGCCCTTTCAGAACCCCAGTACCGCCCCGCGCCTTGGGGCAACCCCGTCCGGGCCGCTTTGGGGGCAGACCGAGGATACTGGGAGAAGGGGCCTCCTCACGTCCCGGCCCCCCCCCGCGCCCCTGCCGCTCTCTGGGCAGCTGGGGGAGCCCCGCCTCCGGGGCCTCTCGTGAACGCCGTCCAGCGTCACCAGCCCCCACGGCCCGCCGCGGAGCGGAGCAGCGACCCGGAACCGCACTTCCTCCAGCGCGCCGGAAGTGGCTGCGCGGAGGCCCGGCCGCGCGCATGCGCCCGAGAGCGGCCCCCGCGGCCGACGGCGCGAGCTTAGAGCGGCGGTTGGGCGGGACCGGTTAGGACGCGACGCGAGGCCGGGCGATCTACCGGGTCGGACCGCCACGTCAGCGGGCGGCCCGACCTGCGAATGGTGACTGGGTGGCCGAAACCTTTCTTTCCTTATTTTTAAAGTTGGTGCAGAACAGGGGAAGTGGGAGGAGGCTCGTGGCAAAAGGAAAACCCAGTTGGTGCCGTGGGGTCAGCGTATGCCGTGCGGGATAGAAAGCGGCGGCTGCGCTGGGCCAACCTGGAGCTTCCATTTCTTTCCCCCGCCTCCCAGTCCCACGCACTCTGCACAGCCACTTTGTCACTGAGTGGTAGGTGACCACTCCAAGTCTGTGCCTCCTTCTCACACAGAAGCTTGCGACCTCGCGCCTTGGGTCTCTGACCTACTCTATGTAGATTATGCGTTTTGTATCGCAACCCGGGACACAGATATTATGTACCATTGAAGTTTCCCTAATATAGTGCACTCACTCTATATTGCATTTCGTTAAGAAACATGCTGGTGGCATGTTTCACTATCCACTAATGGGCTCCCAATTTTTCAGATGAAGAAAGTCCGGGGAGGTAACACTGCCTTGTACAAAGTTAGAATGCGAATTAAGAGCCAAGTCGGATCTCCGAACTCCTCAGTGTAACCAAACCAGACATTTCACATCGGAGCTGCTGTTCTTGCTCCCGACCCAACGCCACCGGATTCCCCTGAAACAGTCCGTTCCTCTGCATGTCCCAGTTCTAACCACCAGTAGGAGGGAAGGGGAAAAAACCAAGACCAGGAATCAGAAGAAACACACAAACTAGAATAAGCATTGACTCCAAAACCGCGAGAGTTTAAAATGTCTGAGGCATTATCTGAAAGACGCAAACTCTTAACAGTTTAGCACTTCCGTTGTCAACAATTCTTAAGTACCAAAAACTTTAAGCAAATAATATTTATTTTTATATTGATGATACACTTAATATATACGTGAATTCAAGATACAAAATTCATTTACAAGAGTTCACACCTGATGAATGTAGTCACATTCCTAGAGAACATTTGTCAATGCAAAAATGCTTTCAATACACTGACGACAAAAATCAAATATTCTGTAATCTGGTTATTCAATAAACATCAAAACGACAATGTTTAACTTTCCATCCTCTAGTATTTAAGCGCCCTCAAGGTGGTAGGCACCATAAAACAGAAGAAAACATTGGAAAGACAGGGGCCTACTGAATCTGCTCTGTAGAATCACAGTGTTTACTCAAATTCATTTAGTGAAGTAGTTCGTGAAAGGCTTGCTATCCTTTATGACAAATCACATATACAAGAGTCAAAAGTGATGAACTCAAGAAAATAAAATGTTTCAATAACCTCTCGATTTCTAAAATCTATGAAGTATTAACCATAACAGACAAAACAAAGAGGTTGCTGAAAAAGAACGTTAACAGAAAAACCTCCTTAAGAGTATGTATGGCTAAAGCAATTTAGAAACACAACAAGACTTTTACAATACCACAGACATTCAAGTCAAAAGAGATTGACAATATAATTTTCCCCCTTAGTCATTGGTAGTGAATAGCCCCTTCAAAATTTATTCTACTGATAATACACATAAAACTAATGAATTCAAATGGTTTGCTGTCTCAGAGTTGAATTGATAGATTTTGTTCTAAAGTATTAACCCACAATACCCAAAATTTAATACAAATGAGCAACAAGACTAAGTTTCAATGATTACAGTGATTTGTGAATAGCTAGATAGGCAACCAAATAGCTTCATTATTTGCACGACAGATTAGCAGCACTTGGATAAGAACTGTTACATGAAAATTATTGTGCTTCGATCTCTTGAGGAGAGCTAATAAATATAACTCTATAATCCCTATAGTGTTACAATTCTATAACATTTCAGTTACAGACAAGCACAATTTTTAAAAAGTATTTCACACCACTAGAAAATCAAGAAAATCAAGTAATTATATTCTCCAAATGTAACTTCTGCTATGATTGAAACAAGGGCATTTCTGCCTAATAGCCATAATATAGACAATAGGGTTTAATATTATTTTCAGGGAAAAAAGATCAAACATAATTTATTTGAACTATTTGATTATCTTAATCTTTAGTGATGAAGAAAAAGGATATTCAACCTTACAATGGAAACTGCTCAGAGAAAATAATGTGGCCTGAAATGATAATAACCTTTAGAGCCAAGTAAGAGATGATTTACAACTGCTTCATCAGATTCGATGATTAATGAAACCAATATTTGTACTGATGCTACACACTGAAGATAATCTATTTGGATAAACTCCTTTACTTGTAAGCTCTACTATTAAAATGTTAGAATATTGTACCTGCCTTTCCTAATATCTAAGACCTTTCTACCTCAACTAGAAGAAGCCTCCAAAATATAAGACTCTCTGATTGTTGAACAGCAAGGTTTGTTAAAAACAAAAAGCTGGAGAACTAGCCATACGGTCTATATGACGAAAAGAATGTATCCAGATAACTATAAAAGCCATGAACACAAAGTCCTAAAATATTTTACTGAACCATTAAAAGTTCTTTTTAATAAAAAATAAGTTTTAAAAAAACCTTATTCTTCAAGAAATTGTAATAAAAATTCTTATTGCCCTAAAACATTTAAAGCAATTTTCTTGTAGGTTTTTAATATAACACAACATATATTTATAATTTAGAAAAAAATTAGTAACATGCAGAGGGTAGGAATAAGATTTTGAAAAATACAGTAGTTATTTCTCTATGGTTTGGAAATAATCCAATTTAAGAATTATATGATCATAAATGACTATATATGATCATTTCACATTTTACAATGGTTGATCACACTGATTTGATGTCTGAGAAAACTTATGGGTCATATTGTAACGTTACTAATCTTAATTTTCAATTGTTGACAAGTAGACATTCACAAGGGCTTCGAAAGAGAAAATTCTAGTAATACAACATAAAATATTAAATATTTTTACTGCAGACCTATAGGAAGGCTAACTAGAATTCCCCATATTTCATTCTGAAAGTGATACAATCACTCAGTCTATTAACTTCCATTCCATAAGCCTATCAGAAACTAATAATCTGAACCCTGCAATTACCAATGTCTCGACAAACAATATATACCTAAAAAGATGATTGTCTTAGAATATAGATTGGAATTGTCCACTAAAATAGGAAAATATTCCCAATTTACATTCTGTTCTAGGACCAAATTCAGGCTGTATGATTAAGTGACTCGAGTACGGAATTAATATATTTCAAACTACTAAAAAACTCTGATCTACTGTTAAATATTGCTTAGTTTGATAACTAATTTAAAAAATAACTTTAAAAAACAAATAAAAATATTTTCAAATTAAGAAATGGTGCTTCAGTGATTAAGTTACAGCATTATGCGGAAATGGAATTCTTCTCAAAAGTATTATACCAAACTAATAAGTGAAAAACACCAATTTTAGCTTAAGAAAACATTTCATATCTACAGAGTTCTGAATATTTCTATGGCGTCAACAAATTAGTTATATTAATATATTTATCTTTACCCAATTAAGGGCATGCCCCCTACATCATCTTTCTGACACCCTTCTCTTCAATAGGTGATTGATTCCATTCACCCATCAATTATTTTTCCTTAAACACAAGGCATGCTTGAGAAGTCTGTGTTCGAAAACTCAGTGAAGCTGGGAAATAGTGTAATATTATGTTTTGAAATTCTAGATCAAGGAAGACAAACTGCCTTTGGAAAAGATTTTTTTAAGTGGTCAGTATCCAGGAAAGAATGGGAGATACAGCACGAGTAGGTACAAATGTCTAATAAGAGTACAGAAGAATAGGGGGAAAGTGCTTGGTTTTCTAAGAAATTCTTACCTTATTTAACTGCAAAGTAACTGGCTTTACAACTGTTAGAGTCAGAGGTCATAACCACAACGTGAATGTCATCTACTCCACTTATTGCTGGTGCTCTCCTAGAATCAGTGTCCACACTGAGCCTGAGTCAGGTCCATGAATTTTAAATAGCATAACATCTGTTCTGCTACTCTCCACTTGCGATAAATGATTTGGTTACTAAAACAGAACAACACTTTGAACGTTTTCACTGATTTTTCAGAAATGGTATATTATCAAATTTTAATATTTATAAGTTCATTTTAAATTTAATACTGTAATTGAGAAGTATTATGAATAGGTGGCTGTTTTATTAAAAATACAATGATGAGGCAAATGTAATATTTTGGGGGTGGTAAAACTGACTCTTGACTCTAACTTCTCTAAGATAATTGAATGTTCGATCAGCTAGATTTAATCTTCTGAAGAATAATGGGTAAACAGTCGCTTTGCAGTCAAATTTTATCATGCCAAAATAATCTCTACTTAATTTCTGCGGTGAATGTATTCAAGTGTATATTAAACACTTTCTACACGTTTCCATGCAAATAAACATGCCCAGTGAAGACAGGAGTAACTGAACACCGATACTCTGTGATATTTCATCAGTCTACAAATTTGCACTGCACATAATTACTGTCCTCTTACCCTCCCCCACCTGTCATCTTTGGTAGAGGTTTGAAGGCCCAGATTTCATAGCACATCATACACCTAAAATGTTAAGAGTCCTACCTCATGTGTGAATATATCATCAATTTGCAGAACATAAGTGGTCTCATAGAGACAAAGAAATACAACTGAAGGCATTTTATTCACTGGAAGCATTTTCTCAGATGAACACACTCATCTTTGATATGCAACTCCAATAAGAAAAATCTATAGTCGGAAATGCCAAGACAAGACTAAATTGATCAGAGCTGCTGCAAATATACAGATTAACAACCTCCTGTTTCTCAGGAAACGCCACCCCATCTAGGTAAAGCCTTCTCCTAGCTAATGCCCCTTCTTTCTGCCTCACAGAGACAGATATAAAATGAGACACATCGGTGAAAAAAAAAAATTTGTTCCAAAATTAAAATTCAGTATCAGGTATTGAAATGGCAACTAAGAATATAGTCTCTATTTAAAGGACAATTTTCCTATCTATTTTGAAATGTGATCAAAGTAATTTTTTCTACAGCCCCTTGATTCTCAATATAAATACTACTCAGTAATAATATTCAACTATGGATCAAGAAAATAAAGGACTAATACATCTTAAGAACCTGCTGGTGTCTCAGTTTCACATTCTTAGGTTTTTTTTAGGTTTATATCACTAATTTATTATCAATTTAAATGCAAATTGGCAGATGAGTTTAAAGCTAAGAATATCCAGCTTTCTGTTAAGATCTTTGTATCCCTAATTTCAACTCCAAATTAGTCCATTTTTCCCAAACATGAGCCCCTCAAAATAGAGGCTCATGAATGAGATACAGCCACAACCTAATTACAGCAGCACGAACAATGCCACTATGATGTCCTCACAGAACTTAAATAAATTCAGCCCACAATGGGTATGGGTATATAATATACACATACTGTATCACTGCATACCAACATATTTACAAATATGTACATATGTACAAAAAGTATACACAGAGATTGCATTTAGCATCATAAAAATATACACATGCCATTAAAAATAAAATAAGAATTTCAAATAAATAAAGTCAACAAAAGAGCCCTCAATGTAAATATACTTTATGCTCTCCAAACACACACACAGGATCAAATATATGCCCAAAATATTACCAGGAGATTCATACCATTCATATATCAAATCTTTTTACTCACTCAGTGTGGGGAGGTGGTTCTAAATCACTAGCTGTAGCCAAGTTTGCAGACCTTGGTACCTTACTATATTTCCAGTCTAGAATGTTCTCCGTATATCAGGCTGATTACAAGTCTCCATGGATAACTAAGTACAAGAGTTTCGACTGAGTCCAAACCCCTTCTAAGAGACAGAAAGTTACTAAGTCGCACAGGTCAGAGACTAAATTTGGAGAATGCTACAGAAAGTTCCATAATTGATAAAGAAAAAAACCAAATCTGTTGCTTTTCCTTTTACCCTCGATGAAGTTCAGGTTCAATCACCACCTAATCTGTTTCATGGAATTCTACTGCAAAAGGAAAATGAAGGGCAGTGGCCACAAGTGTGGAAAAATAAAACCCAGATCCTAGATCAGGAAAATTTGTCATGACTAGATTGCACTTTCCTTTTATTATCTCAAAACATTTCAACTATGTAAAAATATAAAGGGTACAATAAATTCTATGTGCTTTGAGAGGTTTCGAGAGCACCACTTCCTAGGAGGAAAACACACACACACACACGCACGCACGCACGCACGCACAGAATATATCTTGGCTAAAACCAAAGATAAAATATCTAACTTGTGGATTTTTTATAACTAATAAATAAACATTTCCTAGGGATGACTGATTTACTGGTTTCAATATCTGATATATTAAAAATACCATAACCTTTGTGCCAAAATATAAATCTCTAATTATTTCTGTCTTGTTCATTATAGAAGGCAACCTGAGCAACCAGAAAGACTGGACTGAGATCAGGAGATTTGAGTTTTAGTTCTAGCTCTATCACTACGAATAAACTGACAGTTTGGAGGCGTGTCTCAGATTTCTCTTCTATAAAATAGAGACGACAGTTGCTTTCCCAACTTCAGAAATACACGGATAAAGAAAGAAAAAATAATTCCATTGTGCTTAATTGTTTTGTGTATTACTGACTTCTTGCTGTCTTATACTTTCTATTTTGTTTAGAGTGATTCTTAAGGGAGGTGAGAGACTGTATCAGAATCTCCAGGGGAAGTTTGTGCAATTTGAAAAGAAAGAAATGCCCTTTTTCATTGCTTTGCTTTGTTCTTAATTCCAATATTTAAATTTCTGTGAATTCTAAAAATAAATAAAGCGCCTAGCAGTTTTATATTTATAAAAGGGAACAGTATGCATTGAGAAAATGAGTCTTTGCCATTGCCATCTTAAGCCCATGGGGTGATTGTTCTACGTTTCTTCTTCCTTGATTAAAATAATGCCTTAAAATGTAGAAGCTGGGTAGTGGGTTGGTTCGTTAAACTCTGTGTATGTTTAAAACTTTCAAAAAAAGTAAAAAAAAAACAAAAACTAAAGACAAAGAAATATGAAGTATTTGCTCAAATGGAACCTCAGTGAGGCCTACCCTGATCACTCATTTAAACATTGCTCTTTGCCCCAAAATAAACAAAAAATTTCCCTTACTATGTATGCTCTAACTTTTTCTTCATACTACTTATAACTTTCTAACATAAATTTACTTATTACGGTTATTGCCTGACTCCTTTTACTATAATGGAAGTTTCATAAAGATGAGAATTTTTAATCTACTTTGTTTGCTTCCCCAATGCCTAGAACAAAATCTAGAGTATAGTTGTTTTCTCAATACACATATTTTTTGAAGGCATGAATAAAACGATACTTTAGAATTATCTAGTAGTTTTCCTCTCTGGATCATTTCAGTTCACTTTAGATTTTCAACTATCAGGAAAGACTTATACTACTATTAGCTTAAGGTGCAATGCCATCATCTGTGCCCCAGTTGTGAGTTCTAAGACACCTTGTTCTTCAATAAATTCGTTTCTAATCACAAAAGCTCTAATATGTCAGGAGATTCTCTCTCTGCACTAGTTTCTCCAACAACTAAGTGGGATGCAGCTATTTTCTTGAAACAAAACTATGTAAATTACGATGTAGAAAAGAAAAATGTTATGTACACTAAAATCAAGAAAACTAGTCCAGGTGGCAGGGGTGGGGAAATCAATGTCTTTTGGAACCACGAGTTCAAATTACAGAACCATAAAGTTACATAGGCCCCCTTGGGTCAATACCTCCATTTTACAGATGAGAATGCTAAAAAGTAGAGATATGAAGACACCTGTCAAGGGCATAAAGCTACTTACTAGGAAAGCCAGGATTAGAACTCAGGCCTCCTCTTTCTCAGACCAGTGTTCTTTATGCTAAACAGGCAAGGATAAAGCTCAGGATATAAAATATTATTTTAAGCATCAGAGAACAGGAAAGTATGTTTTTAGAAACATTCCTGGCACAGAACTTTAGGAGAATTGAAATAAAAGGTCAGACAACTAAGACTAGTCTATTGCTGTAGTCTAGGTGAACAGTGAGATGAAAGGGAAGCTCTGAAGTATATTAAGGGACTGAAAATAAAGGAGAGCAGCTTTTATCTGACAATAAAAAACAACCTGCTAGCAAAGGAAACCTCTCTCCAGAATAACTTGTCCACAGCTTTCTGAAATAATGTTTAAAAGAACAAACGAAAACAATAAAACGACATAAAGTTCCCCCAAACCCAGAACAATAACTTCAAGACCTCGGATGAAAAATAAACAAATTGGAACAGGTATATGAATAACTCAGACCCAAATAATTCTCTATGCCAGAAATGAAAACCAAGTCAAAAATATTACAGTAAAATTTCCCTAGGGACATAGGAAAGAGGCACCACAAGCAATCACCTCATTTCCCCTGGAACTGCCAGAGGTAGAATGTGAGCCTGTACAGAAAATTAGGTAGAAAGGCTTTTGATTCATAACTTTCTTGAATGCTGTGGAGTCAAAAGAAGGGGGGAAAAATCATAGCTAGTGCCTGTGAAATTATAAAAGGGATGACAGGGAAGAAAAACACAGAAATATTCATATTATACACTGAGTCCTATTAAAATAAAAACTTGTGCATGAATATAAAATATTAAATACAAGAAGTTTTAAAAAATCTTATTGCCAAAGTGTCAATGCAAAAGGAACTTCCATTTTAGGTTAAATAACTATTCAGTTACCCCCCCAACTAAAATTAGTAATATCTCTGACTCTGAAGTCTTATAAATTTCAACTAGGCAAAAAGATGCCAAACTCTGTACTGTATGCCATGGACTTCAACCTAGACAGTCTTTAAAGCTGATCTCATGAGTTAAGAGTTTAAAGAGAATTCCTACTGGAAACCGACAATCTGATTTTTTAAGAGAAATATTTAAAAGTTGTTCTTTTGAATTTCTAGCACTCAAAGGCTACGAAGAAAACAAAATATGTGAAGATATCTCATAATAACACAGGACTCACACATTCCAAATGATATTTATCATCTCAAGACCCCAATTAAAGATTTAGTATTCCGATGCAAAATCAATCTTGAAACTCAGTTTCTGAAACTCTTACAGTATTTAAACGAATTAAATGATTTCAAGAACTGTCTTGATTATACTTCAAAGAATCACACATTTTCTACCTACTAACTTGGAATGAAAAGAAATATTATGGCAGGACTGTTCTTGACATTTGGTAGTCCATGCTGGCTAGTTTCATCTCTGTGAACACTTACATTTTCCAAATCCACACATGAAAAGTCCAAGTTTAAGAGTATGATTTTCCTCATTATACAAAAATAAATAATTTACTCTTCTCAGGGCGAGAATAGTGACTATTTGAGTGTAAGTTTAGATGTTGGAGGTAAGTATCCATACCTCGAAACCAAAAAAATAAAAATTCCAAGAGTAATTCAGTTTTTTAAAAGACCTGAAAGACTGTATTTTAAAACAGTTACCCTAAAAGTGTGAACAATTTTTTCAGTCTGTGTTTTTTAAAACGGTGGTCCTAAATTAAAAAATAAAACCTAAGTAACACCACTATGTGTCTGTCACCACATTAGAAAACTGCACCATTTAAAATCTGTGGCAAATGAAAAATTGTTTTGACAAGAGGATTTTTCTTTTAATAGTCATCTATGGTATTCTCAAAGAACACGTTTCGAACATCCAGAATGGATGCCAATTCCAAAATGTGCTTCTGGAGATGAGGGTTCTCCACCGTTTCATCCCTTGGCAGTTGTGGATATGATTCTGGATAATTTCGTGTTTCCTGATAGGTAAAGAAGAGAAAATATAAGTTTCATAGTTTAATGGAAAAAAAAAAAGAAAAGCATTAATATTAGTTAACATAAACAATATTAAGGAATAACTTAATATGTATTTTTCTCTTTCAAATGGTATGATTATTATTGGTAATATATTTGTTGAACATATGAAATTGCTGACATTTGACCATTTTGACCTTAGAAATGACAATTTCATCATATGATCCAACCTAATATATTAATTTTGTGAGTTAATTCACAAATATTTACTGGGGCCTATTATTTCTGGGAACTATGCTATATTGAGGAAACAATATAATTCCTACTCATTAAGAGGGCGAAATCCTAGCATATACAGAATTTCAACAACTATTTGTTAAATGAATGAATAAATAGACGTTGCAGTGTTAATTAAAACAAGAAAAAGATGTGAGAAGCACCGAAAAGGTCAAATTAATAGGCCTGGGAAATTATAGAAGAAGGAGATGTCAAAGATAACTGAGATTTCTGTAAAGGATGCCTTGGGAGAAGGATTGGGAGCAACCGCGAAAAAGAGAAGTAAAAGAGGAAATAATTTGGAAATAGTATAAGTTTCGGGTTTTAGGAATATTTTATTTGAGGTAACAAGGTAATACCAATAGAACTGCTCCTCAACCAGAATTTGAAAATTTAGGGCTGTATCTCAGCAGACAGGTTTGAGCAGTATATGTACACACTGATATCATCTGCATGAATATTAAAGCCATGAAGATGGATGAGATTTCTAAGATTAGCAAGGATTAAAAAAAAAAAAGTTCCTAAAAAAGGGAGATGAAAGTTCAAAACAAGACAGAGAAACAGAAAAGGGATAATAGAAAAACAAATTTTATAATACATGGAAGCAAAAGAAAGAGACAATTTCAAGAATGAGGTAATTGTCATTTGGAAATTCTTCTTCATTTGGTAATTTCTGCAGACTATAATTTGTCATACATTTAAAATATCTTGAAGAAATAAGTTACCACTTTTCTAATTTTTTCCTATTTTTAACAAAACAGTTCATATATTCAAATTTCATTTCTATCTTATTCCTGTAGTCCTCACTCATTGCACATTACAAAGAGCAAATTTTTGTTTTACCACACTAAATATTGTGACAAAAATGAAATGTTCAAAAACCCTAAAACAGAGAAAAAAATAAGAACTACCAAGGACTACTGTAGGTTCTCCTGAAGTGGAGAATATCTGTTTAAACAGGCAACAAATGAAAGAGACCCTAGAAGAATCGTGCTTCTTAGTATTAGGCCGAAAGGAGCTTACATCTTTATGCTACTAACTCTAGTCTAAATCCGCCCCCCACCTCCCAAAAAATAGCTTAAAAACAAGCCATAGAAAGGTCAAAAAGATCTGCAAGTAATTTCACTCCGGCCAGAACAAAGTGTAAAACTCTTTAAAGAAAGGCAACAAATTCCAGAATTCAACATCATAAAATTTACAACAACCTCAGGATAACAGAAAATTACTAGAAGTACAAAGAATTAGGAACATAAGGTCCATAACCAGTAGGAAAAACAATAAAAACGAACCTATAAATGACAGAGAATATAGTATTGGCAGATAAGGACTTTAGCTATTATATATACATTCGAGGGCACAACAAAAACATAAATATAATGAGAGAAATGCAAAATATTAAAAGAACCAAACAGAACTTCTAGAGAAGAGAAAAAAGTAACCCCTGAAACAAACAACTAAATGGACAGGAGTAACAGCATATTAGACATTGCAGAAGAAAATATCAGTGAACTTGAAGACACAGAAATAGAAACCGAAACAGAGAAAAGACTTAAAAATGAAGAGCAGATCCGTGGCCTTTAGGGCAATATTAGCTTGTCTAACATATATGTAAATGATGTCCCAGAAAAAGAGAAAAGGGAGAGAAAAGAAAAAATATTTGAAGAAATAATGGCAGAAAGTATTCTTTAAAACTATAACTCAGATCCAAGATTCTCAATGAATCCCAAGCAGGAAAAACACAACAAAGAAAACCATATCAAGGTACATCACAACCAAATTAGAGGAAACCAATATAAATAAATATCATAATCATTCATAATATCAGATGCAAAAATCCATAATGAAATATTAGCAAACTGAACCCAGTAATGCAAAAGGATAACACATGACTACAAAATGCATTTAATCTGGGTATACGAGGTTGATTTACTACTAGAAGATCAATCAATGCTATTCATCATGTTAGAATTAATATATATCAGATCAATTAATGCATAAAAAAATAATTTACAATCTCCCATACCCATTCCTGATATAAACTCTCAGATTAGCAATAGAAGAGAGCTCAGTCAACCCGGAAAAGGGCATCTATGACAAACCAACTATTAACATTATAATTTATGGTAAAAGACCAAATATGTTCCCCCTAAAACCAGGAATAAGGCAAGGATATCCATTCTCACTACTTCTATTCAACATTTTACTGGAAGACCTAGTCCTGAAATAAAGCACATACAAAAAACTAAATAAAATAAAATGCATACAGATCGGAAAGAAGGAAATAGAATTGTTTTTGTTTGAAGATGCTATGATCCTGTGCATAAAAAAACTTAAGGAATGTATTTAAAAAAGCTAACAGAATACTTCATTTTAGCAACACTGCAGGATACAAGGTCAATTTAAAAGCAGCAGTATTTCTATTTATCAGCAAAAGATAATTGGAAAAAGAAATTAAAAAAATACATCCCCAAACTTGAAATACTTTGAAATTTAATGACACATGTACGACCTGTATGATGAGAACCATACAATATTGCTGAAACTAAAAAAGACCTAAATAATTAATTGATTAGAAGACAATATTATTAAAATACAGCACTCCACAGAATGATTACATAGATTAAATGCAATCCCAATCAAGATTGAAGTTGACGCTAAAATTCACATAGATATGCAAAAGACCTAGAACAATCGAAACACTTAAAAATTTTACGGGTGAAGACTCATACTATAAGATGGAAAGACTTAATTTAAAGCTACAATAATCAAGGTACTAGTGTACTGGAGGAAAATGCTATTGGTCAATGAAACAGAATTTGGAGCTCAGAAATATCCCTGTACATATATGGTTGACTGATTTTCAAAAAAATAACAAAAATAATTCAAGGAGAAAAGAATAATCTTTTTGACAAATGATACTAGGACAATTTCATATCAATATTAAAAAAAAACCCTTAAACCCTTACTGTACACTGTAAACAAAAATTGACTCAAAATACATCACAGACCTAAATATAAAACCTAAAACTATAAAACTCCTATATGAAAACAAAAGAAAATCTTTGTCACTTCAGGACAGGCAAACATTTTGTAGATAAAACATACAACAACAAAAA
The DNA here is from genome assembly GCF_000325575.1 of Pteropus alecto. Lineage (NCBI taxonomy): Eukaryota > Metazoa > Chordata > Mammalia > Chiroptera > Pteropodidae > Pteropus > Pteropus alecto. The sequence goes on from NW_006441061.1 coordinate 1,709,787, forward strand.
AAATTGATTAGTTGAAAATTCATCAAAAATTTAAGTTTAGTCTTCAAAAGCCTCTGTTAAGAAAACAAAAAGGCAAGCCACAGAATGGGATAATATATAGCTAATAAGCATGGGAAAAGATGTCCAATATCATTATTCACCAGTGAAATGCAAATTAAAACTACAATGAGAAAGCATTATAAATCCACCAGAAAGGTTATAAGACTGACAAAGCCATGTGTTGACAAGGATGTAGAGAAACTCTCACCATGCTGTTGCTGGTACAACTACTTTGAATAAAAAGTCTGGCGGTTTCTTATAAAACTAAACACATGCCTATCCAATGACCAAGAAACTTCAAAACATAAGTCTGTGCAAATACTTGTGCAAGAATGTTGATAGCTGCTTTATTTATAACAGTCAAACATTTTAAACTGTCAAGGTTCAAAAATTTTAAACTGCCATTGTCTGGTATATTCAGACAATGGAATACTACTCGTTGATAAAAAGGAATGAGCTACTTATACATGAAACAACATGGGATGAATCTCAAGAACAATATGCTTGGTCAAAAAAGGTTTACGCTGTAACCCAAGTTCATGAATAGGTGAAACTAATCTGTAGTGAAAAATAATAAAAAGAGAGTTGTTCTGGGGTAATGGGTAGTAGACTGACTGAAAAATGGTATAAAGAGAATTTTCCGTAATGATGCTATGTTGTATCATGTGACTGGGGTTTGAGTTACACAGGTGTATGTATTTATCAAAAGTCGTCTAATGGTATACTTTAGTTTTGTGCATTTTACCGTATGTAAATTTTATATTAAGAAAGAATTACATATATATAGACATAAAAATTCCAGTTATTTATATGAATAATTAAGTGTTGAGGGGTAAAGTCTACTGAAGTCCACAATTTACTTCAAAATTTACTCAAAAATGAAATAACCTGACGAATGGAAAGTGGGATGGATAAATGGAAAAATATGTGTAAAAGTAAATATACCAAAATGTTAACTATAGAAATTAGCTAGTATGAATACAGGTATTCGCTGTACAATTCTTTAACATTTTAAAATTATAATAGTAAAATGGGAGAAAATAACAAATTTTAAGACCAAAAGTTGCAAGAGATTTTTAAAAAATGTTTAGGCCTATTTGAAAAAGATCTAATTATTACTTATAAAAGTGAAAAATATAATGGCTATAATTTTTAAAACCTCAATGAACAGTGTTATGTAGCTACTTGCACACACAGAAACTATCTAGAGCAAAACAAAAGACGTGAACACACTCTTCACAAAGAAGAACAAAGAACAACATATATAAACCTCAACAGTAACCCCAGAAACAAAAATTAAAACCACAACAAACTACTACTTCACACCCACCTGACTCACATGGAATATAAAATATGACTGCAACAAATGTTGGCACGGATGAGAGCAATAGCAACTCTTACATACTGCTGGTGCCGGTGTAAATTGATACAACCACTTTGCAAAATGTTTGGCATTACTCAGTAAAGTTAAATATGCCTACATCATCTGACCTCGCATTCCACTATGAGGTATTCCTTTTTCCCTCCAACAAACACATTTCATCCAAATATGGCAAGTGCTGAGTCACAGGTAGTTCACGATAGAATTCTCTGATGAGGTCTAGAACTGCCTAATCTTTTCCCCAAAGGGTTATATATGTGGACCAGGAAACTGATAGAAGACTTCACCGTGGCATTGTTTATAATACCAAAAAACTGAAAATGCCTCAAATGTCCATTATCAGTAGAAGAGATGAATAATTCGTGATATATCGTCAAACAATGGAATCCTGTGTAGCAGTGAAAATGAATGAATGAAAGCTTTCGTCAGTCTTCAACATGGCTCAATCTCAGGAATATAACAGTGAGTGAAAAAAAGGAAGTTGTAGAAGAATACATGCCATATGGACCTATCAACATGTTGTGTAGGAATACAAATACATGTGGCAAAACTTTAAAGAAAAGTGAATAATAATTATAAAAAAATCGAGATTTCAGTTTCACTTGAGAGGGAGATAGGATCAGGGAGGACACACAGAGGGGACGCAAAGAAAATGAAAATGTTCTATTTCCTAAATTGGGTGACAGGTACTCAGATATGCCTTACATTGTTCATCTTTATACCTTACCTATTAATTTGTGATTATTTTGGATCTATTCAAACTTTATTTAATACAGGTAAAATACAACATAAGATTCTTAAATACCAAAAATGGTAAAACTGGTCACTTTGCCTACCCGAAAAATCTTGTGCATCCTCATGGTGGCTGAGCAAAAGACAAATCTTGTGAGAAGCAAGCGAAGAAATTCATCTCCAAAAAACTGGAGGAATGCCTGATCTGCAGAGAGGAGAAAGGCGACGGTAAAAGGAGGCTTAAATGGAAAATACATTTCAAAGGAGAAGAAAAGTTCAGGAAAACCTTCTCAACTTTCCTGCCTTCAACAAATACCTTTAAAAATTCAAACAATTCAAACAATTTCGACAACTTAAAACAATTTAAAACCATTACAGTACGTTCTGTTAAGGGTGCAGTTAGATTAGTAGGGTACCTATTGAACGTGAATGGGTCAGTAGCTGGGCAATATCGCGGTTGATTTTTCGAAGATATTCTTGACACTTTTCCCATAGGCCTCTACGCATGCTTGACAATCCAGAGACAAATAGGAAGGCCATTAGAGGATTGTTCAAAAAGAGAGTGAAGAGGCTACCTCGTTGAGATTGATCTGTAATAACAAACATGTTATATATATATAAACGACAGTTTTGTAAAAGATAAGAGATGCATTTGAGGAACATTTTAACATACTGATAATGTATGAAATTAAAGCTATATCATTAAATCATAATTCAAAAAAGCAGATTCTGCATGGGACTACAAAAATATATCCCAGGTACACTGCTTTCTGCTGAACAAACCATAGAGCCGAGTAACCTTAAGAGAAATGGAAAATGAACATATTCCTTTGCCTGCCCCTCCCCCACTCCAACTAACACGTTTCATCCAAACACGGCCAGGGCTGGATCCCAGGCAGGTCATGAGAAATCTCTGATGAGGGCTAGAATCACCAACCTTTCCCACTCTCTTCAGTTAGTTGCTCTTTCTCTGCCCATCTCTTAAACACGAGTATTTTCTCTTTGCCCTATCCACTGCTAATCTCATTTACTCTCATAATTTCAGTTATCATTTCTATGCCTATTGATTCCCGATTCTCTATTGACAGCCTAGATGGAGCCCCTTAAGTCTAGAACTTAAAATGTGACTGGTCCAAGTCCAAATTGAGACACACTGTGAAGAATGAAAAATACACAGGGTCAAAGCCTCAGTACAAAACACACATACTGCTAACGTTAATTTCACCGGTTTCTTTCTACTTTTTTTTAATGTGGCTATAGGAAAACTTAAAATTATATTTGTGAGTTCCATTATATTTCCATCGGACTGCTTTGCTCTAGACTACTAAATTAAACCTAACTCTCAAAGGTAACTTTAAACACAACATGTCAAAAACTGAAAATAACTTTCCCCCCTTTTATATAAATCTACTTCTTATCCAGTATTGTTATTTCCATCAACACCACGGCCAGCACCCTGGAAGGCCATTCCTGCCTCCTTCCTCTCTGTATTTCCTCACCATCACCAAGTCCATCATCAAGTCCCGTTGGTTCTCTGGGCTTAGTACTTTTGAAGCCAGTTAACCAGCCAGTGTTCTCATTACAACCACCACAATCTCCCTGTTTCCATCAATGTTCCTGTCCAATGCACTTCACACAAGGTTAACTGAATGCTCTCTCTTGTTACTGTTCTGTTTAAAATCATTTGATGGTACCCACTTGTCCCCCATTTAAATCTCTTAACCAATCACAAAAGGTTTTTCTTAACTTAGTCACACAATCCCAACTCTACCCTTTAACTAGCAGAAAATACTCTGATTTTTGTAAACGTTCCACAAACTCTCTCTTCTCAGAGCTCTTATCTCGGGGCTCACACACTATTTCTCTGCTAGAATACCCGTTTTCAATCATTCCCCATCCCCGTCTAATCTACATATCCTTCAAGTCCACTCTAGACATCATTTTATCCACTTTTCTCATTCTCGAGGGCTGGTTAGGACATCCTCTTGAGTATCAAGTGTGCTTCTCTGCTACGAGACACTAATAGCACCTACAGTACTTGCATGCTAGGTTGTCTGTATCTTCTAGACAACTGCCTCTGTGAGAAACATAAATGTGCTTGTCTGGTCAGTGTTACAGATGCCTAGCACTGTACCCGATAAATAAATGTTAATGTTCAATGAAGTAGAGAAAACTGTAGACTTTAGAGATCAGAGGTACAGGAACCTAATTTGACATTCCAAATACTTAGGTATCTGCTAGTTTTGTTCCCAGAAGGGGTACAGTTAAAGGATCAGAGGTCTAAGCTTTAAAGCACAAAAGATTGGATATTAGACTAAAAAATATTAAGGGCGTATATTATACCTAAGCATATTAGTAGTAATGATAGTTGGGATGTATTGAATACTTATTATACACCCAGAGTTATTTTATGAAGTAGGTACAATTATCTCCATTTGACAGGAAAAGAACTGAGGCACAGAATTGTTAAGTAACTTCCCAAGGTCACACAGCCTCATAAGCGGTTGAGATGGGATTCGAATTCAATCGGTTCGCCCCCAGAGTCTATGTTTTGACCCTATACACAATAAAGCCTTTCAGAGCAAATATTCTTGGTATCAGCCCATTAGACCGTGCAATTTTAAATAAAACTGCCTCTCGACAGGACGAATTGACAGCACGAAGAACCGAAAGGGGTCACATTTCTCCAGGAATGATATGTATCAGGTTAGGTTAACAAAGTCCTCACAGCAGGAGAATTTTACCGTTGTTTGAAGGTAAGTTCTATCCCTTAGTAAGTTGACTTTTGGATACATGAACTTAATACTTTTACATGTTTTTCCCTGTTAAATAGTAGAACTTACCTTAAAACAACGGTGAAAATGTCTCCAGCTTCTCTCAGGCATTCAAATGCTGACCATCACTTCCTGTGTCAAACTATGTCAGCAGACAGACTTCTGGCTGGGAAGTAGCAGTAAAATGCCATCTCCCACAGAGAGACATCAGCACTATTCACGGTCAGGGAGATAGTGAGACAGTGACAAGTACTGCTAAAACAGGGTTAAGGTTCGTTTAGTATTTTACCTAGCTTGATGACTGGGAGTTAGAAACAGATTTTGTGTTGCCGATTAAAGACAAATTATTAACGACAAAAGGTCTTCCATTTCTCATTCATCTGAGAAACAGCAAAAACGCTGACCTGTCTCTCTGGCGCACTGAGAAGAGGTTCTTTTATTTAAAAAAAATGGCAAGGTAAAAACGTGAAAAAAAGAAACCCTTTAAGTTGTGCCAGTTAGGGTGCCCTAACTCTCCGGCGTAAGCTGAGAGGTTTTCCGGACCAGAAATCTTAAGTCTTAAAATATGCCTAAAATACGTAGCCAGAGATGCAGGAAATCATCATGCCAGATGGATGAGGACAAGCTCACCAAAACAAACAGCTGCAAAACAAATTTAAACTTCACAAATCACGAATTCCCCAAGAGCAAGGGACCAAAACCACCCTTTTCTCGGGAATGCTTTTCCATTTCTTTGAGAATCATCTCAAGGCCTAAGGGTAGCACATTAAAGGAGTCTGGTGGTTGGCAAGGCTTCTGGCTTGGTTTCAGATTGATACCTGCCCCATGAAACACTATAAATCTACATGTTATCATTATGGGTGGGGGAGACAAAGATCGGCATTATTCAAAATGTACAGTGTTTACTTGCAACCTATGGAGATAAGAGGTAATGACAGAACATACCTTGTAAAGCTTTTGGATATGCTGTAGGAGAAAGCAAGCAGACTAGTGGCTGTCCAAATAAGTTTGTGAAATTCTGTAATATATAAGAATTCGAAACGTTCATTAAAGGTTTGACCAAAGAGAGTAATTTTCCAAAGCACATCATTAGTGTATAGATTGGGCCCTTTGACTCACAGCAGCTGCAGAAACATCAGCAACAGCTGAAGAGACTGCCATTCATGCATAACTACCATGCATAATAGGCTGTCTTAAAATAGTGACATTTACTAAATGACTATTGATTTTTAAAATAAAGGCATAGATATGGTCACAGTGTGATCAGGAGAGGTCATCTGGCTGTCTACCAAAAGGCCGCCTATTGGGCAACATACACTAGCGAAGGTATATTCACAAGGGTGAATTTTCCAAGATCTTGATCTGGTCTCAGCCTCACAGGCTCTAAAGTCCGACTTACTGGTCTGGGAAGATCGTGCCCGTCTCTCACTGTGAATCATAGTAACTGCTCACGCAGAATGACATATAAAAACAGAATATCAATGTGTTAACTTACAGAGAGAATTAATCTGACACTCAAACTAGAATACTCTTTGTAGCATTAGGGATATCTT
>NW_006441061.1:1716277-1770035 GCF_000325575.1 Pteropus alecto
CCCTAAGGGCATCTACATGGAAAGTAAAAGTATAAACTGGTAAAACTCCTAAAAATAAACTTAAAAAGAAGCGAAAAGGACATAAACAGCCAAAAACCACTCCTGAATCATAAAAAATAAGCCTAGAACAAATGAAAAGACATACTAAGTTCTTAGAGAGGAACCCATTCTAAAGATGTCATTACACTAATTTATTAAAATTAAAAACAACCTCAATAAAAACAGCCACAGATTTTTTTTCTGCAACTGAAAAAAAAAAATTCTTAAGTTCATATGGAAAAAGTAGATTAGCCAGGAAACCTCTAAAAAAGGAGAGCGAAGAGGAGGAACATGACTCATGAAATATTAAAACATACTTTAAGCCTGGCATAAGAGTAGGCAGAAGACCAATGGAAGAGAATAACGTGTCCAGAATTAGACCTGAAAACAGATAGGACTTGCGTATATATGAGAAAAGTGACAGTTCAAATTGGTGGAAAAACTGGATAGACGTGTAGAAAAAAAGGTGGTTCCATACTTCACACCATGCACTAGGAAAAATTCCAAATATATCAACGATTTAAATGTAAAAAATTAAACAATAAAAGTGCTGAAAGAAAATATAAGAAAATAAGGATTATTTTTGTAAGCTAAAAGATTTTCCTAACTATTAAGATAAAAATATAAACATCAAAATCTTGGGCATAGCAAAATATAGCATAAACTAAATCAAAAGCCAAATGATGAACACTGGGGGATATATCTACAATTCCTATTACAAAGGATTAATCACCTTAATATAGAAAGAGCTTCTCAAATCCATAAGAAAAAGACTGCTGACCCAATAGAAAAATGGGTAAAAGAGAACAGAGAATTCATAGAAAAGAGAATACAAGTGGTTCAAATACATGAAAAGATGTTCAACCTTACTGATAATAATAAAATCAAAACTACACTAAATTATCACTTTTTAGCCTATTAGTTTAGTAAAATTTCTAAATTTGAGAATATAGACTATTGGCAAAATCATGGGGAAACAAACACATGTAGATGGGTAGGAATATAACTTAGTATAAATTTTTTAGAAGACAATTTGGCAGTGTCTATTAAATTCAAATGCATATTCCATTAACACGGCAATTTCACAGCTGGGAACGTAACCTACTGATGTACTCTTAAAACCTGTTAAATAACACAAGGCCTAAGTTATTCCTTGCAGCATTGTTAGTAATAGTAAAGGACTAGAAGCAGTCGATGACCAGAAGTAAGAGACTGGTAGAATAAATTATGGCACAACCATATAATGGAATACTACACAGCTATAAAAAAGAACCAAGTTCTTTATGAACGAATATAGATAGATCTCCAACACGTCTTAGTAGTGAAAAAAGATACAGAACAGTTGTGTATAGCATGTTACTGGCACTTATAAAGCAAAGAAGACTAAAGATTATGTATTTGTTTTGGCTTTTATGTGCATTTAAAATTTTTTTCTAGAAAGATAAATAAGAAACAGACAACAGCGATCACCTACAGGGAGAGATAGTAATTGAGTGAACTGGGACTGAGAGGGAGAAAGATTTATGATAACGCTTTTTGATTTTGTGAACATAATACCAATACAAAGAAAATGAAATAATTAAAATAAATTAGAAATTGCTTGTAATGAAAACAAAGGGAGCAAGCTGAATGACATTAAGGGTCATTCTTCAGGTAAGGCGGCTTGGGCACTTTTCCACACCGCAGAGATGGCCTTCTGGGTCGATGGCGGCCATGACGCTCTCACTCTTGGATAGTGCTAAAATGAACACCGCTGTTATTTATGTCCTGAGGTTTCCTTTTTGCTTCCCTTGCTGATCAACTTCTCTCTTAATTTTTTTTTAAATACTGTGTAAAAAAAGTTAGCGTAACAAGCCTGACTGCTATCCTTTGAAAGGCCTGCTTACAAGGGTGGCCCTTGGCTGGCTTCTGGGAACTTAGATTTGGGCGAGTCCCCACCATTAGCAGAACCGATAAGAGTGGCTCGCTTTCCTCAGACCGTGCACACGAGATGGTTTATGCTGAACGCCTGCTTTCCTCCTGGGGGAATGGCATTTTGATATGTGCCAGGCACAGGGTGCCTACATGATCAGTCCCCAGGAAACACGCTAGGCACCGAGTCCCCGGTGAGCTTCCCTGGTGGACATGTCACTGGGGTTGTCTCCTTGTTGCTGGGGGGTTAAGTACGTCCTGTGTGACTTCCCCCAGAGAGGACTCTTGGAAGTTTGCGCTTGCTTTTCCCTGGATTTCATCCCGTGTGCCTTTTTCCTTTGCTGATTTTGTTCTGTGTCCTTTTCCTGTAAGCGATCTTAGAGGTGAGTATGACTCTATGCTTAGATCTGTGAGTCCTCCTAGTGAACCCCTGAACCTGAGGGGGATCTTGAGGACCCCCAACTCCCTTCTATTAGATTATATTTAAATTTTACATCTAGGAAATAGTTTCTTTAAGGATGCTTCATGTCACTGTTTTAACTCATTTAGTGATTAATTTTATAGTTTAACTACCATAGATTAATCCTATTTTCTTTATTTGCAAGTTTTGGGGATTGTCTTATAATTGCCCCCATATGTAGATTATATGAATTCGGTGTTATTATATGTAAGAAAAATTATGGCAATTGTATGTAAATGGAATATATATTGAAGAAATTTTAACTTGTTATTGCTCATACTTGATTGCTATTGATTTTTGTATAGTCATCCCATATCTACTTCATTGAATTTGTATTCATATTAATAGTCTTTCCGCAATTCCTTTGGATTTTCTAAATGTGAAATCATATCTATAATTAATGACTTTTCTTTCTTTCCAGTATTTATACCTTTTACTAGTCTGAATAGCATTTTTTATTATTTCGGGAACATTACAAAATTCTGGTCAGGACTAAAAGAACATTAATCACAATGATAATGAAGGCATTCTCTTTTTCTTGCTCATTTTAATTAAGAATATTTTAAAATGTTTCTCACTCTAAGTACAGAGTTGGCTATTTAATATAGAAGCTCTTCATCATATGCTAATTTTTTTTCCTCATTAAGAACAGGTACTAAATGTTATTAGATTCTACAAAATGACTATTGAGAAACGCATGTGATTTTTCTTATTTATCCTATTGACATAGTATACAATACTAATTTATTTTCATATACTTAACCTTCATGCATAATTCAGAAAAACTCTTTTGGTATATTATTCTATTAACAGGTCTATTTACCAGTATTTTATTAAATGTTTTCTAATCCATAATGATAAACTAATCTGAGGTGGAGTTTTCTTTATGCTCTTTTTATCTTGAAATAGTGTTATCATAATAATTCTTATCACTTACTGAGTGCTAACTACTTTCCAAGGACTATCCCAGGCTGCTTAGATCCTACCTGCCCTGTAATCTTAACAATCTTGTAAAATCAGTGTTGCCAACCTATCTTACAGAGAAGGAAAGAGGCTTAGAAAAGGCCAAGCACATTTTCAAGGTCATATGAGTCTTGTGGCCAAATTGCTATAGGATGGCTTGGACAGTCCAATCTTTTTCATTGCTCTGGAATTGTGTATTTGATCCTAAAAGTTTAAAAATATTTTTGGTGAACTCAAAAGGACTAGAACCTTTCCTGTGGGAAAGAGGAGATTAACCATGATCACGTTCCTCTATTTCATATCCTGTCACTGGGCTTTTCAGACTTCCTCTTATGGCCATTAGATTTTCTCTTCCAGGAATTATCTGAGACTTTAAACAGTCTTACAACTTTAAAACAGTACACATGTCTTTTTTAAAGATCTTTTTTCTTCAACAAATACTCATCAAACCTATGGACTAGACACTGTTCTAGGTGCTAGGAATACAGCAGTAAACAGAATAGATTAAAAACAAAAAACAAAAAACCCTGTCTTCCTGGAGCTGACATTTAGATGAGGGTGGAGGTGGCAGATAGAGACCCACAGTAAAAAAAATAAAGACGTTAAAAGAAGTAACAGGTGCTACACACTGGAAAACAGCACAGAGTACTGTTAACCGCACAGGCTTTACAGATTGTGTTTAAATCCCAATTCAGTATATGTGACCTTGGGCAAATTACTTATCTTTTCTGTGCGTTGGTCTTATTAGTGAAATGGGAATAAAGGTGACACATTGCGTTGTGTGACGATTAAATGTGTTAATATTTGTAAAGTGCTTAGAGCAGCACATAGCACGATATAGAAGCTAACTGTTACGGTTAAGAAAAATGAAGAAAGGTGGATAAAGAGTGCTAGGAAGACGACATATAATTTTCAAGAGGGCAATTATGGAAGACCCTATGAAGAGGCTTCAGGTGATGAAACACAAGAATAATGCGGGTGTCTTTGGAAGAAGATTCAAGGCAGGAGGACCAGAACACAAAGATCCTAGTAGAAAACCACCAGGTTCATCTGAGGAACAGCAAGGTCGGTGTGACTGAAGAGGGCTGAGTGACAGGGAGACCAGCAAGAGAGAGCAGAGACACACTCGAGGGGAGGGAAGAGGTGCATGAGGTGGGAAAAAAAAAGCCTTTTACTCCGAGTTCTGAGAAGAGGAGCCTTTGGAGATTCTAAGTAGAGCAGTGATCTGACGTCCAGATACACTCTGCAGGGGTGCGAGGGCAGAGGGGCGGAGACTGGTTAGGACACTACTGTGATGAGTCAGGGGACAGACAACGGAGGCAGCGCCCAGAATGACGGAAGTGGAAGTGGTAAGATTCTGGATACATTCGTTAGAGCCAAGAGGATTTCCTGAAACGAATGTGGGGTGTGAGGGAAGGAGGAGTCAAGTATGAAACCAGGGATGTGGGCTGGGGAGACTGACTATAAAAGCATAATGGTAGTTAACTGATATGGGGAAAGAGAGAGGTGGAAGAAGCCTTGGAATTCCGTCTTGGGCATGTTAAGTTTGCGATCGCTATTTAAATGACTGATTAGAGATATGGAGCAGCTAGATTATATTGGAGTCTGGAGTAACAGAGAGAGGTCTGGGCTGGAGACAGATTCAGAAACTATCAACATAGAAATAGTAATTAAAGTCATGAAACTACATGAGGGCATCAAGGCAGTAAGCTGTAGCCAGAAAGAAAGTGGAACAAGGATGGAGCCCAGGGGCACAGAAAAGATGAGGTCAGATTGGGGAGGAAGAAGCAGGAGCCCAGACTGGGAAAACAAGCTCATTTGACACAGGATCTCATTTGCCCTGAGACAACTGAGCAACCTGAATTTAGGTTTTAAAGGCCTTCTCTGGAGAAGGGGACAGAAGTCAGAGCTCAGGGTTTGCCTGAAATGGGAGTCTAACAGAAAGCCAGCCCTGTTAAATTAGAATCCCAGGGCTACATACTTAGTGTAAGGATGAACCAAAACCAAACTTCACACTTCCCTTCCCTCCACGAGGACTGCACAGGGACTGACTGCAAAGAACATTTTCTTGGGGCTGAGCAGAGACAAACACACAAAACAAAACAGTTCCTGAGGGCTGTAATTCTAAGCCAGTCTTCTTGCATATTTGCAGCCCGTATTCATGTCACCTAAGTAATCCCCAAACAGAGTCCCCCAATGGGAGTGCCTCCAGGTATCCATATGCAGACCCTCCCTGGATGAAAGGACCTTCATTCTAGGGCTCAGTGCATTTCCCATAAATAATTGTAAGGATAATGAAAAGAAACTAGTCAAAGATAATCAAGTGTACAAGGATACAAAAGTAGCAAAGGGTGTCTGTCTTTAAGCAGCAAAGGCAGATTTAGGTATAAGAATTATCAGATTATTAAATTTAAAGAAATAAAGAATATACTCGAAAACAGAAAATAGGCAACTATAAAAAGCGATGAATTATTTGAAAAAGAACCAACTAGAACTTCTAGAAATGAAAAGTACCACAACCAATATAAAACTCAATAAATGGGTTTAAAATGGCAAGTCAGTCACAGCTGAAGAAAGAACTTACGAATTGAAAGACAGATGAGAAGAAATTATCCATCTCTCAACAAGAGAAACAAAAGGATGAAAAATAATAAAAGAGAGGTCAAGAGATGTGGAAGACAGTGAAAATAATATACATAAAAAATCAGAGAACCAGAAGAGGATGAGAGGGAAGCTGAGACACAGCCAATATTTGAGGAGACAATGGCTGAGAATTTCCCGGCAGTAATGAAACACTGCAACCTACCAATGCAAGCAGTCTAACCAGTCCCAGTAGGTTAACTACAAAGAAACAAAACCTAGACATATCACAGGGTAACTGCAGAATGCCAACGTCTTTCAAAGTAGCAAGAAAGAAACAAAATGAGTGAGGCTGAGTGGCACGACAGCTCTGACGTAATCTTGGTATGAGGGTGAATGCCTTAAGAGACTACCACAGCCTGCAGCCATCAGTCAAGTAGGATGAGGCTGTTGAGATAAATATGACTGTTCTAACAAATGTGTAAGTCATGTTCACTGGCAGGGATCCAGCTCTGTCATCATTATTTAAGCACTCAAAATTTTTTCTTCCAAAGAAAAGAAAGCGGAACTAAAATAAGTGTTCGAAGTGACTGAGGGTTTTTTTTGTTTTTGTTTTTAAACTCCCACTAATACTTATGTTACTACAGATAAGGCCATTTCCGCTTGCCTGTTTCCTAGTGGAAATGTGAGAGCCACAACATGGGCCATGCTTGTCACTCATATCCTCTAAAACTGACATGCTGACATTCTGTTAAAAAAGGTGACAAACACTGGGGACAAAGAGAGATCCTATAAGGTCCCAGAGACTGAAAAAATAATCTAGGGTTAGAATGCTTTGTACTTCTTAAGAAACGATGGAAGCCAGAATGCAAGGTGGCAAAGCCTCACAAATTCTGAAGAGAAATTTCTAATCTATGTTAAAACCATCATTAAAGTATGAGGGTAAATTAAAGACTCGCAGAAGTGCAAGACCTCAAATGTTTGACTTCATCTCCACCCTTTCTCAGGAAGCTACTATAGGAGACGCTGCACCAAAACGAGAGAGTCGAGTGTCCAAGAGGAAGACACAGGACTCAAGGAAACGGGGTCCAGTTTGGAAGAGACATGAAGAATCCCTAGAACAATGAAAAGAGATTCTCGGATGACAGCTGTGCAGCGTGTGTGAAGCGCACCAGTTTAGAGGCTGTGAGCGATAACCGATCACGAAGATAAAATTAAGACTAATGCATCTGAACAATCTGAAAGAAGCTTCGGACAATCGGTGAGGAGATTTGGGTTGAATTAGTGATAAGTTCAGAAAAAAAAAGGAATAATAAATAGACAATTATTTGCTCCAGGAAAAGTAGAAAGTCGCATAGGAAAGAAAAAGTCGACTATGTGGCATAGCTGTTAAAAGCATTTTATAGTCGTAATAATATAAGCACTAAATAGTCAATGAATCTAAATTATGATATAAGTCTACAGTGTAGATAAAAGGATGAAAAGGAATAAATGTGAGTTGGGGCTAGGAAGAATAGAGCTAAATTTTTCTTTTATAATGGGATAGCAATACATAATGCCTAAAACTGAAAAATCAATAAATACCAATACCAGCATGTTATTTAGAAAAATGGTGGTTAAATACCAAAATAATCAGCTAAAAAAGATGTAAGTGGTGGCCTCTGGGAAGAGGCAAATAGAGGTAGAAATAGAGAGCAGGAAACGGCTGTTTTTAGTAACACCTGGTGGAACTTGACAACACACTGCAATTACACTGACTCCTGACCCCACCTCCCACCAGGTCGAGTAAATCAGAATCACGAGAGTTGGGGCCCCTGGTACAAGTGGTTTTGAAAAGGGTTCTGAATGTTTCTGATGTATAGAAAGAGTTGAGAACTACACCTTTACTATATGTATGAGTTACTTTCATAAAAATAAAAACGCACAACTTAAATGAAGAAATATACATGAATGTGTTGCTATGAAAAAGTATTTAGAAAACACATATATGTTCATAAAACATTCACATGTATGAAACATATAGCAAAGCAGACAACAAAGAAATAATATATGTCATCTAGGTCTCTCTTTTCATTAGAAGCTTATAAAATGGTAGTTTAAAACTTTTTACACATGCTTTGTGGGAAAAGTAAACATCAGACGCCTTCATATGTTAACAGAGAACTGCGCGTGATGTAGAGGCATTAAATTGTACTAATTTTTAAAAAGACCAAATTGGTCTGTGCCATTTTCTGACCTGCCTACTGCATATGGGCTCCCCATATCATTTCTGAAGATCACTATATACTGGATAATTTAATTTTTTAGAGGACTGATAACCGCATGTGCCATCAAAAGCAAACAAGCAAACAAAAAATCCCCCTTTCTATTATTCCACTGCTATCCTGGGGTTCAGAATCTTAAAATCTAGAATTAAATCATGATACGTAATCAAGTAAATACATTTCCAAGTACGCACAGTGGTGTTTTGAAAAGCAGCATCCAATGCTCATTCTACATTCAAAAAACACTCTGGACATAGCAAGGACATATGATGAAAGAAATTCTTGAGATTATAAAAGGTGGTATCAAATAACGTCCATTAAATTGAGAGAAATTACTAAAATACTCTAAATGCATGCTGGAGCTTATTAAGCAATACACCTGATCTGGTGTATCAACATATTCTATCACATCATTAAACTGTAGCAAATGATTCCTTTCCATTTACAAAGACACGGAATGCTTCTTTTGAATTCCGTGAAGATACAAATGCCTTGGCTCTTCTGGTATTATTACGTTTAAATGAGATCATCAATAAAACTTTTCCTTTGGCAACCTCCCACCCCCTCAAAAAGGTTAAAAGCAACAATAGTACACACATGATTTAAGAAGGCATACGGCTAATTTTCCTAAAGATCAAAATCGTAATGTTAAACTTGACAAAATAGTGGGAAATATGCTGAAAAATTTGGAGTACGTTGGATGCTCTTGGAATTCAGAAACTAAACATGAAAATTTGAGGGAAAACATGCTTGGGGTCAGCCCTCTTGGCCACCAGATATTCCCATTCCTCTCCTGAAATAAACCTACCAAGGCCTGCTTCTCCATCTAATTATACAAACACTCACAACAGAAAGTTTTAATTGGCAGTTTTCATATGCAGATCCCAGCATATTTCTGAACATATTGTTCACTAATGAAATATTCCAACCACGTACGAAGGACTCCAAAAATTCTGTTTTTTACTTTCCTGTAAATTATTATAGTTTGAATTCTAATATCCTACTTTAAGGTGTTTTGCTGCTGGCATTCTTTATACAATCATTGAAAAACACTGCTTCAAAAGCGAAATATAAAACAAAGGATTTTCAAGTGAGATCCCTATTATTTATTTCAGCATCGAGGGCCATATTTTTTACTTACTGTCACGAATTTTAAAAAAATAAGTGCATCTAAAACAATGTATGTTGATAGTCAATGACTGTAATGGTATATAACATGGAATAGAAATTTCACTTAAATTACAGCACCTCAGTGTGTGAAAGGGGAAAAAGTCTAAAAACTAGAAAACGAAACTTGCCGACACACTTCTACCTCTATAAGAGAAAATTATTCTGAGTTATATAACAAAAATAAACCTTCCACCAGAGATCTTGGAAATCTTGAAATTTTTTTTCCTGCAGGAGGATTTATTATTTTCCACTGAGTGTCCATTCATGCGTTTTCTTCTTGTTTCTATTCATAGCACCAGATCCTGACTAGCATGCACAACCTCAAAAGAAAAGAAAGACTAAATACAAACTGTGTAAAATTAAATAAAATAAAGCAAAATAAAAAGGCACATGTTAAGACTGGTTACCTCGGGGGGTGCCATAACATAAAGGACAATAGTGCTCACGGAACTCACCTTATAGGCAACGCTATTGGATGAATCCACGATGATGAACAGGGGCTTCCTTGTGAAGGGATAGAGGTCTCCGGGATGGAGGCTGGGGAAACAAGAGCGATGACAATAAATAACTGAACAACTCTATCAGCTAAATCTTAGAATCTTTATTCTTCAGTTTGGCTGCTCGTGTCTCCTTTCTATTGTAGCACTGAGAGACAAAGATTAATTAAGCAAAAGACGAAAAACGTCTGTATTGATCAGAATAGACAAGTTAACAAGTTTTGACTGGAAAAAAAATTCAGAGATGGTTATTATCCAAGAATATTTGAGCCAAAGAGAAGTCTATATATTCAAAGATGGACTAAACATACAACCTGAAAATCAAAGAAGGCAGCAGCATTTGGGTATTTGTTTAGGATTTAAAAGCCTCTTTTAAAACATGTTTTGAAAACAAAGTTATAATAACACAACCAGATTTGTATTTCAATGAGTCTTTCAAAATCTATATCCATTTTAAAGATTTTTAATATGTCAAGCTACATTCTTAATATTGCAGACAGTAATAGGGGCTCCCCTTTTACTATTCTTTATGTTTCCTCTGGACATCTGCATCAGAATCAGCTGGGCGCTTCTTAAACATATAGACTCACTGGCCCACAGGAGACATACTGGCCCCAAAGGCTTAAGTCCAGTTACACGCATTGGAGAGGCATTGCTTAAGATGGTCACTGTTTGATGTGCATGTTCTATCCACAGCTTACTAGGCAGTGTGTGTGTGTACGTATAAATATTGATGTAAACATAATTATAAATATATAAAACGATGTGTCAACAAGCAATAGCATCAAACCTCAACATATTTCAAATACAAGTTTCATTTACAACTAAAGTCAATGACAACGCCAACATATGGCTTGGGGGACTGTTAGCTATTATGTATATAATTTGAAATGTCTCCCTCTTTGCCCTCCCTTCCCCATTCTTTAATATAAAGTTAACCGTGTTATGTAAACTGCTATTAGAAATGCAGTTTCAAACAAGTGTGGTTTCCTTTAAAACCAGATTGTGGTTTCCTTTAAAACCAGAAATTTTAGAGCCAATAGTGGCCTAACCAGTGAATGTGTTATGTATCATGTCCTAACATTTACCTATGTATACATTTAGTCTCATCCAGCTTAAATGTAATTTTGTTCAGTGACATAGCTCTAGTAATTGAATAGTGCCTGACACATAATGGATACTCAACGAAATTAAAAGAAAAAAAAAAAATCAGCCAAAAATTCTAAAATTCCTGAGATAGTCAGAGACTAATATTGCTGGAATCCAAATAGGTGTTAAGTAGCCTGAGAAAATATTTCTAGTACTAGAAAAAGTCCCCATTTCACTTAGTATTCTATAAGAGAGATCTATACTTTTTATAATAGGCGGAGACACTAGAATACTTACCAGTGCATTTCCTTGTGGGACTGATTTCGTTTGTGGATAGCATCTCCGTTTATAATATCTCGGTTACTATTAGTAAGTACCCCTCCAAAATCATATGGACCTGTGAAAACAAAGGAAAGAACCCTAGACTTCAATCGGAGAGTAACATTGATTTGACGTTCAAACACAAAGGTATTGTGTGACTCTCTTATTGATACAAGTGGAAGATAACCATGAAACATTTAAATTATTTTAAAATTTAACATTCTCGTTTAATGCAGTCTTTAAATGATTTCAGCATGTTGCCTGTTTTCAACATTTTTAAAAAAATCATTTAATTATTCATCAGTTCTTCAAACAGAATATAATGAGAAACAAAACAAGAATCTACTGCATCTCATTATTCTGGGTAATAAAAGGGACAGAGATCTGGGATGCTCAAAATGATCGTTACATTTCAAACAAAATTAAAGTCTCCGGTTTAACAAAAGTACTTAAGAAATTGGAGAATAAAGGTCTAATAATTTTTTTTTAATTAAAATTTTTTTCAGAGTTGACATACCATATCATATCAGTTTCAGGTGTACAACATAGTGATTAGACACTAGTAATTTCTTAAGTATAAATATTAAGTGAGCCACTAATTGTAAAATTTAGGAAAAATCTGGAATGAAACTTGAAAATTCTCACTGACAAAAACTTTATTTTTAAGAAAAAAATTGCCAAATTTCAGTGTGTAAAAAAATCCATTATGATCACTGTTATATCAATTACTGTAGTTCCAGTTTGGAAGTTAGCCTTTTCCCACTGGTCATATCAGTTAAATTCTTGTCTAAATGGAGCAGCAACTGTAACATGTTAGAAATAATCTCTGAAAGGACAATTCAGTTAATACCTATTGCAGTACTACTGTACTTTGAAAAAAGTAAAACAAGAGGTCCATATGGTATTTGTAAATAAAATTATTAACTTTACTACAAAAAAATTGAAGTAGTTTGATTTCACATCACTTTTAATGTTGTGTTATATTTTATCACTTAAAAAATCACTGCAATGAAAAGACTTCGAGATTCATTTTGTTTTGTTTTATTTTGATTTTAACACTTAAAGAAGATCTGCAGGTCATGCAAGGAAGATGGCAGGGACATGCATTGTATAAAGGAATGCAAATTTCAACAAACAGATGAGGAGGAAAATGTTAAGGATGTTAAGAAATTTTTTTTTTTTGGTCCAGACAAAGATTTAATTGCCTAATTTATATCCCAGTTACTCACCTATTGGGACCAATTTCATATATTCTGGACAGTTTTAAGTTTTTATTCTGAAACAGCATCCCAATATTCTACAGGTTGAATCCATAAAAACCAAAGAAAGGACAGAAAATACCCATGACAAGGACTTGAACTTTCACAGTTACAAAAGTGTACTGATTTCTACAAAGACTTTCAGCCACCACAAAACCCTGACCGGATTTGCTAATGCACTAAAGGCTTAGAAAAATTCAATGATGTTAAGTAGATCATTAGGCTTCGTTATTCCATATATACATATATATACATATATATATTAATCTATGATCTATAACTATTGCCAAAAGTTTTTAAGATATATATATATGTATATATATGTATATATGTATATGTATGTGTGTGTGTGTGTGTGTGTGTGATTTTGGCAAATCTGAGATTGAGTTAGTACGTGAATTTGCTGATGATTTGTGGGCTTCAATGTATAAATTTCAGCAAATACAATAGACTGGGGTATCTATAGGACTGCCAATTCAACAAATAGATCAGGTTTCAAATTTGGAAGCCTCTCTAAAAAGCTTGAGATGGTCTGAGGGCTGTGGGCCATCGTCTTGTAGAAAATAAAGAGAATTCAAGCCCTGCTTACAACAAGGAGCATTCCTTTATTGTACCTTCACTATCAGAACGACCTGTGGGGAAAACGCCAGTGGCTGACAGGTAAATCAGAAGCACGCTATTGGCAGGCAGCTCCTGAAATTGAAAAAAATCACATATACAAAACAACAAACAGGGAAAACAGTTTTATTTAAAACTCATGACATTCTGAAGTTGTGGGGAAAACAAAAACCTAATTTAACATATTACTGTTTTCTCTATGGGAAGAGTCACTCTTGCTGGTTCCAACTTTTAACTATCGACGCAGCAAAGATTCATTATTAATCTATGATCTGTAACTATTGCCAAAAGTTTTTAAGATATTCTCTGCTTTAAAAACCACATCATTTGGAGTATGTTCTCTGAAAAACTTGAAATAGAGAGATGTAAAGATCCTGATTATAGGTCTAAAAGACAAACTCCCAACTGTGCCTTTCTCTATATAAACCTTGCAAGGAATTCGTTACTTTTCAAGCTCTTTCAATGACCAAAATGTTTCCCTGAGCTGCCTGAATATATAACAGGCCTACGCAACCTGCTCCTTTTTTTCTTTTGTTCTGCATTGACTCTTATTCCTACAGCAGTTTAGCAATAAAAACCTGAGGGAAGGAATTAAGCAACAGTCTCATTAACTAATGGGAAGGAAGATTCATAGCATCATAAGCAATTTCCATTCTGAAAATAGCTCTGATTAGGATATTTGGAAAGCAGTTTTAATTTCGCATGTGACCTAAATTCTTGACTCAAATATTTAAAGAGAAGAGTGACTCTTAGATTCCACTTAGGGCGCACTTTCCCCATAAAGTAAAAAGTATTGGATCATAATATACCTTAAAAGATGCTGCTAAGAATGTGTATAGTTGGCTGAAGGTGGGTTTGTAGAGCAGATATTTGTGGGGGTTTTCCCGCCTGGTCGGCTTGTCAGCTGATTCCTGTATTTACACACAGAAAACAATACACATGCAGGCTGTATTTGACAGGTGAATCATCAATGCCAACTTTTACAACCCTCTCTATCAAATATCTTTTTTTCCTCAATGTTACTATTATCGTGCTTATTTACTTCTCCTGTGTCTCGTCAAGACAGTTCATTATTTGCACTCAGCATTTGTTGAATAACAGCATTGAATAATAGCATTCCACATGGAGCAGAAGCAGCAAAAGTGTTACCAAAACTGCAAGTGTCGGAAGATGATACCTGCATTCCTGGCTTGTTCATCTGGGAGGCTAAATTCATTGGCTCCCTTTCCAGGGCTTGTAACATCCGGAACATGTCCACGGTTAGCTCACTGAACTTAACCTGCAAGGAAAACAAACCTGACTATTAACGCAGTACGCAGACCCAGACGTCTTTAATCTTATTATTACTCTTGACCTTGATGTGTACTTAACGACATTGGATATTTTATTGTCCAGTGTTTTACTTTATTTTTATTTCTTTAGTTTTTATTTTCCAGCATTTTATTATGAGAGATTTCAAGACAGAACACTGAAAGAATTATATAGACATCTAGATCCTGTAACATTAATGTTTTTCTGTATTTGCTTTATCACACATCTATCTCTTCACACTTCTATCAACCCATCAATTTCCTCAGGTGTTTTTAAAAACAAGTAAAAGTAGTCATGAAAACACAGAGACCTGTATCAGGTCCTATAAAACGTGTTAACTTTTGGCAAACAGTCAAGCTGATTGATGTATGTGGCCATGGCCCATATTTTACAACCTCATTATACTTTGGCACTATACGGTGATTAAGACTGTATCTTTTTCAATTTTGAATCGCACTTCTATAAAACTTCAGGTTAGCAATGTTTTATTTAAGATGTTTTAATTCAGAAATTTGCAAATTAATGTTTGTAAGAGCCAAAATTGGAGCAGTACTAGAAGAGTTAACAATTACAGAAATAATAGGCGTTAAGGGAACTTGTACAAATAATGTATACAGAAAAATGTATTCACTGGTGACTCTTCCAATATCCCATAATTTCTAGTAAGTTCCATTTCTAGTACATTAAATCATCATCATGGGACTACTCTCTTATGAAAAAATATTTGAAATTTGCTTTTGACAAATGTACTTAAACATAATCCCTCCTCTCCTTTTTGCCTGATTATAGATGTAATATACAGATTTAGAAAGTTGTAAAAAGAAAATTAAAGTCACCTACAATTCTGCTATTCAGAGATAAACCTTTTATGATATTGGTGAATTTATTCCTAGTCTTTTTCCTGTGCATATATGTATATAGACACTTTAACATATATAATTCTGTTTCATAGTTCCATAACAAGTTTATTTTCAAGTACCATGAGTATCTTCCTCTGTGATTAAAAATTCTTTCTAAACTATTTAAATGTCTGTAACATAGTCCATATATAGACACGGCAGAGTTTAATTAACCATTTCCTCATGGATGGATGTTAGGCTATTTACAAGGAAATAATAGTTCTGTAATAATCAAAAGCACTATTTTTCAAAGTGGATTTTAAGCATAATGCCTGCACGATTCTTTACCTGGTTGTTACAATTACCAATAATGAGTGCGTCGGCCAGGGACAACTGCCCCACAATCATGCCCTGTTCCAGCAGTGGAGCTCCTGTTTCGGCAAGGCGATTAGATGTGATGACAATGGTGTTGTCATCATTCAGTACCATGACGGGGTCCGCCTACAGAAGAAAAGCAGTAAGTAGTTGATGGCCCAGACGAAATGTCAGTATAGTAAGTTATTCCTCCTTCTTGACATCTAAACACAGTAAAAATATCTATCACACGGACATGTGTCTATCCATACTTATTTATGACAACCTTCCTTGTCAGGCACTGACCTCGATGAAAGCGGCCACTTCTTGAAGCACCAGGTTCCATTCCACTTGATCTTCAGTATTAAAGCGGTGAGTATAATCTTCAATTTCATCAGACAATTCCTGATTTTAAGGTATCACAAAGAAAATGATTATAGGGAAAAAAAAACAGATGGCTATATTGTACCACATAGTTAAGAACTTTATTATCAATATACAGTCCTGATTACAACCAAAAACGAAGAATGAAAACGACATGGATTTATTTCAAAATCAAAAACTCCAGAATAATACATATCAGTAAGATCTTCACAGACCCAGGGCGACCCATACCTACTCAGTGCCACATTGACAATGAATCTATTTATTTTTTATTTTTTAAAATTAATTAATTTTTTATGGTGACATTGGTTAACGAAATCTGGTAAGTTTCAGCTGTACATTTTAACAGTAAGGCATATATATATATATATATTTACACTGTGTGTTCACCTCCCATAGTTAGATTTCTTTCTGTCACCAATTATTTGACCCCTTTTATGCTATCTATCCCCTCCCGCTACCAGGTAACTACAATCTATAGTCCATATCCATGAGTCTCTGTTTGTCCTGTTCATTTGTTGCTTTTAGGTTTATATCCCACATATAAGTGAAATCATGTGATTTTTCAACTTTTTTCTGTCTGGCTTATTTCACTTAGCATGATGATCTCGAGGTCCATCCATGTTGTCAAAATGGCAGTATGTCATCTCTTCTGGCAATGAATTTATGAACAGAAAACTCTTGATGGTAAAACCTCAAATTTTTAACATTAAAAAAATGAATACGGTCTAGTTAATTTTCTTTGGATTTACATCATACTTCTTTTTTGGAAGGGGGAACAGTCTCAATAGTAAGTGGGAGTGGAGGAAGACAGAAGAGGACTTATCAAAAGTAGTATATTTGAGAACCAAAATTAAGAAGTGTGCCACTGAAACCATGAACTGAGTACAGGGTGCAGCCGGAATGGAGTACATTCTAAAATCAGCACAGATATTAATGAAATCTGTACAGATATTAAGTGGAACTCGAATGCTGTTAACTCTTAATTACCAGAGTTAATGAAGGACAGAGTGATGCTGACATACTAAATGGATGAAAAAACCAAAACACATTCACAATCCCTTTGTAACACATTGTACACTTTTTCTTGACCTAACGTTTCAATTATTTTCTCTTAAACTAAATATGTTAATTTTTGTTTGCATTTCCTAACCGTCCATTGATGAGCGGTGAAATGCAGAACACGCTGAAGGGACACAAGCACAGAATCAAGAAAGTTATCTCTGATTAGTGTGTGCTTGCAATAAGAAGAGATGGAAAATTTTTTTTATCATTACCCTTGTTGGAGGCTACCATACTTTGAATGTTGTAGTGATTTAGATATACCTCAAATTATTTTAACCTTAAATCTATTGTTAAAAAACATTAGCCATATACAATTAGAGGTTAGGATTTAAATTATTTTAAAGTACATTTACCTTCACCAGATCCTTTACGACGTCCATTTTGTTGAGAAGAAGACAGACGACTATAAATCTTGCATAGTATCGTAGCTTCTTAACCACCAACTCAGGCCTATAGTAGATAAATGGGAAAATATTCATTAGATTACAAAAGAAAACATTCTTTTTGATTTTTCTAACTTTCCTATACCTTTTATACTTGTTTGATCCTATTCTGCAGTTATAAACATTTCTGCATATAACCTATAGTCTTTTAACACATTTCTTACTGATTCATTACATTGTTCATCCTTAATTCATTCATTCAACAAATATCTATTGAAAACTTAGATGTATCGGGCACTATGTTAGATGCTAGAAGTAGAGTGATTTAAAAAAAATGATAGACACAGTCTCTCGTTCACAGATCTTACAAAGTATTTCAAATGTAGAGGAGACAGATAAATACTTAAAACCCAGTGGAATAAATATATTGATAGGAGAGACTAAAGATGCTATCAGACACTAGCTGTTGAGTGAGAGAAGGCTTCCTAGTGAGAGCAACATTTAAGACTGTAAGAAAAAGTAGGAGACAACAGGCAGAAAAAGACAAGGTGAAAAGAGTTCCAGGAAGAACATTGTTTTTGAAATCTTATTGTTCTGATATTAATATAATACAGCCAGTTTTCTTATGCTTAGTGTTTATTTTTATGCCTTATCTTTTTCTATCTCTCTACTATCAAGTACCTGTGTCTTTTTAACATATCTTTTGTAGACAGCATATGGTTAGGTCTCACCGTTTTTTTTACATCTTGCTTTTTTTTATCCACTTTGATCATCTCTACCTCATACACTCAGGTCCCCAACCATTTACATCTAATCTCATAGGTGCTTTGGCTGGGTCTGTGCCCACTTTGCTATGTTTTCCATTTTCCTATTCTGTGTTTGTGTTCCTCTATTGCTCCTTTTTTGCTTTCTTTTCAGTTAATCTAATGTATTTTAGTGTACCATTTTATAACGTTTTGGCTTCTATTAGTATCGCGAGGAGTGGCAGTTCGCGATACTTATTAAAGGCTATTTACAATCGATATTGCACCTTTTCATACCTGACCTTTATACTTATCCCTTATCAATTCAAACCTGACACTTCCAATTTCCACTTCCTGCTTTCCGCATCCTACATTACAAATATAATAACCTTAGAGCAGTATTGTTTGTATATGTTTGACACTCTTCATAATAAATTTTAAAAAATTCTTCTTTAATCATGAGTTATTTAGAAATGTGTCTACTAACTGACAAATTTGTTGATTTTGTTACATTCTTAATTTTTAATGGAATGGCACCACAGTTAGATAACATATACTTGAAATAATGAAATCTGTTTTGTGGCAAGTATAAGTCAATTTCACATAAATTTCACAAATTTTCATGTAAGTGTGAAAATAATGTGCATTCGCTTATTGCTGTGTGGAGCTTTATGCACACTGGAACAAATTTTTAATTATGTTATTCAAATCATCTTATAATTTTTCATCTTCTTGACATATAATTTGTTAAACATGGTGTATTAAAAATTTCCATGTATATTAGATAACTTATCAATTTCTCCATGAAAATATGCTACTTTTTGCTTTACTATAATGCTACATAATTGAGTATTCACAAGTTTAGAAATTTTATGTTTTCTGGAGTTGTTCCTTTTATCATTATGAAGTAAACCTCTATCCCTAGTAATAACTTTCTCCCTTAAATATAAATGTACACATAAACATTGCAGAATTTCTTCCTCTTAGTATCTGTCTCATTTCTCTTTTTCTGTGTACATTTTATCTCTGGAGGGTCTCCTATAAACAGTGTATTTTGCTGGATTTAAGAAAAACTGGATTTTTTTAAGAAAAGGCATACTGATAATCTCTGACTTTTACCTAGGAAGTTTATATATCACTTTCATATACTATGACTACCAATGCACTTGGACTTGTTTCTACTTTATTATTTTGTGCTAATTATACTTTTTTTAGCATATATTATTTTTCCACCTTTTATTGTGATAATGATACTTTTATTATTCAGTTTCCTCACCTTCTACCTGTGTTGAAGTTACACAGTCTCGTGTTCTTTTAAAATATTTTTCTTAATATTTTAATAAGCAAACTACTTACTCTAAGCTTCTTCTGAACAATAAATGAATATTATTAGTAGGGTTTAGAGCTTTTTCTTCTTTCATGTTATAGTTATTTAGGATTTGGCACCATTTTATCTTAATAGCCTCAATTAGCCATTATTACAATGATTATTATCTTACGAAGTCTGTGCCTTTTTAGGAAACAAAGGGGTAATTTTTTCTCACCAATCCTTGTTTATCACCCCTTCCTTCTAGTTTCCACTTTCCTCTTTCTGAAGGAATCCTTATTAGCTCTTTTACATCACTAAAACAACCAGCCCTCGAAAGGTGGTCTGTCACAGCACTGGTCATCAGGCTAACGAATTGGAAATTCTTCTTAGTTTCTTGACGGCTAACCTGTCCATTGAAAGGGATGGTTGATCTATCTTATCCAGAATTTCTAGGTATTTTGGAGGTAGTATTTTAGATTACCTATCCTACCACATTGTCAGAAGTGGAATTCAAAATAGAAAGAAAATTTGGAGGATGTCCATTCACACCTGAAATATCAACAAGACAATTCTTTAATTTTTCATAAAAAATAAAATAGGTTCTATGACTCTATATCATAGATTATACAACTATGTGTAGATTATACAAACATATGTTGAACCAGAGATTGGCAAACTCTCTTTACATGGCCAGACAGTAAACATTTTTAGCTCTGCAGGCCACTTACAGTGTCTGTAGCATATTTATCTTTTCTTTTTTCATAACCCTTTAAAACTATAAAAACGGTTCTAAGCTACCATGCAGCACAAAAATCGGCCGTAATTTGCCAAACCCTGTATTAAATAAACATACAGAAGTGGTGGATGCGTTGTTTTGGAAACCACTGTATTGGAATGCAGCAAAGCACAGAAATAGTAAGTCAGGGCTCCCTCCTCGCCCACAAGAGGCTGCCCCAGTCCAGCCTGAAACCCCAAACCCACAGCCCACAACCTATGCCTGACTCCACATCAAACTGCAGAAGGAAAGGCCCTCCTGTGAGCCTCACGGGAAAAGTTCAGGTCAAATCCTCCACATAAATGCCACTACTAGGAAGTACCCACGTGAATCTTCGACTTTAGACGCCCGTTTCCCACTATAACAAAACTTCAGTGCTGTCGACGCTAGAGCAGGCATCATGACTCCCTTGACAAAGTTCTTCTGGCGCTTGGACTGCAGCCTTGACCATCCTGCCAGGGCCACTGCTCAGAAGGCACTGACTCTACACGTTTGCCTGAGAAACTGTTTTCCCAGGGGGCTAACGCAGCATTTCCCCGCATCCTCTGTGTGCCCAGAAACTTCACCTTCTGCACATCTAACTGACCAGCGTCAGCCTCAGCCATTTACAACAGCTAAGGTTTGCAGGTCCTAGGACAAGTGATTATGTGGTGACATCTCCTCTGTTAAACTGGACGGGCCCGTGGGATGAAACATTCGGAGAGCTGTCTATGCTTAATGACAGTCACCTTGGTAATGGCTGGAATGTACCATTCCTCCTGGCTTTGACACAATCCTTAGGCACTGAGACAGTGCAGAGAGAACTTGCCCCTTTGAAGAGAGATTTTTGCCTTTTAAAGCAACTGTGAAATACTGGAACACTTTCTTACTTAGTTTTCATCTCCTGGCTGTTGATTTTAGGAGTCGTGGCCAACTGCTACCTTGACTGGCCCCCTTGCCCTATGTGAACTAAGAAGCGAACAACCTACCAACTGAACAAAGTCCTTCCAGAGAACAAGGTGAAGATTTTGCACACTGGATGGTCCTTGGATTCTAATTTAGTGTCTTTAGGGCAAAAGATTTTGTCGTCTTGATCCCAAATAAGCCTACCTCTGCCCTGGCCCTGCTCTAGGAGGCAGCACAGGAAAACAATTCGTATTTGGTATTTGCTATTAGGATAGAAAATTTCACAAATCTGATTGTTGGGTTTTAAGCCAAAGGGCCTAAGGCCAATTTTCCTTTTGGCAAATTAGAAAAGTGAATTATACAAGTATTTTATGATCGCTTAAAATAGTTCTTCGTATTATATTTACTTTTCATACTGATAAAATGTCACATAGCCTTAGCCCTTTTGCATGGTTTTAGATACACAATTTATCTCACCAAGAATTCAGACATATAGTACAACACGAATGCCAAAAAAAAAAGGGGTGGTGGTGGCGGGTAGAGTTGAAGGAAACATACCTGTAGTGAATACATCGCAAGCAAATCATAAGAAGAGCTGAATGAATAGTAATTGATGCTCCTTCTAATAGAAGAATGAAGTAAGGTGATGGCAAAAAGACTGGGGGAAAATAATTCAGCATCTACATAACTCACTGCATCAAGCTAACGCCTCTAGACAAGTCTGAACAAGATTTGCTAGCGTGTGAAGGGGACTGACAAGAGCGAGCCTTTCCAAAAAATGTTCCCGTTAGCTGGAAAGCTTCTGACAGCCAACCACAAAGTGTTCTCCAGAAAAACAAGCCAAAACTATGTTTCCTTCTATCGCTAAGAGGATATAAACTTTTCACGACATAACAACTGTGAGTTGTGTTTCTGGGGCTAGAGAGAACATTCCAATCTTCTAGGCCTGAACGTTCTCTTCCAACGATTCTTGGAATGCTGGAGGCAGCACAGGAAAGATTCTCCAGCAGCGTCCTGGCTGCTCCTACAATTCTTGTCTCATCTGGAACTGATAACATCACCATCTACCTGTACCCCAAATATGGCTGTGACTCCCGTGAGAAGATAATAATGGAAAAGAGCAAACCTGTACACTTTCTTTTCTTTTTCTTCTCTACTCCAAGCATCTACCACACTGCCAGATATATTGTAAGTACTCGATAGGTTATATTGATAATGAATAAATTCTACAGGGTTTTTTTCCCTAACGGTGGAACTATACCATGGCACAACAGTATTGGGTTTATAAAGAAAAATCAAACAGTATTAGCACCTTTTCTTCATTCCTACACAACAGCTGTCAACAGGATTCTGAATGTATATGAAATAAGAACACACAGGCTAAAAAGAACCAAGGTTATCAGCTAAACGTCACTGGAGTTTTCTTTTCAGTGAAACTGTGTGCGACCCCAATCTCTCATACAGACATCATCCATCCCTCTTTTGTGCTCTGACTGTACCCTGGTATTGTGCCACCTGTTACAACATCTATAACATTTATTACTATTAGGGAACATACCTCGGCATGCTTAAGAAGGCCTGGTACATAGCAGGCACTGCATAAAGTCCATGAAATGAATAAAAGTTATCAACAGATGTGTGCTGTTCTGCATAATTTTCACACAAACTAAAAGTTTTTAGTGTTTGATCTCCCTCTCTTTGAAAACATAGGTGCATACCTGTCCTCTTTATTGACTTGAGAATAATACGATCTCTGTCTGATTGCAGAATAGAAGGAGAAAGCCTCATTCAGATAGCTGGTCTCAGATGTGCGTAGGCTGTAAGAAAAAATATCTTTAAATGTGAAAGTATTTCAAACTCTTTACCATGATAAATACTTGTTTCATTATTCCTCTATTCCTCCACATGAGAGGAAGAGAATGGCTGTCCTAAATTTGAATCAGCAAGGCAATATTCATAATCACTCTTAAAATGTGTAAAAATAATAATAATGATAATTAAAAAAATACCTCCCCACTGCTCCCAAGCCTTTCTGGATGGCAATCCCAAGTACACATTATTCTCTTTCTTAAAAGAGACTCTCCATAGTTTTCCACTCGGTTAAATCTGTCTACACAGGACAAGTGCATACACGGTCACTTATCTTTTGGTTCGTTTCCTTAGATTTTTTATCTCACAGGACTCCGAAATGGGACTAGCCCGTATTAATCTTCCGAGGATGCTGATGAATTAGGTTGTTTAACATTTCTAGTTTTGCGAGGGACTTCTTAGGAAAATATTCTACCCAAGAGGGTGCTTTTAATGGTGGGAATTTGGGGTGGCATGCCAAAAGACAGGAAGAGGAAGGAATCTTCCAGCTTATTAAATTACAATTGGTCCGAGCCTTTTTACCGGTATACCTGATATTACTTCATGATAATGAGATTTAGATTTCTAAAAGTTCTCTTCTTGACTCAAGGTGGGACTATATAGATGTTACTGCTCTAAAGATACAACCAGAAGTATCCTTATCTACTTCAAGTAACTTTTTAGACATATCCTACAAGTATGAGTTTTAAAGTATCCTTCTGAAAACCATTCTTTCAAGCACATAAGTTATGATTTGTCTCCGTATAGTATCGAAATTTATGGAAAGCCATTAAGAACTATAAATTCATTTCTCTAAAACCAAGATCATACTCATATAAGTTATAAATAAATCTGACCAAATGAACTCTTGGACGGTGAACTTTTGAAGCAAATAATGTTGCTTTCATTATGAAAGGTCCTAATGCTGTCTTGATCAATATGATCTGAACTGTTAGGGTTTCATTTGTAACTTCTCAGTTTTCCCACCTACCACGGAAGTATATTATGCATACTTTTGCATGCTATGTTTAAATCAGGACAATGCTTTATTTTTCCCATATGCAATTCACTTACTAATAATGGTAGTATAGCTGCCCAATCTTAGAAGCAATTTCCCCTATTTGCCACCGCTTCAAGCCATACCGATTATCCAAGACTTGTCTGTTTTACATAGGAAATAAGAAAATAGAAATAAGAGACTATAAATTTCAAAAATAACCAAATCAGTAAATTTAATAGGATAAAATACCACCCAATTCAGCATGAAATTTTAAATTCATGAATTCAAATTCATGAATTTTTCATGAAATTTCAAAAGACTCATTCAATTAAATTCAAAAAGCATTTATTAAGTGTCTATTTAAAGTAAGTTAAAATATAAAAAGAAACTTTGAGTTATGTTCATGAAAATTAAAAGCAACTCCCACCCCCTTCCAAATAGCCTTGGCCAATAAACAATACTGACTTCAGAACTGAAACCATGAATCAGCCAATCTATATTAGAATTAATCAGAACCATTTCAGATATAACATTGTCTTTAAAAATCAGATAAGAACATTACATTTTAAAGCCTTAAATAAATAAGAAAAAATCAATTTGTTTTCATTTGGGTCATGAAGATAAAATTTATTAGCATGCACCAAGAAATAAAAAGTAATAAAGGCCAAAACTGACTAACGTAAAACGGACCGTTGCTCTCCCTTAATTAAAGAATTCCTTTACCGATGCTGCTGCTGGAACTTCCAGAGTTTGGTGTAAACATCAAAAGTTCTTCCAAAATAGGACTGCCACTGCTTCTGCCCATATTGTGGCAAATCCCTGCAAGAACAAATACACATATATTAATTTTAAATCTCTTACGCTATTCGAAAACTAAGTCTTGTGATGGTACGAGCTGGATAAATTTAAAACATCTGCATTCAGGGTTTCTTTTTTGAAAAAGTTATAATGTGGGGGGCACTCTCTCTCCTATGCTTCCCCTACTACCTCTGACAGCTCATCCTTGGTCTCCTTTGTAGAGACCTCTCTCGTGGTATTTAGCATCCTCTTTCATCTTCCCAGGTGATCTTATTCATTCTCACTTATATACTCATAACTTCTAAACGTTTATCTTCGGCTGAGAATTCAGCACTTGGAAAACACTGCTCTAGGGAATCTGGAAGTAAACGTGCAAGAGGTATTGTTCGCAAGGACTCTATCCCCTCCCTATAGGTGAAATTAGACATCCCTGTCCTTGAGCCTGATAACTATGATACATCCCTCAGAGACAAATACTCCCCTACCGTCCCAACACTGGGACTGGCCACAGAACCTGCCTTGGCAAATGATATACAATTGTAAATTATCTACACCAGGTCTGAGAAGATTTTTAAAAATATTACGTGGGTCAGTGTTTTCACTTTCCCTCTGACCTAAGACCAAGACAGGGCTGCTCCTCAGCCTGGAGCACAGCGTAAAACACATCTAATGGAGCCTCAGAACTGCAGATGACTTGTATCGAACATGGGAGCTAGAAGTAAATTTCTATTGTAGTAAGGCACTAAAATTTTGGAGTGGTTACTGCAGCCTCATTTAGAAAAAATCAGGACAGAAACTGGTACCAGGAGTAGGTTACTGCCATAACAAACACATCACATATGTGAGACTGGTGCTGGGATTGAGCGGCAATTAACTGTTACTGAAGACTACAAAAATGAAGAACTGCATCTGCCGGCAATAACTTGGAAAGTAGATACTATGACCAATGAACTTGTGAATTTAGACAAAGAAGCCAGGAGAAAGTATGCTACTAGCCTTGGATGCTGTTAGCTGTACTCGACAAAATATGAGAAAGAAATGAACTCAGAAAAGAACTAGCTGCAAGCAGGGTGGAAAAGGAGAAGAGAAAATCCACAAATTCCAGAACTTTCAGGACTGAAAGATATAACAGTTTCTAATGTATAAGTGTAAAAAAAAAAATTGAGAAATGCTAGCTATAAATACCACTTAAGACTGACTCTCATCCTCAGAACAAAATCCCTTCATGAAAGACTGAATATATATAGGAGACAGGTCCCAAATACATTCTTTCGGGAGAACAAAACATCACAGAAAAGAATCTAAGAATTTGGCTGTCTCGTAAAATTCTGATAAGTTTAAGATATCCATAATAAAGTTTAAAAGAGAGAAAGAGGCATGTCTCAAAAATCGTGGATATGGCTATTGGTACATGGAAGCTTAACCTGACAACCAAACAGAGTCAACTAAATCTTGTGAGAGTTATAATGCCAATGTCATTTGTTTTACAAAGGGACAATAATCGTTCATTGATTAGTGTGGTACACTTCTTATTCCAGTCTGTGACTTGTCTTTCATTTTTATGTTTAGTGTTTTTTCTTTTTAAAGAAATTCATCTTATACGATAATAATCTTTTAAAAGATTTAAAGTATTGGCTTTCAAATTTAACTCTTTAATGTAACCAAAATTGAGTTTCACATATGAGTAACAAATTCTAAGTGAACGATTTAAATATATATATATTATAATACATATTTTATATATATATGTATGTGTGTACACACACACACACACACACACACACACACACACATATTCTTCTGGATAATATAGTAGAATTGGAATTGCAGCCATCAATTTTCCCTTATGTTTGTGTCTCAGCTCTTGGTTTTCTTCCATTGATTGGTTTGTCAGTTTCCTCATTAACATCCTGTTAATTGCTATAGCTTTATCAGTCTGGCATATTTCTTCTTTTTCAGGAGTGCCTTGGCTATTCTTGGCTCCTTGTACTTGCCTATGAATTTTAAAATAGCTTATGAAAGTTCTAAAAATAAAATCCCAATAGCAGAGTTCTAATGAGGACTGAACGAACCCGAAGATCCATTTGGTGAGTTAACATTTCAAAAAATAATTTTTCATGTCAATAGTATCTCATTCCATTTATGTTGAAAGCACTGTGTCGCTAAATAAATTTTATAACTTTTTCCATAAAGGTCTAATATTCCTTGGTTCACATTATCGCAAGGTCTCATATTTTTATTGCTTTTGTGAAAGGTATCTTTTTATTTATTTATTTTTAGGAAATAAGCAACACATTTATTAAACTCCTCAGGAAGTTTAGGAAATTTTTAGGAAATAAGCAACACACTTACTTATTACTCCTCAGGAAAAGCATGATGAAATAATAATAATTCGATACATTTAATTTTGAAAATGTGGTGTATAAAAATAAAGATCAACACATCTATTTTTAAAGTTATGTCTTTAAAATGTTTTCTTATGGTGGAATGTTTTAAGCATACAAAACTGGAGAAGAGTAAAATGAACTCCCATGTAACACCAGCTTCACAGATTATAAATTTAGGGTCAATCCCTTCCATGTGGGGTTGGCCAGGTAAATGACAGTGTTTTGTTTTGGGGCTCCCTACTCTTTGCCATCAGTTCAATTGTCTACTTCTGTGCTAATACCACTTCGTCTAAATCAGTGCCCCTACAATCACCATGAGTACTTTTTTCAATTAAGAAAAGAAATGCAGGCTGTATTTCAGAATGATCCCTATAACCCAAATGTCTACCAAACTACTTAAAATAGAGAAAACAAATGTTTGGTAGTAAAAGGAAAGACTTTTAAAATATAAATTCTCTCATTTCAACTAAGTCCAACTTTCAAGTATAAAAGAAATCATTTATTCACCTTACATAATAAGCTGGTTATCTTGGTAAATGCTACAAATTTACAGAAATTTGAGGCAGTATTTTATGTGATTTGGTTTTGGGAAAAGGGATGTATATCCTTCCAGATTTTATATATGCACAGCATTTGTGTATGTGGGCACGGTATTTGTCTTGTTTTATAATGTAAATTTTTTTTCACTTATTATATCATTAAGATTTTCTCACGTTAATGCATGTGCCACCCTATGTATAATACACGTACATGTTCGAGATTGACAGAAAGAGACCATACACGCACACATACAAACCTGCTATATAACTTTTATTTACTTAGTGAAGGAAACATAATATCATGGAAATGAGATAGCTACAGAGCAGAAACAAATGCAGCTTATATTTGTGTAGCTTTTCTCTTGCCCCAGTGGGGTATCATGCTATGGATGGCACGTGCCCTGCAGTTAGGCAAGGCATATTGTGAAGACACGGGATGAAAGAAAACCTGGTTACTATATATAATTCTATCAAGTGCTAAGTATTATGGAGGCCAGAGAAAGTAGTATGAAATATGATCTGTACAATAAAGAAGCTTATTGTTTAGTTAAATAGAAAAGACTAACATATATACAGAAAAAATAAGAGGAAAAAAATAGCACAAAAGTATAACCTATATGGTACTGAGTAAAAGTAATAGAAGAGTATAGAAAAGAGATACACTGGGGCTTACACAGTCCGGGAAAGCTGCAAAAAGAGACGTGAATAGGCGAAAGAGAGATCATCAGAGAGAGAGAAATGAGATAGTTAAGAGAAACAAAGGCAATTTTGAGACGGAAGATTTGCAATTATACGCTAATAAAACTGTAGCACACGTCTCAGCCAGACCTCTCTCATGCAACTGCAGGCAGCTCGTTGTGGATGGCCACCCTCAAATGTCCTGCAGTGCCTGTCTGGTGATGGCTGGAGTGCTGGGTCAGTGTTTCCATCATCCAACAGGCTAGCTTGGGTCTGTTTACATGAGGCTGGTTGCAAGGATCCCAAGAGTGGCAAAAGAGAGGACAGCTCAAATGTGCATTTTTCTTTCCAGGTTTTCGCATCCAGTTTGTACCGTCCCATTGGGCAAAGCAAATCGCATGGCTATGCCTGGAGTCACTGAAAGAGGGGACTACTGGAGGGCAGGGATACGGGGAAGGGAATGATGTTTATAAAGAAACGGAGAACTTATGTTTCTTTTTCTTTTTGAATTTTGAAAACAGTATGTCCCTTGGGACAAAAATACCAAATAAGGTATAAAACGAGAAGTGAAAAACACCCTATTGCTTGTACCCTCAATTCTAGTCCCCAGAATAACCACCATTAACAATGTATTTTCTATGCACATTTAAGTATATATGTGAGTGTTTCTATTATTTTTAATAAATGGGATCAAACTATATACAATGTTCGGTAATAACATGCCTTTTCAATTTACTAATATATCAGGTTTCTTTAATGCATACAGGATTATATCAATACCTACCAAACATAATATTTAGTATATAATGAACTAATTTATTTAACTAATCTCTCCTGACAGACCTTTATATTGCTTCCAGTTTTCTCTTGTTAGAGATGCTACAATAATAGCTATGATATGAGTAAAAGGTAAATTTCTATAAGTGGAATTGATGAGTGATGGAAGATTTGCATTTCTGTACCAGATGTTAAGAAAATGAGCAGCAAAGCAAAAGGCTTTCTGACTGGAAATTTTCAGGCACATATAAGAAGAACGAACTAGTAATTGCATTTTTAATCTATTTCCATTATCTTTATGATAAGTAGAAAGTAGAAAC
This sequence comes from Pteropus alecto, assembly GCF_000325575.1. Classification (NCBI taxonomy): domain Eukaryota; kingdom Metazoa; phylum Chordata; class Mammalia; order Chiroptera; family Pteropodidae; genus Pteropus; species Pteropus alecto. The sequence continues at coordinate 1,745,844 of NW_006441061.1, forward strand.
TCATTTCAGATTACAGAAATAGGTTAACTATAGGTAATAGTTTCCACATTTATTGCAAGTTTTCATTTTTTAAGTCTCCCCAGATCTCTAATGAGAAGCTGCAGTAGAAGAAGCTAATCAGATATTTAAAAACTGAAGCTGCTGCTAGAATCTTTAAGACTTATTCAAGTCACTGCTGCTAGGGAGACTGTATTATATAAAAGCATTAGGCAGCCACGTCGCCTTCATGAGAGCTAACAACTCTTGGATGCTTCTTTAAAGACAGTGTAAAGTCTTTAGGCAAATTTTCAAGTAAGCATCTACCTGCAAGTTCCTTTAAGTTTCTAAAACTGACAAATTTAATAAACCTCGGTAATACATCCTGTTAAGGGACAAAACAGAACTAGAACTCAGTGTTTTATTTCATGACTATGCAATTTCAGGTGGTCAGTAGAAAGGGCATTTAGGGAAAGGGAATTTTGTATGAGGACTAAAAGCACATAAAAAGTGATCTAAAAGGCACCTGACAGTAAGTTGTAATGTACAAGTATTTTTTGACTTATAGCTATTTTCCTGAAAAGAATTTATAACATCTACCACTCCAGTCTAAAGACTCACGCACTATAAAGATAGCAATTTCTTTTTAAAAATAGGCTTTAAAAAATTTTTTTTAACATCCTAAAAGATAAGTCCTAGGATCACCCTTTTTCTAATGAGACATACCATAAAGCTAATAGAAAAACCACAATAATATGATTAGAGTCTAAAATTAACTAGCGTACTTTATAAAGAGTTCCAGATAAGTTCCTCTACTATTCACAGCTTGACTCTGGTTTTAAACTCTGAGTATATCATTTGGTCATTTCTACTGTCAGCAGAGATGAGAAATTAATGATCCATAGAATTAAATTAAATGGGGCTCTGTGAATTATCCCGTTAGCTAAATGACCTTATATTTCATATTTCGCAAAGGCACCTGTGTTATAAATTGGCTGCTCATAGTCTTTTTCCAAGGCTGTAGAGGAAATCAAAAGTATGACACTGATCTCTCTCTCTTCTTTTTAAATCCTCAGCTCTATCAACAATAGCTGGGAAACAGCGGAGGGAGGGGTGTAGTGCAACATCACCTTCCCAAGTAAACCTGATTCTCAGAGATGCTGCAAATGGAACGCTGAGATGCCAAAACTTAGAAAATTTCTTCCAAGTTTCTGCAGTTCAGCCCTCTTTACTAGACTGAATGAGCTAAGATGACTGATCCTACCAACACTGAAAATCCGAGTCCAACAGTCACTTCCCAGTCCTCCCTGGGGCAGGACCCTGTTCACCACTTCCTCACCATCTTGAGTCTCTTATTTTGGCTTCTCTTCCTTTAGTCTGACCCTCAAAAGCTTGGCTTCTCCAGGGTATGTAAGTGTACATGTAAACATGCACACGTACACGCACATACACATATGCACATTAAAATGAGGATCAGAGAGCTAAATGAGTGGCCTGGGAACTCACAACCTATGGTAAGTTGTTGAGCAAATTCGCACCTTCTAACCCCTATCCAATGCTCTCTCCTTTCTACCATATGGGAAAAACAGCTTAGATTTTGATTCTGCATAGCAGAGTTCTTCTCTGGGAGCTCATTCTGCTCCCTAGGTCTTGGGATGCTGGTGATCACCAACAAAGCTGTGGTCAAAGGCTAAGGAATAATAACGCGACTTGTCTGATCACGGTTTTCGGTCCCGGAGCACACCGACCCACACACATTTCTGTTGACACAGAGAGGACTGTGTTACAGGAACACCCTGTCCCGCTCCACATCTCTGTGTTCATTTGTATACCAGACAAAACTGTGTTCAAGACTTGTAAAAGCCCAATTAAGCATTCCCTTGTTTTAACACCAGCATTTAAAAAAAAAAAAATCCATAGATATATCTGTTTTTCAAATTTAGGTTTATGAGTGGATCTGGCAGTTTGAAAGTGCTGGGGGTATCAACAGACTCAGACTGTGAAGACTGAGCGCTTCTTTTAGGGGAGCTTAAAAATATAATGCCACTGCATCGGCCGTTTTGTTTACTGTAGAGGGAGCAGAGATTGAGAGAATGAAAGATTGAGAGAGAAAAAAATGCACGGGAATGATTGATTGGCTTGACATTCTATTTATCTTTAAATCTTGCCCCTAGCCCTAGCCCAGGGCCCAAAATGGAGCTGGTACACAGACTGTTCCATTCCTAATGGTGGTTTGTGGATTTGAATAGCTTTGAATAATTATCCCTTGTTTGAATTTAAATATGCCAAGCCAAATAAAGCTATGGAATGGCATCTCCTACCTCTGTGAACCAGCTCCAGGGGAAGTATAAACATTCTTAACATTTAGAAACAGAGGTATTAATAAAGTTAGTTTCTAATGGTACCTTGCCCATAGAAAAAGAAGTTGCCAAATTTTAAATCCCATGGCCCCCGAAGGTGTTGGCGCCTTGACACCTCACCTTCCCTGTCAAGTGTCCACGACTATCTTGTAGGTGTGAAGATACCAAAAGGACCTCCACAGATGTGGATTCCTCTGAGAATCAAGCAGATGAGCGCAGGAAGCCAGGGAGCCACCTGCCACCATTCCAAGAGGCGAGCATGCACCTGTGCTACCCCCAGAGAGGAGGTTATGGGAGCTCCCAGGAGAGTTTGGGGATCCCCGCTCCTATATTGAGGAGAAACTTCTTCGAAGCAGCATTTCCCAAATTAGAATCCGTCATATTAACACAGGCTATTACTTTATCTGCCAACGCTCTGGTTTTTTTATCTGTGAAAACCGAGAAAATAATGAGGTTGTTTTGAGGATTGAATGAAATCCAGGGAACTTAAAACATCTTTATTTTTTCTCTTTATACTCCTCCTGCACGATCTTAAACGGTAACCACAAATACCCTCCCCCTAATCAATCGCTGATCTAGCTTCCAATAGCAACTCAAGAAGTGAAGGTTCCTGTCTGTGCCTTTGTTTCTAGCCAGGCCTGACAATTAGGAGAGCTAACTTAAAAGACCAGGTTATACTGAGCCTGGACGGTTAAAAAGAACTAATGAGAAATGTGCTGATCTAGTTTGTTGTTTAATATTTTGGTAGAGCATTAAAAGAGCTGATTTTCCTAGATTCTGGGGAAATGGTGGCAGCGCAGTTTTGAACCTACTCAGATACAGACAGAAACTAAAACAGACTGTATTTAAATAACAAAACCAAAAACCCAGACAACATTTTCAGCAAAAGTAAGTGTTACGGGCTGAACTGTATCACCCCATAATTCATATGTTCAGGACCTCACCTTCAGTACCTCAGAATGTGACTGCAGTTGGAGATAGGGCCTGGAAATAGGTAATTAAGTTAAAATGAGGCCTTTGGGGTAGGCACTAATACAATCTGACTCATGTCTTTAAAAGGAGGAAATTAGGACACACAGAGGGACAGCGGGAGTGCTCTAGCAGAGGGACAGCCACATGAGGATATAGGAAGACGACGGCCATCTGCAAGCCAAGGAGAGAGGCTTCCGCAGGAACCAACCCTGCTGACACCTTGATCTTAAACTTCGGGCCTCCAGAACTGTGAGACAACAAATTTCTGTTGCTTAAGCCACCCCAGTCTGTGGTACTTTGTTATGACACTTGGAGCAAACTAATACAGTGAGTAATAAGGTTATCCCTCAAATCCCAAAGTACACGTGGGTGAAGACATATCACCAACAGCCAAGACCTGCTGGCTATCGGCATCTGTATAGGAAGAAACAGAATAAACGGGAACATCTGATCAGCCTGTGGAGAAGAGAACCACCAAACAGCCAATATGTATTCCCTTGGATAGCACAGTGGACCATTTTGAGAAAAGATGTTAAAAGTGGGAGGAACTTTGCCTGAGCCAATAGCCATATGTGGCTACCGAGGACTTTTGAACTGCAATGTGTATAAGTGTAAAATATTCAGTGTACTTCAAAGGCTTGTAAAAAAAAAATGTAAAAGATGTCGATAATTTTTTATATTAATTACATGTTGAAATAAAATGTTTTGGATATAATGGATCAAATAAAATATGTTAAAATTATATCACCTTTTTCTTTCTAGGTTTTTAAAATCTGGCTGCTAGAACATTTCAAATCACATTTGTGGCTCATGTTACATTTTTAATTAGTCGATGCTTCTCTAAATCATGTGATCAAGGGATCACTGAACTCCGGCGGCAGTCTACTTCAAGAGCAAGTGCAATTCTTTTGCGTGGAAAGCCATATAAAATGAAAGCATAATATAGCACAAACTTGTACAGACAGTTTAGGGTAGTATCTCTGAATAACATATACCTCACTATTACCAGTTTGCAGTACCTGCCTCTAGGAAAGTATTAATTTTTTGAAGGAGGAAGAGAAGGAAGAGGGAGGGGAAGAAAAAGAGAGAGGGAGGGAGGGCAAGAGAGAGAAGGAAGGGGACAATGGAAAAAACTGTTAATTTCTCGGTTATCTTTTCCTATTTAGAAACTAGGGCTCCCTAAAAAGAGGCTTCGAAAGGAAGCACTGTGATGATTTCTTCTCTGAGTTATTGGGAGCATGTTTAATAGAAATAATTTCTGCACTGATTTTTATCTAAGACCATTATAACTTCACTTTGGTGCACTTCTCTGTAAATATACACATTCGTGGGCTCCAACGCTTATTTTAGCTTTGTGTATTTGCTCCTCTGGAGTCAAATAATTAGGGACCTGGAGGCCTTCGCTGTTTCAAAGCACCAAAAGTCATGGATATCACTGGTAGACGCAGCTGTGTATCTCAAATACATGTCTCAAGATGCTGCCTTATATAATCCCACCAAATATTCCATTCTGCTTCATCACCATGGTAACCAGAACCCTGCAAGCACTCTGGGCTTTGATCATTTTCTGACGGCATTCAACACTATTTCTAACACTTCATTACTACTGTAACTACATGCGAGAGCTACTATAAGCACAACATCATTCATTTTATCCATTTCTCACTCTCTGGACTATGTTTTCTTACACAGTGAGTAGAAAGAAGAACTTATTTATTATGCACATATTATCAGAAGGTATTTTCAGTCAAGGAAAATTCTCCATTAAGATATTCACGGCTGGGCAATTGAAGAGGCTCTGACAACTTAGATGAACGGCTTCATATAAAGCAGGAAAACACACCTTCGAGAGTAAAAAGAGAATTTATTATATCCAAACAAGGCGTTCTATAGAAAGTCTGAAGTTTTTCATCCACTGAAATGCACTTTTTCACTCTGTTCACAGAGTGAAAAGGCCAGGTGAGAGGGAATACAGGGGCGTCGCTGAGGTGCTGGATGTCCTATGGCTTTATCCACGTACAAGCCGCACAGGTGTGTTCAGTCTGTAAACAAACACATCTATGTGGCGAGCATCTGAGATCTTGCTGCTTGGCGTATATCATCAGTTTTGGCTCAAATGAACTCACAAAAATTCTTAAAACAAATACACTTAATATGTACTTTTCTGCAAGTATATTACACTGCAATAAGTTTATTAACCAGTTTGTGAACTCGACAAAGAAAGAGAAAACACAAAGGAAAGCGAGCCAAAAGATAAGCATGAACAGTAAAAGTAATGCTGGAAAAGAAAGGCCAATGTTAAACGCTGATGCTATTCCAGCTGAATGCCCACTTCAATCTACTTTCCCAAGTCCAAAGCTGGTCCAGAACACACTGCTAATGTTGTTTGTTTTTTTTTTTTGTCCCCTATAAGCACTGTGCTTCTGTTTTCTTTTCAGACCAACACAAATATAAGGGGAAGGGGAGGGGACAACCAAAACAAAACCTTCTTTTAATTATTCCCAAAGAAATCTCTATTTTAAAAGAAATGTGCAAAAACTAATCAACACTTGGAAGTAGAAAGGTGTTTAAATTTACAAAACTCAGAGTAGTCATGGAGGAGTCATTCTAGATATTTTCTGAAAATGCTGAGAAAAAGAGAGATGAAATCCAAAAGAGAGTAGATGGTTACAGAAGATTTAGACTAGATATTCATCTAAGCATTACGAGTCTAAATTAGGAAGGAGGAACAAGAAAGAAAAAAATGAAATATGTAATAGTAAATTGAAAAAATATTTTTTTCTGATTAAAAAATACCTCAGGTCTCACACCCTACACAAAAATTAACTCAAAATGGTTCACAGACATAAATTTAAGAGCTAAAACTATAAAACTCTTAGAATAAAACATAGGAGACCTCAGTTAGGCAATGATTTCTTAGATGTGACATCAAAGTACAAATGATGAAAGAGAATAATGACAAGTTGGACTTTTTAAAAACGAAAAGCTTTTGTGCTTCAAAGGATACCATTGAGAAATGAACAGACAACCCAAATGATAGGAAAATATATATTTGCAAATCAATATATCTTACGAGGTACTTGTATCCAGAATACACAGAGAACCACTACGACTTAAAAAATAAAAAGCTAAATAACACGATTTGAAAAACGGTCAAAGGATTAGAATACATCTCTCCAAAGAAGACATAAAAATGGCCAATAAGCACATGAAAAGATGCTCAACATCATCAGTAATTTGGGAAATGCAAATTGAAACCACAATGAGATACCATTTCACACCCACTAGGATGGTCATCATCAAAGAGACAGATAATAACAAGTTTTGGTGAGGATGTGGAGAAAATGAAACCTTCATACATTGCTGGCGGTACAGTCTTGGAAAAACAGCCTGGAAGTCCCTCATAAGGTTAATTACAGAGTACCATATGACCCAGCAATTTCATTCCTAGGTATATACTCAAGAGAACTGAAAACATATGTCTACACAGAATCTTGTACACAAATGTTCATAGCAGTATTCTTCGTAACAGCTAAAAAATGCAAAATAACTCAAATGTCCATCAACTGGAGACTAGATAAACAAAATATGGTAAATCTGGACAATGGAATATTAATCTGTAATAAAAGGAATGAAGTACTGATGATACATGTTGCTACATAGATGAACCTCAAAAATATTATGTTTAGTGAGAGAAGCTAGTCACAAAAGACCGCACATTGTATGATTCCACTTATATAAAATCTCCATAATGGGTAAATCCACAGACAAGATTAGGGATTGGGGAAAGTGCAGAGTCACTGTTAATGGGTATGGGGTTTCTCTGGGGCGTGATTAAATATTCCAAAATTAGATTCTGACGCTAGTTGCATAACTCTAAAAATATACTAAACCATATAATTGTAAATTTGAATGGGTGAATTTTTATTGTATGAAATATAGCTCCATAAATGGGAGAAGGAGGAAAAGAAGAAAGGGTCAGAGTTACGTGAACTATGATATTTTAAGAGCTGGGAATAAAGGAGTTTGAGAGTCATGCGCCAGAAGTTACAGTAGAATTTTTCATGCAAACTTTTAAACGGTTTCTTTCTTTAAATCTAGCATCCCTTAAACTTTATTTGCCTTAATTTCAACAGGCACAAGGAGATATATAAGAGATGCTAAATCTGAAGCTAGCAACGAGTAGGTGGCCATGGGTCTGTATTTTCACAAATTCCTCCCGAAGTATTTGAGAGCAGGGATTGTTAGTTTTATCTTTGGATTATCTGTACCCGGTACAGAATGTGGCACATACTGGAGGCCAAGTAAATGCTGAATAAATAAGATATTCCTGATATTAATGGGGAAAAGGGAAAAAAAAGTCTAAGTATGCAATTTAAATGGTTTATAACGATCTAGGGGGAAAAAAAGACTTAAAACCTGGGCATACTGAAGTCATTTTTGGAATTATAATAGTAAAAGAAAATAATTTTTTAAAAAAATGCAATTAATCATAAAGCAAAAGAAAAAGCTGATCTCAAAGATCTCTTCAGCACGAAACAGGAAGTGGCAGAGTGAGGCGTTAGCACTGTCTCTGGAATGCTCCATTTAACAAGTGTTCTTGAAGCACCTGCAATGAGCAAGGCCCTGGCTTAGGTACCAGAGAAACAGTGACGACAGGGCCCTGCTCTTGGAGATGTTTCATTTTAATGAAGGAAGACAACATAAGCAAATAAATAAGATCCCTTGAGATAGTAATGAGTTTTATGAAGAAAATTAAATGACTATCGGAACAAGAGAGTGATTTAAAGCGTAGCTTCAGATAGAGTGGTCACGGAGGATTCTGTGACCTTGTGTTATCTTTATCATAGTAAATGTTTTTTTAAAGATATATGAACTTTAAAAATAAACTCTGCCAGTACAGTGCTAAATATAGGGATGTAGAATACAATTATAAAACATGTGAAGGAAAGGTTGCATTTTTCCCCAAGAATAAGTTGTAAATTAAAATAACCCATAATCATTCACTCCTATGTTGAATTTCAAAAATAAAACCTATTTTACCTATAAGCATTTATTTATTTATGACCGGAACTAAGCTAATTAATGAAGCTTTAGGTCGGAAGTAAGTCAATATGCTAAGGATCTCAAGAACTAAAATGTGGGCTAAATCATTTAAACAGAACAAAACCGTAAAAATTATTTACCCACCACACACAAGCATACATAAAGAATACATTCTGACAAAAGCGCATATAGCTTCTTCTACCAGTCTGTGCAGGGCACGCATAACTTAAAGTAAAAATAACGCTGTCTAGAACACTCCATCGTTTTTTTAACCAACAGATATTTCAAAATAAGAAAAAGAACGAATAAAAGAAGCAAATAAACAAATGTACAAAAATGTAATAGGAGAGCAGCCCCGTGTTCACCTGCATTATGCATTCATAGGTGCCTCAGTCTCCAACACCCCACTGTATAAAATCGGATGTAAATCGGGTATGATGTGGAATAATGTATCTAAAGCCATCTAACGAAGTAGCTCTCTTCAACTTGACTAAAACAGCTACCCTCTTTTCCATTGTTCTTTCCTCTGAGAATGAACAGTATCAAAGAAAAAAACACAATCACTTCTAGAACAGATATTTATGTAACATTCTACCCACGACTTTCAGAAACTAACCACACATCGGCCATGGGAAAAAAACATACAGAATTAGGGACAAGTTTTATGCATCGAGAGTCCACTAACCTTAACCCATTGAACAGCTGCTTAGATTTATCCAGAAGGTAACAAAAATCTGTAACCGTTTTCCTCTCTCCTTGCGGGATGTCATCTTCAGCACCTCCAGACGACATGATTTCTTTAAGAGCAAATTCAGTCCTGTAAGAAAACATGTGTCCATTTACCAAGTAGGTGAAACTAAAACAAGAAACAGACCTTAGTTACATCATCTGATAGAATTTTTTTTTTCAAGACAGAGAATTCTTTCTGATTACAATCCAATCAAGGCAATAATTTAAGTGTGAGATGGTGGGAGAGAACAGATGATCTCATATTGTCAGTGGGACTGAAAAGTGGTCCATCCAATTTTCCAAAAAGTTGGAAAGCAACTTTTAGAATATATTCTTTCATCCAATAAATATTATTTGAATGCCTATTGCGTCAAGGCACTCCTTTACATGGTTATGAATAAAAAAGGGTGATATTTTTGATGTATCCATCTATTTGATCCATTCTATAAATCCATCCTGTAAAATGATCCTACAAATGGAAAACGCTTTATCTATAAAGATATTTATTTCGGTATCGTATTATTTAAAGGCTGATAACCTAAAAGAAGCAAAGAGGGAAATAGTTAAGTACTTCATAGCACTCTAATGACTGCACACTACCCTATCACTAACTTACCATTATATTTAAGATAGAAGGTAATAAATAATATGGGGATGCCTCAGTACAAAAAAAGGATAAAAAAAATCACACTCACACACAGAGGTATATTTTAAAGCTATATGTTTTTGTGCATGTTGCAATAAGACTTTATTAACACACAAACAGTGTTAATAAAGTGGAGGGCTTTATTAATAAGGTGGAGGGCTGGATTTGGTCCATGGGCCATAATCTGGTGATGCCTGGTTTAAGGGGCACAGAAATTAATAAGCAACATAGGAGGAGTCCAGGCAAGCACAGAGTCAGATGGAATTGACACGTCTCTAGAGTGTTGTGGAAATGAATGGAGGAAGTTGAATTTGACTGACATACAACTTCTCACCTATGCATGTACTAAATAAACCAAGTACATCTGATTGGCAAACTAACAATAAAACTGTGCCAGAATACTTACATCATGAACACAGAAAAGAATTTTTTTTCTTTGACTATTTATTAGTAGTTCCAGTAGGAAAATGAAAACCATTTCAAATCCAGCCACTACGAGTAAAGCTCTATTTTATTGAATCCAAACTATCTTCATCTGTAATTGATCATGTTAAACAGCCATTTTAAAAACAGCAAATCGCTTTACAGTATATATCGTATGAACCTACACTAAACATGGAAACAAAAAATTCATTTGTGTTTACACATGGACAGAAATCCCTGGGACAACACAGGGAAATTTGATTCTAGTGTAGGGTAAACATATGGGCAGAGGAGACAAGGGCCAGACGCCAGAGATGGCAGTCGGGGTGTGGTGCAGTTGTTTTGGTGAATATTTTTCTCTCCAACGTGGTCTGAAACAGGCAATTGCGGTTGCAAGGCAGGGAAACTGTCAGCAAGCCTGTCAGCGTACAGGTGGCACGGGGCCAGCTAGTGGGGAAGTCGTTCACGACAGGTACGGATGCACTGGGTGGTCTCTGCATGTCCACAGAGTCCCTCTTCCCACCACCTCTCTCCACACTCCATGGACTAGGGTTTTTAAAAGAAGGAAAACAGATCTGGAAAAATGCTGAGCCTCGGAAGGGGTTTCACAGTGTAAAGACCTTGGGTAAATCCTCTTCCTCCCTTCCAACCCAACCTTCATTATCTGAACCCAGAAGGGGAGGCACAAAGTAGGCAGAAAAAAGACTAGCTTTCTCTGCTCTACTTTGCATACCTCATGAGCCAAGGCGGCTAATATCTCCAGGACATGGCAGCTCACAGGAGAACAGCAAATAAAAGTTTAAAACGAACAGATTCGATAAGGAAGGACATTAGAAATAAAGCAGGAAGGAAATGTCACAATGAAGCAAGTAAAAATACTCGGTATGAAAAATATAATCACTGAAATAAACTTAACAGATGATGGATCAAAGAGGAGAAAGAATATAGCTGAATAAATTAATAAGCTAAAATATCATCAGGTTTAAGGTATTCTGCCAAAAGACAGCTGGAAGAAATAAAGTACATAAAAGAAAAACCAAGAGATATGGAACCGAGAAATGAAGGACATCGGCATCCACATAACACAGAGAGAGGAGAGAAAAAATACATGGGGGTGATGAAATATTTGCAGACATAAATTTCCCAGAATTAGAAAAAATATAAGATCTCAAAATAAAAGAGCTCGAAGTGAAAAAAAAAAAGGGATAAATAATTTCACAGCTAGAAATATTAAAATACAATTTAAGAATTCCAGAGACGATCTCTTCCTTTCCTCAACAATCCATTAGCTGGCACAGTGGGTAGCCCGCATGGGTGTCAGAGGCCACATCCACACAAAGGGCCAGCGTGCATGGGATGCGGGAGCCGGCGTGAGGTGAGGAGGGCATCCGCCAGGGTGGAGAACTGGTGGGGGGAGTGAGGGCCAGCCGGGGGGGTAAGAAGCTCATCTCCACCGGGCGGGGTTCTGAGGCAGCAAGAGATCTGTCTTATGTAGGAGGATTCACCAAATTAGAAAATCTATTAAGGACAACTGGACCCAGAGCTCCCTCTGTAAGAGAAGGGAGATACCAACATAGAAAGGGAAAAGGTTGAAATGTATGCTGTGGATTGAAACTGGAGGTCTGGTCAACCAGTGGGTTTCTAAAACTATAGACACATATGTGCAGGGTGTGTATGTGTGTGTGCACATAAGCACACGCGTACATACACCTTAGCTCCCTCAATCTGTCTACTGAGAGGGCCTCAGAGCAGTGACAACCTCCACTCCCTAATGGTACACCTCGCACATCCCTAGCACCCAATCTTGGCTTCTAATATCATTCTCCAAAAAAGGGAGCCCGAGCTCCTTGGAGAATTGGAACTGGCTAATTACAGCATTGGGGCAGAAAAAGGACAAGATGAATCCGGAATATCCCATGCCAGAGAGCAAGAAAGTACTCAAAAGATGAGGGATGTGTCAAAAGGACCTAAGTGTCCACCAACAATAAATGATGAAGAAAATGTGGCATATATACCCAATGGAATATTAGTCAGCCACAAAGAAGGGGGAAATCCTGCCATATGCAATGACATGGATGGATCTTGAGGCCATTATGCTAAGTGAAATAAGTCAGACAGAGAAAGACAAATACCATATGATCTCACCTGTAGGTGGAATCTAAGAAACGGAATTCATAGAAACAGGTAACAGACTGGTGGTTGGTAGGGGTGGGGATGGGGAAACAGGTGAAAGTGAACAAAGGTACAAACTTCTAGTTATAAGAGTAAGTTCCGGGGACATAAGGCACAGCATGGCGACTACAGTTAACAATATCGTATTGTATATTTGAAATCTGCTAAGGAGGCAGATCTTAAAAGTTCTTCTTATAAGAAAAAAAAACTGTAATTATATGAGGTGATGGTTGTTAACTAAATATAATGTGGTAATCATTTTGTAATATGAAAAATCAATATGTTGTACACCTTAAACTAATACAATGTTATATGTCAATGACATCTCAATAAAACTGGAAAGAAAAGAAAGAGAGAGAGAGAGAGAGAGAAAGAAAAAGCAAGCAAGCAAGCAAGGAAAAACAAAGAAAGGACATAGGATCCAACGTGAAGGAGATCCCAATGACCAAACTGGGGATAATTTCAGCATCAAAACAAATGATAGGAATGGATTACAACCTACTGAATAAAATAAGAAATTATGAAGCAATATTAACATAAATAAATAATGAATAAATGGAAAGTCTGAGAGTGAATGGGATAGTTTCAGAGTACTTCACCACTAAAAACAGATTCATTCCAAAAAGAAAGAGTAACTTCACAGCAGTGAAACCTGGCAGACACCACCTTGATCAAGGGATCAAAGAGAATATCATTAGCAATCAGACATAGCGAAGTCCTGTACCACGTGATAGGATGCGATGAGCAGTGTTGTTCCTGACAAAGACCTGAACTTGAATCGAATCATGAGGAAACAGACAAAACCACACTGGGGAGACATTCTACAAAAATAACCAACCTGTAATCTTCAGAACTGTCAAGGTCAAAAATGTCAAGGCCGTTCCTCCAAAGAAAAGAGAAGACCGAAGTGCACGGCCTGATTCTGCATCTTCCTGCCATAAAGCATGCTATTGGGACAACTGGTAAAGCTGGGACGGGATCTGAGAACTCGACGGTAGTAACCAATGTTAATAAGAACATGTTACTTTGCCAGTCATCAACAAAATACGCACCCGATACAGCAGAGTTAGCACATCAAAAATATACTAATTACAGGACTTGAGTATACACTGAAACCAGCATATTTGCTAAGGGCAGTGTAAATGTTCAGATCCGGGAGATTCCCTGTATGTATTGGGGAATATATTCACACTATTAGACCCAGCAATCGTACTTCTGGAATTTAGCATAAGGAGCAAGTGAACTATCATTACTGATAAATTACTCATAACCAGAGAACTGGTGAAGACCTGTCAGCCAGTCTTGCATCTCACTCTTACCCAATTATCTGATCTCCAACCACAGTGAAATACCTGCGAGGCTCTGAACAAATTCTACTCTTACATAATATTACAATTTTGCATGTTATTCTCTTGGCCTATTTTGTTCACCCGGCAGATTTATAGACATAGTTCAAGACATTATTCAAATGGCACCTTTTCAGTAAAAACTTCCTAGAAAATCTAATCTTTCCCTGGCACTTACATAAAATCAAGTCAGTAGAGGCTTCTTCGGCGACTCCATAAAAAGTTCTCATGTAAGAACTATTGGTTTATACCATACGGTTTTACTTATATGTAGAATCTAAAAAAGAAAAAACAAAACAGAACCAGACTCATAGATACAGAGAAGAAACTGATGATAGCCAGCCAGATGGGAGGAGGCTGGGGAGCTAGGAAAATGTGAAGGGATTAAGAAGTACAAACTGGCAGTTACAAAATAGTCACAGCATAAGGAATATAGTCAATAATACTGTAATAACTATGTATGGTGCCAGGTGGGTACTAGACTTTTTGGGTACTTAGTGGGTAGGTATATTAGACTTATCACTTCATATATTATATAAATGTCTAACCACTGTGCTGCATACCTGAAACTAATATAATATTGAATGTCAACTGTAACTGAAAAAGCTAAAATTTCATTAAAAAAATTATTTGTTTAAAAAAAAGTTTGTGTCACCCTCTAGACCCAGACCTACCATGTCTAAAACTGTAGTTATTAGCCACACGTGGCTACTTAGCACTTGAAACATGGCTACTCTAAACTGAGATGTGTTGTTAATGTAAAACACACTAAATTTAAAAGACAATACAAAAAAAGGATGTAAAAATCTAATTAATTTTTATATTGTCACATGCTGAAATAATATTTCGGTTATTTAGAGAAAATATATTATCAAAATTAATTTTATCTAATTTGATTATATTTCTACAAACGGATATAAAGCTATCATTACAGATGATATGAATCTTTTCACAGAAATTTCGAAAGAACTTAGAGATAAACTATCAGAATTAACCAGTGAGGTTAGCCAAGTTGATGGATATAAGGTGAATATAAAAAGGCCAACAGTATCCCCACGAATAGGTAACTAGAAAGTGAAACCTTAAAAGATTATATCACAATAGCACCAAATAATATCAAGTAACTAGGAATAAACACAATGCAGATGTACAAGACCTCATCACAGAAAACTGTAAAAAATGAGAGATAAATTAAAGAAGACTTATAGAAAATTAAGAATATGCCATGTATTTTACTAGAGGCCTTAAAATGATAAAGACATCAGTTCTCACTAAATTGGTCTGTGGATTGAATGCGATACCTATCAAAATCTCAATAGATTTGTGGAAATGGACAAGTTGATTCTACAATTTATATGGAAATGCCAAGAGCCAACAGCAGCTAAAATAATCTTGAAAAAGAACAACATGGGAGGACTTATTCTACTGGATGTCAAGGCTTCTATAAAGCTCCAAGATGGAAGACTGTGGTGTTGGTGCAAGAGACAAACGGACCAATACGGCAGAATAGAGAATTGAAAAATAAGCCACACGTACATGGACACATGATTTATGACAACGGTGGCACAGTCGAGCAATAAAGAAAAAATTATTTTATCAAAAAGAAATAAATAGAAAGAGCCACTGCTGGGTCAACTGAATCTGGATACCTAAATTAAAAGAAAAAACATGAATCTTCATTCCCACCTACACTACACATGAAAATTGACTCTAGGTAGACTGTGCAAGTAAAAGTAAGAAGTGAAATAACATAGTTCTTAGATGATAACATAGGAGACTATCTTCATGACCCTGGGGTAAAAAAGACTTTCTTAAACAGGTTACTCGAAGCACTCATCACGAAGGAAAAATCGGACTGTTTTAAAAGTCAAGTACTGTGTTCATTAAAGACACAATTTAAAAAGGGAAAAGACAAGCCATAGATATTTGCAATATATATATTTGAAAAAGGACTTCTAACCAAAATAAATGAAGCACCCCTACAAGGCAATAAGAAAAAAAAAGATCCAATAAAAAAGGAGAAGGGGTAAGGCCAAAAGGAGAGAGCCAAACGAAAGGCTGCTGACCTTCATTAGTCGTCAGAGAAATGCGAATTAAAGACAAAATGAGTTACTGCTACATATCTATCAGTCTCAAATATTAAAAACTCTGACAATCCCAGTGTGGGAAGACTATGAAGCAAAAGGAAATACTAGAAGACTATTGAGTAGCATCTGCTAAAAAAAATCCTTTGATTCAGCACTAGGTGCATACCAACAGAGATGCAACATGCGTGCACCAAAAGACAGAGAATGTTCACAGAGGTAAAATTTGTAATTGACAAAAGCTGGAAGCAATCAACTATTTATCAATAATGAAATGAATAAGCGGAGGACTATAGTGTGATGAAAATGAACACACTACAGCCACCTGTAACGACATGGATGAACCTATCACGATGCTGAGTAAGAGGAAGCAGACACGAAAAGAATACATACCACATGATTCCACAGTCCAAAACAAATAAAACTGGTATGACATTGGACAGAGTGAGCAAGATAGTGGTTTCTTTTAAGGAGAAGGCAGGAAATAAGAGGGTTGCTAGCACTATTGTACTTCTTGACCTAGGGTTAACATTGTAAGGATTCATTGAGCTATACATTTATTATCTATACACTTTTCTGTTATTATTTTTAAAATTTATTTTAAAATTATAGTCAGCATACAATATTATATTAGTTTCAGGTGTATAATATAGTGATTAGACATTTATATATTTGACGAAGTAACCACCACGATAAGTCTAGTACCCATCTGGGACCATATATAATTATAACAATATAATTATATATCTCAGTGACTAATTTTTTTTTTAACTGGCAGTACTTCCCAGTCCCCACACCCCTTCCATCTGACAACCATCAATTTGTTCCCTGTATCTACGAGTCTGCTTGGTTGTTGTTTTTTTTTTATATGCCATATATAAGTGAAATCATACAGCAATTATCTTTGCCTTATTTCACTTTGCATAATACCCTCTAGGTCCATCCATATTGTTGCAAGTGGCAAAACTGCATTCTTTTTTATGGCTGAGTAATATTCCATTGTGTAGATGTACCATATCTTCTTTATCCATTCATCTATCGATGGACACTTAAGTTGCTTCCATGTCTTGGCTACCGTAAACAATGCCACAATGAACACAAGAGTGCATATATCTTTTCAAATTAGTGTTTTTGATTTCTTTGGATAAATACCAAGAAGTGGGGTTGTTGGGTCTTATGGTAGTTCTATTTTTAATTTTTTAAGGAATCTCTATACTATTTTCCATAGTGGCTGCACCAGTTCACAATCCCACCAACAGTGCATGAAGGTTCCTTTTTCCCACATCTTCAACAACACTTAATCTTTTTGTTGCCTTTTAGATAACTGCCATTACGTGACTGTGTTATTCTGGAATAAAAAGACAGGGAAAGAAAGGGGAAAGGAGGGAGAGGAGGGAGAAAGGACACCAGACCCAGATGGTTTTACAACTAAGTTTTAAACCAAAGTTTAAAAAACATACTAACAGTGAAGTACACTCAACATTCATTTTAATAAAGCTAACATAGCCTGACACCAAAACCATAAAAGGGCAATACAAAAAAAAAGCAAAATTACAAGCCGAAGTCCATATTATATAAACAGTTGTTATGGCCTCAAATGTTTGTAATATTAACAGATCATAGATAACCGAAATTTTAACAGAACAGCAAATAATCTTACTGGTTTACTAAAATATAAATCATAAATAAAGACATGAATGAAATATATATATGTATGTATCGCTATCAATTATGTGGGGAAAATACACAAGGAAATCTACAGACAAGGTCAGTGCTACAGACAGTTGTGGAAAGCACATACGTAAACGTATCACATGGGTAGGAATAAACGTGGAGACAAAGAAAAGGCCTTATATTGTTGTGGGTTCACTTGTGTCCCCCCGAAAGGTACGTTGAAGTCCTAACCCCTTGTACCTGTGAGTGTGACTTTATTTGGAAATACAGTGCTCACAGATGGAATTAAGATGTCAGTTAACATGAGGTCATACTGGAATGCGGTGAGTCCTTAATCCAATATGACCGGTGTCCTCAGAAGCAGAGACAGACACCCACGGAGAGGAGAATGCCATGTGGAGACAGAGACTGGATCTACGCAGCTGCAGTCGAGGAACGCCAAGGACTGCTGGCAACCACCAGAAGCTAGGGGAGGGACACGGAACAGATTCTCTCTGTGAGCTTCTAAAAAGGATCCAAGTCTTCCAAGGAACAGCTTGATTTTGGACTTCCGGCCTCCTGAAGTGTGAGAGCACAAAGTTCTGTTGTTTCGAGCCACTCAGTTTGTGGTCATTTGTTACAGCAGCCCTAAGAGCAATCCATACTGGATCCTGACACAGATGACAAAATGGGCACCCGAGCGAAAGGCCACCGAGTGGGGACAACTGCTCAAAGACTTCTGCTAAATACAGAGCATCTGACAAATTACTGACCTGCCCTGTTGACAGTTTCTTTCTATAGGAAGTCTTTTGACAAAGCAGCAAGAGAAACTGCTCCTCGATTTCATTCTGAGTAAGTGGTTGGCAATGTGAAGGTATGAAAGAAACCGGGAGAGAAACGAGCTAAGCGTGTGTTACATCACAGCAGGGAGCACGCTGCAGAGTCAACAGCAGCGGCAAGGGCCGTGGACTAGGACAGAAGCCTGAGCAGTCCTGTTCCCGACACTTCCTAGTTCCGTGACTGTAAACAAATAAAAAACTTTTGTTAACACTTTGCGTTGCAGGTTTTTTAATCTGTAAAAACAAGCAATTTACACTTGTCCTGCCTGCCTCAGATAACTGCTGTGAAGACAGAAGGAGATGATCTAGGTGTGAAAGAAGTCTGAAAGCAGCTTAGAACGTATAAACATCACCACCATTATAACTGCAGTTTAGAGATGTTTCAAAAAAGGAACAGGCCTGGGTTTAGACCAACAGGAGACAGGCTGAGGAAGGGAAGTATAGGAAATAAAACCAAAATACAAAAAAAAATTAATTCTGACAAAGAAGAGAAGGTATTTATAGAAAGCACACAGTAGAAAAGAGAACATTTTCTTATGAACTCAGATTTTTTTTTTGCATTCAGATTTTTTAAAAGACATATGATGAGATAGAATGACTGCATAATTCGGTATCAACGAAGAGAATATCACATACGTTTTCCCAGCTATAAAAATGGAATATTAATAATAGATACCTCCTAAGGCAGTTGGACAATAAAAGGAAGTAATGGATATGAAATTGCTCTGCTGATTATAATGTACTCTAAAATTGTTAGTTGTAAAATTGTTACACATGCATTCAAAAACAGAGTGTAAACTGAAAAATACCAAGTATGAAAAATACTGAATGTGTGTATATGGGGATGATGATGATGTTTTGCCATGTTCAGGGTAAAAGGAACAAGAAGCTACCACTTGATGCAGATAGTACTTCTATACTGAACAAATGGCAGTGCTCAAAAAGCTGGTCCTTACCCCAGCATAAAGCATCTTCATGCATCCAAGGTCGCATAAAACTATCGTAAACTATATACAAATTATTTTCTGACTTATTCCAACATGTGACTGAAATTAAATGACATGCTATAATAACAACCGCAAGAGAAATGCATAGGTACCAAACTTCTCATTGTTCAATATATAAAGAAAATGAATGAACGGAGAACAAAGAGAGTTTAAGAAAAATCAGCCAAAGAAGCTAGGACATGGAACAGCAGTGACACACACAGAGCCGGAGGGCCAATTGTTAGATATTGTTCAGGAGACTGTAAAGATGTCATTTTGCCTACCAAATGTGGAGAAAGAGATGTGTTTACCTGACACATAGAAATATGCAAATTATTTCATCCGGACAGAGCAGCAGTGAAAGAAAGGCAGTTAGTCATCTAAAAAGAATGACTATCAACAAGACACATGCAATGACTATTTGTGAAGCTAATGGGGCAGGAAACACAAAAATATACAAAATGAAAGGAATATTCAAAAATAGGATCTCGGTTTCCATGGAGAAATATGACCTGAAGCAGCCTATAGCTAACAATTCATAAAAACTGTCTCCGGCGGAGAACTCACGAAGCGGCAGTCAAATACAACGTAGTTCAAATTAAATAGTCACTTATTCATAACAGAAAAACACGAGAGGGAACAAGAAGTTCGGGCAAGAGCCTCAATCACCCACCAACAAGACATTGCTGCTATCTGGTATGTCAAAAAGCACGAGCCACACAGATTTTCCTTCTTAATGAATGAGGATGACAGCAACAGCAGGCAGAAACTATACCAGGCATTTTACATACATATTTCATATTTCATAAGGTAGGCATTGTTACCAGAATTTACAGATGAAAAAATGGGTTCAGGTAAGTTATTTATCCAGTTGGAAAAGGACTCCAATGTCATGCTCTTATTCCCAGGGCACCCTTACATAAGAATGCGAAGATTATAATCAACAGAACAAGTAATAAATGTTGGAGAGGATGCAGAGAAAAAGGAACCCTCATACTCTGCTGGTGGGACTGCAAATTGGTACAGCCACTATGGAAAACAGTATGGAGGTTCCTCAAAAAACTAAGAATTGATCTACCATATGATCCAGCAATCCCTCTACTGGCTATTTACCCCAAAGACTTGAAAACCCATATCCGAAAAGATATTTGCACACTGATGTTCATAGCAGCATTATTCACAGTGGACAGGACATGGAAGCAACCGAAGTGTCCTACGATAGATGACTGGTTTAAGAAGCTGTAGTACATATATACAATGGAATATTACTCCGCCATAAGAAGAGATGAAATACTGCCATTCGCAGGTCCATGGATGGACCTCGAGATAATCATGCTAAGCGAAATAATCTAGACAGAAAAAGTTGAAAATCACATGATATCACTTATACGTGGGATATAAACCTAAAAGCGACAAATGAACAGGACAAACAAACAGAGACTCATGGACTTGGACTACAGACTAGTGGTTACCAGAGGGTAGGGGGTGGGAGAGGTGGGGGGAGGTAGACGGTTAAAGAAGGTCGAATATAGAGGGATAGGGGGAGAGTGAAGTGGGTAAAGGGGATCAAATATACGGTAGCTGAAGGAAACTGGGCTTTGGGTGGTAAACAGACAATAGAATATACAGATGTAAAATTAAAATGTACACTTGAAAATTATATAATTGTATTACCAATGTTACCACCAATAAACTTAATTTTTTTAAAAAAAGAATGCAACGATTACAAAATAGGATTGTCTGATCTCATTACCAACGAACACTTCAACTCCCACGGGTCCTGCCTCTCCTTTCCCTGAAAACATAGCTAATAGTATGTTTAAGGTCTCCTGCCCCCCAATAACTGGAAATCAGTCTTTAAAGAAAAAATTACAAGGCCCAAAAGAATCACTAAACCAAATTTTTTAAAAATGGACTTTGGTTATCAGATCTACCTGTCAAGGAATGATTTTAATTACTAGATATTTGACTTTGGGCATGTTATTACTTTTCTAAGCTTTGGGATTTCTTCAATTCCAAAATGAGGATTATAATATTTACCCCTCACGTAGCTATTAAGAAGATTCGACGCGACAATATTCATAATATCGTAGTCCAGAAAGTTGCACAGTTATTAATAAAAGGCAGCAAATATGAAAACTGGTAATTCTAGCTGCTGGAATACAGCAGTGAATGAAACTGGCAAAATCCCTGCTTTCTGAGTATACTTTCTAATGGAGAGACAAAAATAAAATAAAATAAATATAATATTCGAATGGTAAGAAGTGGAATGAGGAAAACAGCAGGAAGGAGAGAGTGAGTAGGGGTAATATTTTAGTTAGGGTAGGTGAGGTGACATCTGAGGAAGTAACATCTGTGTGAGCGGAGACCTGGGTGAAGTGAAGGAGTGAGACAGGTAAAGATCAGGTGAGTTCAGGTTCTAGGCAGAGGGAACAAGTACAAGGCACTGAGGCAGGTATATACTTTGTATACTGAGGAACAATGAGAGGTTTTCCTTATACATATAGGACTAAAATAGCCCAGCTCTTCATAAATAAGTTAATATAAACCAGATTCACGGCTCCTGCTTCTGAGCATTACCTAGAAGAGACAGAGTATTAAAATCTAGACACTCATTTTCCAAGCCCAGCGTCCTGGCCCTAGTGGGTGTGGCCTTTTCCTAAGTGCCCCGTCCACCTGGAGGGGCTGCTTTTTCTAGTTTGCACGTAGGTACCATACAGGGCGCCTGCGGCCCCTACAGGCCTTCCCCTTCAATAGGATTTATTGGCTCTGCAATCATCAAAGTGGCATTAATAAGCCTGTCAACTCAGAAATGGAAACGAACTAATTGTGTTGAACTAGATTCTGTAATGACATTCATTAAAAACGACTTATAATGTGAGATGATCACAACGTTCATTGTTCTTCTCTATCTTGAAACTGATTAAAAATGTTTTTTAATCTAATAAGTTAAAATAAGGCCACATGACAGACACTCGATCTGGATTCTGAAGACCTGGGTATAAGTCCTAATTGTGCTATTTTCTCCAAAGTCACATAGCTTATGGTTTAACTTTAGTTTCCTCATTTGTAAAATTAGGATAATGAACACTGTCCCATCTCACCAGGTTACTGTGATAAATTCTATTCAAATGTAACCATATTTTTTTATTAAGATATCAAGTAAAAAAGCATAAAAGCAAATGCATAACGATAAAAGTAGACAAAGTTTTTATTAAGGAAAAAGACCTTGTGTATATCAATAGACTTCAAATTAAAAAGGTTAAAAAAATAATCAAATAAATAACACCAGGCTTGCACATTAAAAAAATTAAAGTCTTTGCTACTGAGGGGTTCCATCTGTTCCTGCTGCTCCCAGCCCACCTAGAGGTCAAAATGTGCCATGATGACGATGACTGAGGATTTTCCACAAGAGGACCCAGTGTCAAGTTGTCAGAGTCCTCCTCTTGTCTGCGTTGATCAATTATTCTCCCGTCAGGCCTATTCTTGGCAACTGAAGGCCCGTCCTTAGCATAAGGCGGGTAGTTATTATTTAGCCAATTTAGAGGTCATCCAACTGACTTAAGTATCTCCACCTTCACGACACTTTTCTGGATCAGCCCTGTCGGAAATTTGTTTTTCCTCTGAACTCTAAATTACTCACACGGCTCAAGTTCCCTTATATCGTCGTTATTCGTGCACATTCATCATCCCCTTACTGAACTAGAAGCTAATAGAAAGCAGTAGCTGTCTGAAAAAATCTGTCCTCAGAGCACCTTGTGCAAGGTCTTTGATACTGTCCCCAGACAACTCCAAAATATGAACCGATCAAAGGTAGTGAAAAAGTCTGTGTGTGCCTGCCATACTACGGGCATTGCTCCAGGTGCTGGAGATACCGCGTGTCTGAATTACCAAAGACAGCCAGGGGCGAGAAGCGGCGACTGTGGTCGAGACTTGAGAATCTGCAAAAGCCGGGACCGGGCAACCACTGAGAGTCCAGAGGGGCGTGCCAAGCAGCTGCCGTCCAGAGAATGAAGACAGGTGAGTGTGCAGCCTCCTGAAGAAGCCGTCCATAATCAGGTTGGAGTGGCAGTCGCGAGGAAACCTACAAGCATAGTATGAGGGAAAGGAAATCCCTCAAACTCCCAAAGCCTCAGCCAGACTGCTGATCTGAAAATACGCAGGTTAATTATCGGGAGGCTCCTGCTAGATCGACGTGTATTCTACAGAGACATATATTTGGCATCCACAGAGACATATATTTGGGACCTGCAGAGAAGTCACACAGTGGAGTGTTTAAAAGCACTGGTACCAAAGTGCCTGCACTCAAACCCGGCTCTGCCACTCACCATTCAAACACAGCTGTGTGATCTTATTGAAGTTATTCAACTTCTTTGTGCCCCAACCTCCCCATACGTAAAATGGGGTGAGCAGTAGGATCTGCTTTTAGGGTTGTCATGAAAATTAAATGAGAATGTCCATGAAGTGTTCAGAAGAGAGCCTGGCACACGTTAAATGTCATGTTAAGTAAGACTATCCTTTAATTTACCATCTAAACTGGGACAACTCTGTGAATGAAAAGGGACCCTATTGATAATTACATCAAGACTGCAAAAACTGAGACTGTGCCAGGCAAACCAGGTTATATGGTCACCTTATAAGTAAGTTAGAAGAAACAAGAGGACGTGACCAGAGGAACGAGAATGCCCTGCCCCCCTCTTTACAGAGGCTGCCCACAGATACATGTACCCAACGTTAACAGCTGAATTCTATTCCCCTGCGTGCACACTGTTGAGCTAAATGAGCACACTTAGCTTTTTGTTATAAACAGTTTCGATTAATACACCAATCAATATTGGCATGATCCCCTCAAGATTAATAACAGGCATCCAACGAATATCGAGGACATGGTAATGGTCACAGGTGAAGGATGGTAAGACTAGCTCCTTGCCCTCAAGAAGCTAATAACCAACAGTTATTT